>NC_134369.1:65139463-65442707 GCF_035582795.1 Mycteria americana | reverse complement strand
AGAGTGGATGAAAACATCCAACTGGCCCTGTTTATTTTAGGAAACGTTTTATAGATGGTCAGGAATTTTCATTAAAGGGTTATTTTTAATTTTTCTTCTTGTCCTTCTGAATCAGGGGAGAGTGCAAAGCCAAGGAGACCCTCCCGAGACCCGGTGCAGAGCACCCGACAGGGTAATTAATCCACGTTCTCTAAGAAACTCTCCTTCAAGTCTTACAACTTCAAAGAAGAAAACCCACAGTACCTCTGGCTGCAGGGTGTCCATGTCTTGCTGTCTGACATTTGATGCAAAGGGGATTCATTCTCCCACATCCAAGCTGAAATTCCCCAGGTACTAATCAGCAGTTTCACATTTTCAGCTTGAAACGATTTGTGTGAGAGCCATTAGAAGCTAGGAAGCGGAGTGTATGAGAGATGCTCTTGCTTGGTCTTTCCAAGGAGGAAGTCGTTTTTTATTTGCATTCCTTGACTGGTGACATTTAAGATGTTTGCCCCCAAATTTTAAGCTGTAGAAGGAACTGGACCACCCCGTGCTTCAGCGTCGATGGAAACAAAATCTGGCTGTTGAGTATTTGTGTGTTGTCTTAAACCTGAGCTTCCTCGCTGAGATATCTTCTTTAGTGGAAATTAAATAACATACAGTTGCCCCTGTCTACAAGGCTCATTACTGTCTGTCAGTTCTGACCATTATATCCACTTAAAATACCACAGGGAGAGCTTATTGGGATTCTTCTGATATACTATTCCTCCAAAAGTCAATCAAAAACCAATCTAGTGCACTTAAGGCTTTTACTGCTTTGCTGAAGACAATCTCCCAGTATCGGCTAATCTGCACAGTCTGCTCCAATAGCACAATGATTTTTAAGGGCATGTGAGAAGAGATTACCTACCTGTTTGTAAATGAGAATAATGGCTCACTTTCAGTGGGTTGTGGGTGTACGATCAGAGGTGACAAATGCAATTACTCCTCCTTCTCCAACCGGAGGGGGAGAAAAACCCAAGCGCAATGTGCTTGTTTGGACTGTGTCATAAAATCAGCGGAGAGTTGCTTGGTGGGAGGAAATCATCAGTGGGATTGTTGGTCGGGGAGGTGAACGGCAGACAATGGAGCCGAGTTATTTCCCAGAGGTGCTGGTATGCGAAGCAGACTCCAGCGTGGGAGGGGAAAGGTTTGTTTTCAGAGCAGCTAATAGTCCCAAAGGGTCCCGAGGCCCTGTGCATCGCTTTGCTCTGCAGGGCAACGGGGAAACAGAGGCACAGCTGTGCTGCAGGGTTTACGGAGAGGTACGGCCTGCAAGAGCAGGGCAGAAGGGACAAATTCCCTGAGCAGACTGCCTGCAATGCTTCCTGCAGATGGAGGGACGGAGGGAGAGATGGACAGGCACAGCACTGCCCAGTTAGAGTGCCAGTAGTGTTAAGAAAATATTGTGTCCCTAAAGAGGGTCTGTGTACTCCTAGAACACTTCTCAGGCATGGAGCAGCATCGTCCTCATCACAAACATGGGGAAACTGAGGCACAAAACACTTCGGCAATTAGCACAGATAGTTTACAGTTAACCAAAGAACAAAGCAGTATCCTTGCTCCCTGTCCTGCTTTAATGAAAAAGGTAGCTCTTTGCTCCCTCCATTTAAAAGTAAGTTTCATTTCTACGTTTTTCAAGGCATGCAGTGTCTCTGAGGGTTGTTGTACTGGAAGTTAGTGTCAGTCTGGCTTCCAGATGACACAGAAAGCCTCCATGTGTCCTCCCACCATCCATAACCCAGGTTCTCACTGCACTGCTGGTGCTCTCACTCACCCTGGTGGGCTCACTGCCTTGAGGAGAGGCAGCCCGTGCTCTGTGCCCTTTCCCTTCTTGCCCTCTCGTAAAGCCAGGGCACTCCTCCTGTGCCAAAACTCCCAACTCAAGTGTCAATTTATGTGTATTTCATGCACAGGTGTACTGGGCATCTGAACAGAAGGCAGATTTCCCCAAGTATAGCTCATACTGAGACAGAGAAGTGCAGTGGTGGGGCTTAGGACAAGCTAAGCATTGGTCTTCTACGGGTATAGCACTCGTGTGTTGTCTTTTGGTCATTAGAAATGACTAGTCGCCTTCACAAACGCCTTGGGGCTCCTTGGGGTTCAGGTATGCTCTTCCCTGCTGTAGTCCATGCCAGACAGCTTTCCTGATCAGGCTGGACAATGAAAGACACTTCTTCCTTTCCTGAATCTTCTTGTGACAATTTTCATGCCGCGTTGTGTGTTTACTCTGTTAGCACGTTGAGCGCTCTTTGAATGGCCTAGGGGTTGTGTGTTAGAGAGCTGGACACTTGCTATGATGTTCCGGGACCCCATTTTTAATATCCAGGGCTTAATCTCCAAGTTTCTGTTTCTCTTTCCCTTAGATGAATCTGGAATCGCCACCTGTTAACTCAAGCTGGAGTTTCCTTGTCTAAGGGGTTTACCTAGGGGAGAGGAAGGCACAGAACAAATGCAATGCCGTCTGAAGTTAAAATGCTCCAGACCTTCCTGTGCTCTCCTTTGGAGTCCTTCCTTCATTGCTTGCAGAGATGGGGTGCATGAGACCACACGATACTCTGGGACCAGAGAGGGACGGACCTTACCTGCTCCTTGCTTTCCCCAGAGGTTTGTTGAGTAATATTTCTTTTTTATGCTTTAACTATCAGTCTGAACATTAGGCTACTTGTTTCTCTAATTCCATTCTGGACATACTCTTGTAAAACCTCATACATCATATTATGAAGATATTAAATGCACAGTCTTGTGATATTTACTTGTAATACTATTCTGGAAGCACAAGAAAGAGGTCATTGTACCACAGATGGTTAAATGAGAAATGTGGTTCCTAATTTGAATAGCATCTTTCGGCCTTTGTAGAGATAGGCACTTACAGGCGCGTGCTCTGGGATGCACCATCGCAGCAGTTCTGACAGCAACTGCGGGTGACCAGATGCAGCCCAGTCTGCACTTGCAGTTCATCGCTGGGGCTCTGTTGCCTTCAGTGGAGAAAACAGAGCAACGGTGGTTCCTCCCTTCCTCCCCAGCCTGGAGGAAAGAGCCTGTTTCTGAAGCTAGCAAAGGGGGAGACATTATAATGACTCCTGTCCTGCTGATTACTCAAAAGCAGAGGCTGACTTTCTAAGTTTGCAATTTTGCATGTCCCTGCACAGACACAGCATCTAACAGCACGTCAGAGCTTCATGTGTTTATCCTCGGCTCTCTGGGACGCAGAGGAATGTGTTCCCCTCTTCTCCCTCTGTTTTATGGATGAGGAGTGGAGCAGAGATGCTAAAGCTCAGCCTGACTGTCTTGCCTACAGCCATCAAAGACATCCACGGTAGAGAAAGGAACCTGTCACCAAGTATTTCTCCTGCACGCAGAGGAGCTCAGTGGCATTGGCCAACAGGGCCACTTCGAGCACCGGGGAGTCCCCGGCTGGGTCTGGGGGAGCATCTCCCTGCCTGGGTAGCCTCACGCTCCAGAGGCAGGGAGATCCCCTGGCCCAAGCCTGCTCCACAGCCATGCTCACAGGTCACCTGCCTGGAGTTCACGTCCCCATTGCTCCCATCCTGGTCCCTCCATCTGGGATAGGTAATGACCTTGTTACCTCCTTTCTACCATCTTAAGCACATGCTGCAGAGGAAAGCAATCCCACTGCTCTGTGCACGATGTAGCGAAGTCCAGATGCTGTAAACGCTTAACTAGGCTTAACTGGGTGGTTACATGTTGAGTTTGAGCTGCTGAAGCCTACTTTTGCAGTTGAAAACTCAAATAGTGTAAAAATTGTAAAGTGACTCATAAAATGACTAACATGACATCTCTATAGACTTCAGGAGACACTTTCTACCCTTTTCATACCCAATCACAGATTAATTCATCTGTTTGATAAAATAAAAAGTAATTAATATATTTCTGTCATGTATCTCCTTGCAGTTAGAATGATAAAATATTCACAAGAGAGGTGGCTTGGAAACATGAATTTGATGAAGATGATTTAAAAAGAAAGAAACTTTAATTAAAGTCTGGAAAGGTCATTGAGTCCTACCATCAGATAATGGTAAAATTATAAAACAGATGGCAAATGTCCCCAAGAAGAAGAGAAGCAGTGGTCTGGAAAAAAAGAAAGAGATACTGTTAACAAAGTAAAACTCCACTTAGCACAGGCATTGCTCTAACAACCTGGAGAGCAGGAAGAAGTGGTCAGACAATTTGGACTTGCAGAACTAGACTTTTTGACTGCTATTAAAAAAATTAAACTTATGGAGAAGAACATTGTATTTAGGTTTGTCTCATTTCACCGATTTCTTTTTTCAGGTGTATTGTGGTAGAGGAAGACCCTCTGGTGTCTCCGGAGAGAGTAAACCTGAGTTGATTTGAAACCTTCTTCTTGAGGCAAGCTAAAGGTGAGGACCAACTGACCCTGCTATTCCTGGATAACTGTTCAGAGACGAAACTCGGAGTCAAAGGGTCCTGTTGGCAACAGGCATCTGTGTGTCTTAATCCCACTGCCTGAATGAGCTGTGTGTGCTTGGGAAGGGCTGTGGACTGGGTTGTGGTACGGTCGTCCCAGGGTTAGACCCCCATTGTATTAGAAGCTGTAAACACACACAGAGCACTTCTGCGCTCGTGCTATGACCATTCAATCTAGCTACAGCTGGAAATGCAAACAGTAAAGATGCAGTGGCAGAAGTTTTAAATCAAGCTGGCGATCTGGCTGCATATTTTGGTGGACCTGCACTGTTTCCTGGCCTAGCCTGCCATGTCATTGCCGATAAGGAAGAGAATAAAACTCGGCAGCATCATTCTGCAATGTTATCAATGCGTGCAGCTATGACTGGACCCACCTCAAAAAAGATACAGCGATCTAGAAACACTGCAGAGATGAGGGGAGGTTTGGAGTGGCTTCCTTGTGATGTGTCCATGGCTAGAGAGGAGTCTTCAGCTTGGGTGAGGATCTGGAACACAGAAGCTATCAGCTGTCCTCCAAGTATGGGACAGAGTGCTTACAACATCAGGAGCAGATGAATAAGGAATAAATCATCATTCAGCCACTTTTTTCTCTCTAATTCTGTAGAAAAAACCTGTAGGACTTCACTAGAGAGGAGCAGGTTCAAAGTAAACCACAGGAGGTGGTTTGTCACATGGCTCATAGCTTCACTGGAACTCATCACTAGGTGTTCCAAGAGGGATGGAGAAACACTTGAAAGAGAGCCCACTGGAGTTTATTAACATCAAAGATGCTGTTTTGGGCTCAGGATGTTTTCAAATTGCAAATTTTGGGAGCTAGGAGAGCTTTCTGAGGAGGTATTACTTTACACTTGCCCCATCCTCCTACTCTTCCCTAGGTGTCTGCTGTTGTCTGACTGATTTTGGAGGTAGGACATCAGGTGAGATAGACTCATGGTATAACCCAATAAGGCTATTCTTGGAATCTTATTGTTAGGTTTTCAGCTAGGTTAAAGCTACCCATTTCCTCACCTCTGTGATTCTTCTCTGAACCCAAGGCCTTAATGGTGGCCACAGATCACGGGCTGGAAGGCTAGAAGGCTAGATGAGCAAGAGCTCATCTGTCCACTGTCTTGGCCCTTGGCAGGGTTACCTCAGCCTGACTTGTTCCTAGCAGATGTGTCTGCCTATCCTGAGAAATCAGGGTCATCTCTCCAAGGGCTGTCATTAGTGCTTTGTTGTCCTAAGCATTAGTAAGCCTTTTGTACTGTCAGGCCTAAACCCATCACCCGTCTTAATCTATTCTCTTTATTCTGTCCCCAGGAGGCATGAAGACCAGGGCATGACACTTCCAACTAACCTTCACCTATAACCAGAAACCTTTACTTTTTTGGAAGACCATGGTCAGAGACAAGAATAGGAAAATCAAGCAGATGAGGAGGCCATGAGATCGTAGTGAATGCATCATTTTTGGTCCAAGAAGCAGAGATGTCTAGCTTGCCCCACGGCTTAGCTATTATCTTCCATGTTGTAGGACTAGGTGACCTTCTGTAATGCAATATTCGTGGGGAGGAATTGTGTAGCATCTGTGGGAACATGGTGCTATGAAGGTCCTATATCCTTTCTGTCTGTTTTTGAGGAAAATAAGGAGGTTTCAAATAAACTCTGAAAACCTGGAGTATTTTTAGTTTAATGTCCTGTGATTACTGTCCTGTTCAGTGCGTTGTTACATGCCACTTCCCCAGAAATCCCACTGCTGCTCACAGAGGGTTGTTCAGGTCTCAGTGTTAGGGAAGGCCAGGCTCAGGGTTGCTCATGGAACCCTAATTCACCATGATCTCAACTTCACTTATCCTGTCACAGTCTATTTTTTCCACTAAAGCCGGTCTCAGTTAATGCAGTGAAGGGATGGCGCTCACTCACTGAGCAGCTATTGGAGACACTTTGCTCCTTATTGTTCGATGCACAGCCCCAGGCGTGAGCTATTGCGCTTGCTTTAAGCTCTCTTGGGTTTTTCTTGTGCCCATTGCTGCCAGGTGAGTGAATGGAGGGCTGAAGAGATATTAAGAGCAAAGGTTTGCAAGGAGACTGACTACCTGCCTGCAGTGTACCTGATTTGCCAGAGTACTTCACCTCTTAGGACATGTCCTGTGGCACCCAGCAGGCTTCAGCCGCCATCACCAGCAGACCTCTGGGGACCGAGCCATGCTGAGCACAGCGTAAGTGGCGGGAGAAGGAAGTGGTGGGATCACACTGTGATTCCTAGCTAAACCAAATGGATTTCTCTTCTCTTCCCAGCCTTTATGCACCTTTCTAACCTTGCAGAGAGAGAAGGCAGTAAATGCTCTCCTTTGCTGCCCTGCATTGACTCACACCTCAAGCATGTTCATTATGGTGAGACAGCGCTGTTGTGGAAGAAATGTCAAGTGGCTACGTAATGAAACATGCCAACAAAATATATTTATACCAAATTACTTCCCAGGGTCTCATGTTTCACAAACCAAACAGTAGGGCACTTTGTGAAGGAATCTCATTGATTTCAGCAGAGGACGGGTTTCTCAAAATCTGAGTCAGCCTTGATGCTGCTGACTATCAAACAGCATCCTTGGCATCTGTCTCAGGCTCTCAGCAGGGATATGTGCAATTTGAAGTGATGGTCTCAGACATTTAAATCACAGATCCTTGTCCCGTGTTGTAGATAAAAGCAGGTGAAGACAGGCAAAACTAAGCTGTGACATATGCTACCTGGCAGGCTGGGCTCAAAGAGACAAACCGGGTTCTGCCCCCAGTTATCCGCACCGCTCCTCTGTCCGGCGTGACCCCTCCGGGAGCTGGGCTGGCTGAACAGGGGGTTAGTCCCTGAGCAACCATACTTCTCAGGGATTTCTTTAATACTTCAAAGCATTAACAAAGATAATGAGCAATTTTCAAGGACTGTAAACTGGCAGATGAGCCCTACACCCCATGCAGGGGTACTGCTAACTGTGGCTGGGTGGACAGTACAAGTGGGTACGTATACCTCCACCACGGCAGTGAAATTGGTCTGTGAACTTCAGCTGGGGTCTGGTTCATAAAATGGTCTTCAAATGTCACCAGTGAACTCTGCATCCTCTGACCCAGCACCCGCTCTCCTTTTCAGTCATCTCTGTGCTTCAGCATTGCCTCTATATCCTAGTAAACTCAAAGACCACACAATTTTAATGTGCAGTGTTTTATTTCTGTAGCTCGCATATGAAAGATCAAAGGTGGGCTAATAGGGCTGCTCTTTTCCCTAACATCTTCAGCATCCCTTTGGCTAGTTGAGATATTAGAGACGGATGACAGCATAGACCAAACTCTCTTGGTTATCTTTTAGGCACACATTGGATGAACTGAGGCAGACAGAAACCAGATCTACATGCCTCTTTCTCTTTTCTTTCTGAAGGAAAATCCAGTGCCCAGGGAACAGGGATCTCACACACCAGCGTTTCACCATTTTTTTTTGTTTTGTTTTCTACAGCAATTAGTTGAGTTTCTTTTGGTTTGTCTTTTATCGGTTACTGCATGTGTACTAAGTTTTCCAGAAAGTTTCTTTGATTTACAGTGCATTATAGATTCTAAAGGAAATAACTTCCCTTCCTTTTGCCTGCTTAAATTGGTTAATGTGTTTAAACATTTTCTCCTCCTGCTACAGGCAGTATAAAAGAAGGGCTTTTGCAGTGACATCCTCGGGGCGACTCACTGCTTTCATGTATGTACCCAAGTTTACATAGTTTCCCTCCATCACTTATAACATTCCTTCATCAGATATGGGGTGGTTTAAGTATACTTTGCAAAAAGAAAATCTGAAGGCTGTTGCTCAAGGGATCTTTTTGTCATTTTAACCCATGGCTAATGCTCTTAAAACAAAACAAAACTTACTGCTATGTTATTGAAATCTAAACCCAGTCTCTCGTTTCAGAATTAGAGCTAAGGAGGATGTGCCAGAAGTTTTGAGATTTCGAGGAAGAAAAGTTGAAAATGAGCACATTTTTGCAAACTGCCCCCCTTCATCTGACTGGGGGAATGGAAACATTATACTTTGAATATTTCAGAACATTCCAAGTGGACTTTCACTTTTTAAAAGTTTAAAACAATTGTAAATGAACTCCAAATACTGTTTATGAGAGATATCCAAAGAAAATATAGAGGAACACCCTCTTGCAGGTGTTCACACCTGCAGCACGTTTCTCAGTGATGTTCAAGTGATTCATCTCCAGCAGAGCAGGAGAATGTCACAGTGTTTCTCCCAGATAGGAATGGGGGGTCAGTCCCCCCAAAGCCATTTGCATCCTAAAGTGACTGATTTCAGTTGGGTCCGGTCTCAATCAAGAGGCATTTGTGAGCACCCTGCATTAACATATGTGCATGCCTGGAGACAGAGTTGAGCCGGTAATTTGCATGTCCATGTGACAAAGTATGTAGAAAGACTTCACATTGAGGGCTGCAAGCACTAGCCCAGGTAGAAAAGATCAGCTTATCTTTTAGTACTTGAATGATTTGCTAATGGCTTTCAAGCACAGGAGATGGCTGCACCTGGCCACCCAATTGCATATTTGCATTTCCAAAGAGAGGAGAGCTCTCCCTAGCCCGGAGGGAACATTGGTGAAATTGCCTCCTGTTGGAGAGGGATCAGCGGATCTTTGATGCAATGACTAAAGGGAGCTTTGAATTTAAGGAGGAGAAGCAACAGGCTGCACTAACCCTGTGGGTTTTTTTTTTCCCCCTGTGCATGCAAACTGAGAATGCAGCGAGGGCACCCTGTGAACAAGCCCCTGGTGAGGTAAGTGTCTCCAGGCTGTTGACTCACCACGGTGGAGGAAGTTTCCTGTTGGTTGTGACCTTGCAACAACCATATGAAATGCCCTTTTCTTTCCTTTCTGTGATGGATGTCTTTATGAATCTTTGAAATGTTATGGTCCACTTCGGAATTTTTGTTCACTTGTTTTGTTAGGCTTTAGTTTAACCTGGCTTGTGTTAAGTGTGATTTCAAAGTGATGGCCTAAAATCAGGGTATTCATTTCTATGGTGCAGTGAACTTTCATGGTATGCACCAATCCAGTCTGGCAGTGCTCTGAACCCAACATATTTGGAGAAACGCGCGGGTGAGCTTTTAGGCAGCAGGAGCAGGGCATGTGTGAATAATTCTGTTACAGAGGTGCAAACATATGCATACAAACAGAGAAAAGTGAATGAGATGTAATCATTGTCACACACACACATAGCGTATGCCATATAAATACCAAGTAAATACACTTATGTCCACAAACAGTATCGTATATTGCCAAAAGAAGCAATGCATTTATATTTGGATATATGGGATGTATAGCTATGTCATTACAATGTACTTATCACCAGCTGGATGTGATAGATAGCCATATAAGTACATTTTGTTTATTAACTCATAGTATAAGGCCATATAAACACAATGTATTCATAGCCACATAAAATCTCTCCTACTTATCAGCTCATCATCTCACTTCCTATCTCAGCAGAAAATGTCTTCTCTCTTACTGAATCTTCTTGGCTCATGCTTCTTATTTAGATGAATGATTCTGCCCTTTAGCTTCCCAGATACACTGCGGGGACAGAGCTTGTATGAAAATGCTTGGCATAAAACAGATCACAGAAAACAAGGCCAGGAGAGTCTTTGTGAAGTTACGTTGTTGATTCCTTGGCTGTAAGCAAGGACTGGCAACACCTGTGTCATACTGGTGGAAATTTCATTACTACCCTGACAACTGCTCCATAAGAGAAGAAGAGCAGAGCAAAGCTAGCTGGGATCCACCCCACGACCCCCGGTGAGGGAGCAGGGTGGGCTGGGGGGAGCAACCCCAAGCCCAGGACATCGGAAACCTCTGTGCCTGCAACTGCAAGACAGCAGAGTTAAAGGGTGGATAGTAGTCCATTTTTGCTCTTTATTTTGGTCTCTCCTTGCTTCTGGTAGTGCCTAGGGTGCCTAAAGGACAGCTTGTCTACACCTGTACATGGAGATGTACTGAAGTGTTATTTTTTTATTGCAATAGCAAGTCAAGAAAGTGCTAACACTGAAGGCTATGTGACAGCAGGAGATTTGATGTAGTTCACAGTAACCTTTTAATATTGGTTTCTGTTTTGAAGCCTGTTCTGAAGGGTTTAGGCTAATATCCCCATTTTGTAGGGGGGAAATTGAGGTACGGGAGCTTGCTAAGGTCTCAGACCAGGTCCAGTAACAGAATTAGAATTAAGGTTTCTGAGTCACTGTACTACCAAATAAACAGCATACAGAATAGCTGATTCAGATGAAAGATGCTTGTCTACTTTATTGATTTACACAATCATCTGTGACCCTGATGCTGTAGGACAGATGATGTTATTACTACCTCATAGTAAGGAGATATTACAAAGGCTTTGTCAGGCTCATTTTGGGCTGATCCCTTACTCAGGAGCATCCAAGCCAGAAGTAATTAATAACTTGTTCCTCCTAGGCAAATTACCATTAAAATATTTTCATCTTGTTCTTTCCTGTGAGGAGTTGTGGATATGCAGTATATTTCTTAGAAGAGCTGTTCTAAAGCATTTTCAGAGAATTTAATTCCTTCCACCCCTTCCCTTTCCTAAAAGAACAAGGCATATACAATTGTAGGAGCCATCCACCCACAGTCTCTCCATCTTCCTCTTGACCTTTAATAAGGGTGAGCCCCTCAGTTGATTCCAACTATAGCTGACAGAGGGATAGAAATCTCAAAGATACTCCGTTCTTGGGAGTTTTGTGAAACTGGCAGCAGGAAGAAGCCCTGGGGGGGCCACCACCAGCATGACCTTCCCAGGTTGTGGGCAGAGCTGGGTCATAGATAGGGGAGCACCTGAAGTATTGCGGGTATGGAAGGGGATGTGGGCTGTTGCAACGGGATATACCAAAATCCAGGGCACGCAAGAAAACTAACCAGCAGTAGCTCTGCTCCCTTGGACTACCTTGTTCCCTCTCTAAACCCTCCTGTGGTACCTCTCTGGGAATCATCAAATGCGGTTGTCTGAGGAAGAGGGTGGGGAGTGCCAAACAAACCAGAAACCTGCTCTAAGTTGACATCTTATTGAGACTTTACTGTGCCACATTGGAGGGATGTGGACATGGATGAAAAACTGCATGCTCTGGTGACTCGGGATTTTCATTCCCAGTGATGTCATGTCTCTTCCGTGATGCAAGTCACTGGGACTTTGCTGGCTTCAATAGAGCCATGCCAGCTTCTTCTGGGTGAGGAAACCTTCCATCTTCAGCCCTGAGGGCTTGTGTGATACTGACTGTTAATTCTCTCACTGGTCCAGGACTGATTGCAGCTCCTGGGAAGGGGCCACCTGGAGAAGTGAGATAACATGACACACACTGCAGCTACGCGGAGCCATGGTCCCAAACGTGATGCTCTGGTGTGCAAATGTCTATCTTGTCCTACTTTATGTTCATCACCATGCTTTCCTGTGAGACGCTGAAGTGTAGCTAACCCTTGGCACGTGCAGGTTATTCTCTCCCAGATGGAAGTGGACAGTTGCTTGTGGGTCACGCAGTCGTCGTTTGGTTTTGTTTTAAAAATAGGAGGAGCAGCAGGAAAAGTCTCTTGGTCAGACTCTCAGTCCTATGCTGTTCCTTGAGCAGCATAAGAAGGCAGCTGCCTTTGACTAATGAAAGCCCTGGAAAGAGCCCAGTGCAGCTGAGATGACCTGGGCTCATGAGGAAATGTGGGGGAGCTGGCAGCCCATCCTGCGGTCGCTACAGCATGCGTGTGGTGCATTACTCAGTTGAGAAGATAATGCTCCTGGAGAGAAGCGATATGTCCGCTGAGCAAAGCTGCAGTGCTCTTAGATGACTGGTAAAACAGTGAGGTGCTGCTTGAATTACACGGGCTCGGCCTCCCAATTTTGCCCTCTTTTCTTTTTTCTTTTTTTTTCTTTTTACCAAGTGCCCTTTTGTGACATGAAAGCCCAGTAAGTGACATTCAGCTGCTATCAACTCTGTTTTAACATGGACTTTTCTGAGGGAGGGGAGAAAAAAAAAAGAGCTTCTTCAAGGTCATTAGCTGACAATTGCAGCCTGTTGGAAAATTGGTTGCACTCTCTGCTAATTGGTCTACCAGACCTGTTCATTTGTTAATTTGATGCCATTAGGTAACTGGCACATCTCTGCTGCAGACAGAATAAGGCAGGGACTGGGGATGCTGTTTTGGTCTCTTTCGTTGGGTGCTTTGACAGGACCTGATACAGAGCAAGGCTGCTCTGGGCCTGCCAGGGGGGACCATCCTCAGGGGTGGTAGGACACTGTACAGACACCCTGGGCTGGGTGTCACCCCTGCTGGGTGGTATAAAACCTGGATTCTGGGGTGAAGGGGATAGGCTGAAGGAATAAATTGCTTTAGGTTGAGTGAATAGCTCAACCTTAAAGCAATTATTGCAATTACTTAGATTGGCTCCAAATTGACTGGTTTTGGATTTGTGAAGTGAAAGAAAAAAGATGTTTCAGGGTTAAATGAATGCTTTATTTGACCAAAAATGGGTTCTATAAATAAGAGTGAAAGGTTGGAACCACAGAACAGGTACCAATACCTGCCATGACCCTCTCCCCTCCTCTGAGAGCGTAATCTGGGACAAGGACTTGGGCCTCAGTCATCGACCCTCCAGGAGGGTGCCTTGGACATGGGCTGCTTTCCATCTCCCCTGCTGTCTGTGTGAAACACAGACAGACAGAGGGGAGAAGAGGCAGACCGGCTCTGCTCTCAGTCTGGTGAGGCCAAGCCCAGGAGGGAAACGCAGATCCCAGTATGTGGGGATACCCTGCTGTGCCCACCCCTGGATATGCCCTATACTTGGGTGGTTAGGCTATTTTTGGAGGAGAAAGACCTTGAATTCAACAGGCATGGGATTTGAACTGAATGCCTGAGATGCTGCAACAGAAGAGACATCAGCTGTGTCTCTCAATCTGTGAAAGGTGCCAAATGCCCTGAAACTATTTATACATTTAAGAGCACTCAGTGAGTGCAATCCAAACTGTTTCAGGTTGGCTGAAACAGGATCTTTTAGCAGCTTCACTGTATGCTTTAAAAAAAATTGCTTTTCCCTGCATCAGGTCTGCCTCCTCCAGCATGTTGCACCGCTGTGCCAAGCAGAAATGCAGCCCATCTGCAAACCGGTGTTACTGGTTGATGGTATCTCTGTGTTAAGGACCTGATTTTTTTTTTTTTTTTTGGCAAATGGCAGCCATAATTTCTTTGGTGTGGAGAAGGAAAATTAACTACCTCAGCCGGTGCACAGAGTTGCTGGGTGCTGCCAGGAAAGGGCTCAGCTTCCTCGTGCTGTCCCGAGTGCATGGGGAACTTCTGTCATGGTCAGAGCTGGGGGTCAGCCTGGACTTTCAGCATCTCTGCCTCACTCCAGTACTGACCCCTTACCTCTCTGCCTGAAGAAGAGCCCTAGGGCCAAGTATTGTGTTGCTCATCCCATGGGGCCACCTACTAGCCCTCTTGTACCCTTCGCTTGTATCCTTCATCCTTGGCCTTCCCTTTATCCTTCATTCCAGAGATCAGGAACATCTCAGACTCAAAACTTACGGCCTTAAAAGCACCTGCTATTTTCCAAAGAGTGTGTTTGAACCCTGCAGTTTAGCACCACACACATGAATTTTTGCTGCCTGTGCCCCATTGCAACAGCAGCAGAGCATGAGATGAAGGGTTGCATCCAGGTGTGGGAGTGCAAATGTCTCCTCCTTCATCTATGTGAAGGGCGTTACTGACAGCAGCATGAGCAAAAGAGGGTGTCTTGTCAGCAAGAGCAATGGTAACAACTTAAAAAACCAACTTTAGAGCAGTTTTGCTGCTTTTAAATTAGGTAGAACAATTATCCTCATTGTTACAGGGTCTCAGTTCCTGGCTCTTGCTGGCTGAACTTTGCTACCTAACACTGGTGCTTTTTTTTACCCCATACATGTAAGAAAACACTATTTTTGTGTGTGATCTAGGTGTTGGGCACAGTGATTGAAGCAGATCCCAGGAGCACCACGCCAGGGTGGGAAGTGAAGGGGATACTGGATCCTACCTTGGACCTGCCCTTGTGTCAGGGCTAAGCCCAGGTCCATGTTCAGAAAGCTGGGAGCAGGGAACCAGCCAAGCACCCCTGGGGAGGACCTGGCTTTGAGTGGGTAACCTGTGTTTTGGTGGTGTTGAAGGAAAACAAGCAAAAGCCCACATAATTCTCCCTAGACTGGGGCTTTCGCCAGCCCAGCTATGTCTGTCGCGAATTGCGCCTCATCGCACCCAACAGTCACAGCTAGGCTGGAAAAAGCTTGTCATCTTGACCCGGCATCAGGAGCGAGAGGATTTAGCGGGCTCTTCCTTGCTGCGTTTTGAGAATTTCTTAGGAAAACACTTTCCTTCCGTGGGTGATTTCACAAGTTGGGAGAAAAGCAGCTGTTGGTGGTTCACAGCTCAGATTTCCCTGAGAAGTGTAAAGTCTCAGCTGGACACCACGACGATAGATTTTATAGATTTCCCCTCGCTCCCTCCACATCCACCAGGCAGCTAAACCCAACAGTAAGCTACAGTGCGTTTCGCTGTGTTTAACTTCTCCTTGAGATAATCCATTTGCCTCTGTTCTTTGAAAACTTACTGAATAAGCCACTTGTTTCACACTGGTGGGGAAATAACACTTTGGGGGCCCCTTTTGTGCCTGTCTTATGTATAACAGAAGCGTGGAGTTTTATAAAGTCTAATAAATACCCAGCTCTGCCAGATGTTAGCTTTCCTTTTTTTTATTCTTTCTTTTTTTTTCCCTACTAGAAAGGAGGTCAGAATTTGAGTTCCAGACTTTAGCTGACTGCAAATAAAATGGGACTGTTTCTAAGAGACATGTTGTGACAGTGTAAATTATCACATTTTAGACGGTGTTAAATATAGAAATGCCACTTAAGAGGGGATGCATTTTGTTCGGCATCTGATATTTGTCTCATCAAGACATCCTTGGGAGATGGTGTCTGTTTATTATCTTCCCACCTTTTTGCTCTATTATTCTGCTCTGTCTGCTGACAATGGCTAATGAAGACGTTATAGCCTTTTCTGTGCTCCACGGTGCTTGAGAGATTGGGGGCAGGTCATTGCGTACCCGCCGGGGCTGACTCCAAATTAGTGTACGGGGGAGAAATTCCCACTTGCAAGATCTGCCCCTTCCTCCCCAGGAGAAACCCCTGGGTTAAACGCAGGGAGCAGAGGCAGGTGAAAGATGCAAAAAGGCCGTGCTAATACACAGCCCTGTGGCTGCGGCCGAGGCAGAGGGGCTGGAGGGTCCGCAGGAGGCAGGCAGAGAGGCTGGAGAGACGGACCCAGCCAGGAGATGTGATACAGCCCAAGTCAGGAAAGCCAGGGTGAGGAAGAAAAATATTTCCCTCAGGCTGGAACAGACAAAATTCACTGGTGTGGGCGGTTTTGAAGTTTGTTCGGTTATTTTGGCTAAACCTAGCTCACTGATGGCTCTATTTCCTTCTCCCATTGCAAAAGCATGTGTTCGGTCTCATTTATAAAATTAAAAAGTGCCATTTTCTTTATGGTGTGTGCTCTCTGCTGTTTCTCAAGAGTGGTAATTGCATGGAAACTTGCATGGTTTATACCTAAAAGAATCTTAATTTTAATACATACAAAATTACACCTATTTAAGCCTCATTTAGTTAGAAGCTGTGCAGTTTTCCATCAAACGCCTCTCCAAACAGAAGCTGGTTTTGCACTCAAAGTGGATTCTCAGTTGTAACTTTATCTTCCCCACCTTGGTCTCAGCTCCATTAAACTTAATCACCATCATATACTGTTACCCATTCAGTTAATGAAAAATAGTTTTCTCCAAAGGTAAAGTGTTATAATTAAGGGCTCTGTATAGCCACAATAGCTTTTGTGCCTTCAACCTTTTTTCATGTTTAAAATTAGTTCATTCTGTGCAGAGCGAGAGGCCAGAAATGCTTATGAGACAAAATAATTCTGCTCAGACAATGGGAAAAATAATCATGTAGGATTACATGGCCACAGATAAAATTTTGCAACAGGTTCTTGTCCCTGCCATGGATCATCAGACAGATCTGATAAAACTCCTAAGTAGGCCAGTGTTGCCCAATAAGTTAATAGCAGCGTTGCGTTTATTCGGAATGATAGCAGGCTGCTTTTAAAGCAGTAATGAGACTTGTGCACGATGGGGCACGTGGTCTGGCCAGAGAGCCCAGCTGTGGAGAACAGGTCCATCCCTCCATCCACAGCACCTGGGGGCATGCCAGCAGTTCAGAGAGGTGACGGTTCAGGCCCAACTGAGCTAATGTGAAATAATTTGTTTGAATATTCGCAATATCAATTTGTTTTGTCAAAATTACTATTTTTTTTTTTTTTTGGCTATGCACTGTATTCATTTTGTAATCTCTTCCTCATCTCCTAAATTAAAAAAGTCCTGCATGGAAAATTCCTGATCTGTGCTAATAAAAATATGTTCTAGTGTATGTTCTTATGATGCATATCCAGCTATATAAATATAGATGATTTGTAGCTATACACAAATAAAGCGGGATTTTCAAAAGCAGTCTAACTACTCCCAGCCTCAACTACTTGGAGTAAAAGCAGGGAGAGTTTATAATTAAATTCAGTGGGAGCTGTGCTAGTCCCCTGCTGAGTGCTTTTAAACATTCCTCTCCTTAGACTCTACTGGGAGAGAAATATACTGTATTTATAGCCATCTTGTTTCAATATAAACATGTCAAACTGTAAATCTCAGACACAGAGATGGGCTCAAGCTGAAAAATTCAAATCCAGATTTCCAACATTCTCTATTTCAGATCAGCTCCCCTGTGGGCTTTTGAGTTTGAGGATCTAGGGCTGGTTTCTCGTTTAGGTCCAGTTTCTTTCCTTACATTCAGAGAGGGTTGGCTCTCGGACCCCATGTCCCACCGAGCTCCGGTTATACTGTGTGTACTGAATTAGCTCCTGATTTCTCTTAACTCCAAGGTGCTTTCCTGGAGTGAAACGCCCTTTGTGTTTCAGCACGTACACCCTGATAACCTTGCTCCCGTTCAGAAGACGATTACGCATTTTCTCTATAACGGGAGCAACGTGTACCTGTCTTTAGTTTCACATTTTTGTTCTGCTTGTCCCGGTGTCTTTCCTTCCATGCCCTGTGCAGACAAGAGCCTAGTAATACAACGGCAACAACAAAAATAGCACCGTGGTTATTATTAGCGTTGGACAGGTTTCTTGCTGGGAACGGATCAGTCTGTGAAATGGGCCGTGCGCCGCAGGACAGGGCGCTTCTCCTGCCTCCTCGGGCTCCTCTGATGGGAGGTGGAGGTTGGAGAAACACAAAGCAAAACCCAATGAACTTTGTCTAATTTGGGAAGTGACAGCAGCAGCGATTGGTGTGTTGACAATCCCAAGCTTGTTTAAGCAGTAGATCCGAGGAAGAAAGGGGGGGAAAAGAAAATGTTTCCATAACGACTGACACGTGAATGCTGTTAACGTTCCCGCGAGGTGCTGGCGTGTGTTCACAGCACATGCATCTCCTAAAAAGGTGTGTGTGCTCTGCAGATGTTTTCTCGGAGCGGGAGATGTCCTAATAAGCAGGTACATTGTTCCACATGTTTAATCATGAACAGCAGTGAATGGCTGCTTCAATTCTCCCGACCCTTTTTTCTTCCCTCTTGACCTTTTCCTTTCCTAGCCTGTCACAAATGAAGAATGATTATTAACAGAAATAAAAAAATTAAAAAAAAAGAAAGAAAGAAGATTGTGCTTGAGGGAGAAGGGGGACTTGGGAACATAAAGGAGAGTGGAAGTGTGTTATGTAGCATTTGTTTTCTCTGCTGCCATTTTATTGCTTTTCTGGGAGCCCTGCCAGAAAAATGGCGAGTAGCACTTTAATTAAAGAAGGCTCTGTGTGCACTCCAGCTGTTCCTCATGTGACTGGCCTGTCTATGGGTAAAGCAAAGGATGCTCCTGCCAGCCCGCCCAAATCAATGCTAACCTAATTCCCGACCACACACTGTCAAGCATTCGTGCAAACCTGCAGCATTTAGGGCACTGTCTGCGAGCCAGCCGCTCGGCACCCCGTCCCGTTCCTGGTATCCTCACATCTCTGAAGGCAGAACCTGGCAGCGGGATTGCCGGGGGTGCGCGAGTGCGTGGAGGGAGGTGGGGCTTCACTGAAAGCATTTTCTCTGCCTGCAGCGATATCTGTTACCCATAAACAGACTGTGCTGCCTGGAAGGAAGGGCATTTTCGGGTTGGTGGTGGAAGGTTGGCCCCCACTGATGTTTCTGGGAAAGCAGAAATTGGCTGTGAATGATGAGTATGACTAATTTTTCAGCAGTAACCTAGATCTGAGATGCCCTAGGCTCAGAGAATACCAGTGCATTGCCTGAGGTTTTTTTTGCTGGCTTTGGAGTAAACCAAATTCGGCTGGAAAAGAAGAGGCCAGCTATGCCAATGCACCTAAGCTGAAAATCCAGCTGCACGTCTGGAAGGTGCTGTACGAATTCGACAGCAATGTTAAGATAATACTAATAAAGCAAAGCTGCGTAACAGCATGGCAGTTTTTGTGATGACCCTATGAGAAAACCGACATAGGATCTTACAGCTTATACATAATAAAATTGCGTTTCTCGTGAAACTGTCCTCTGAACCTAGTTTCTTGTGGAAGAAAATGTTTACTGTGCTGATGTAGGCTATATAGTCCCTTAAGACAATAGGTTGGACCAAGTTCTTCTTTATGCTACAGGGCCCCTTTGCAGCCCTCTGCCAGCGTGAAGGGCATGAAGATGAATGTGATGTTGTTTGTGCCCACTGTAAGGCCATTCTCCAGTGCCAGACAGGCGTAAAGGGGCCTCTCTGTAAGCGAGAGTGTAATAAAACCCTGTGTAATAAAACCCGGTGCTTTTGTTGCAGCAGCTCAGTGGCATTACTGCCATCGCGAATGTCACTTCTGACGTGCTAGTCTAGGTGCGACATGAAACGTCCAAGTGTAACCTAAAGTGTCCCACAGCTGAAGCGTTTTATTGTGCTTTCACACACCTCGCCTACTAGTAAGTAACATGAAGCTGCTTCCTCCCACAGTGGCATGGAGCCGAGCCTCCTGTGTTGACCCGTGTGAGACCTTTTTTGGGAGCTTTCCAACCCTTTTCCTTTCATAGCCTGAGAATTGTTCCTTCTGTATTTGTCTGTCTCCCCGCACACCTAGGTCTGTTCACAGGGTTTACGGCAGTGGAGGTGAATTGATATAATGCATCGAGGAGATTCAAGACCGAGCTATTGTATTTCTGAAAGTCAACTTCAGAGTAGTGGGGACAGGCTGGACTTCCTCCCCCTTCCAGCAAAAATGAGAAATGGAGGCAAAACCTGATAAAGGGGAGATGTTATCTGGATCTGGCAGAAGCACTGAGGTTTGGATGGAGCCTTGGTGTACAGGTGGGATGTTAGAGCTCTACCTTGCATGCTTTGTCCAGCCTTAATGTGTTTGCAGAAGGCCTCATGGTAGCTGAACAACTGTTGATGTATGTCGATAATATTGAAAAAAGGGTCAGCTCAGTCCTTTCTGATGGAGAAGCTGTGTTGCCAGCCGTGGATAGTTTCTGAGCAGTAGCTGGAGGCTCTGGAGGCTTTCGTGCGATGTTTCCTTTGTGCATTTACTGTGAAACCCAAGTGATGCTCTGGGCCCTCTCTTTGCACGCCCACCAAACTGTCATTGCCGGATTTTGGGTTCCATAGCAGTGTGTTTTCCTCAGATATGGAAATATGTGTGCGTGCGCCGCATGTATGCAGGCCCTGCTGTTAGTGGCCTAGACTCTGGCCATGGTCATCTCTGCTTGTGAGCTGGCTGCACGTTCTCCTCTTGGCTGGAAATATGAGGAGTGCAGGGCCTTTTTCTTTTACACTCAAATACCGATCTCGTTTCAGTGACACCATCTGTTCATTTGCACCCCAGTTTGTTTCTCTGAAGTGATTTATCTGTTTTCTGCAGTCCAGTTTCTCTTTGGGTGATGCTGTTACAGGAGTCTTTCATTTCTCTTGTGCTGCCTTTCAGCTCAATACTAGATTGTTTCCTCCATCCATGCAAGTTTCTTTTACAAGAAAACTCATAAATTATTTTCCTTTCTCTAGACTTTATTTTTTTTGCTTGCTATGTAGTTTACCTTCTCTTCACGTACATCTGAGTGAACTTTGTTTGTCCTGGCTGCTTTGAAGTACAGGCTCAGAAGCAGCAACAACTTCACGAGCTGAAAATGATCTGGGCAAAATTGATGCTTATATAGGAAGCCCTTTGCTGTTCTGTGCATCAGGTGCTGGGGGATAATACCACAAAGACTCTCTTGTACAGTGACATGGGTTCCTTATTAGCAGAATTATTTCCAAAATGTACCTGGAGATGGCATTTGTACTGCCCTGGTTTACTTCTGATGCTTCTCACAAGTTTCTTCCCTTCTGCAACTTGGATACCTCTCTCCCAGTTACAGGCAGGTTACCGTGTCTTTTGGCAATATTTATTCATTTTTGGCACAAGTGTTTGTTGATTTGCTGGAGGCAGTGTTTGCCAGTATGCCGGCCACCCTAAGGGCACAGCTTTTACTGTCATTCTGTTGTGGTCTAGCAGGCGTCCTTACCCTTCAGGCGTGCTGGGCTTTGAACTAGGGTTGTGTCATCTTTGTGGAAATATTATTGGCAGGAGATCTGCTCCCGGTGTCTGACTGCCTCTTGGTGAGGTTGTCTCTCGATGGCCCTCCTTTGGCTCCCTGATGTCTAGACGGGGGCAGCTGAGGGATTTTCTTGGGCTAAGCCCTACTCCTGTTGCCGTCCTTGTGGGTTGCCCACTGCTGTGCAGTTACTGACAGCCCCACTTCCATTCTGTCCTGAGTTGTACCTAATTTGTGTGATGTGTGGTTCACACCACACACTGGGCTGCTACCTTTTGCCATTTCTTCACAGAGCATTTGGTGACCAGATGCAGACATGCCCATCTAAGCACAGCAGTCTCTGGCCTGTGCCATTTATTATAGCTGGCTGTTTGGCTTGGCACTCTCTTAACTCTTTTTCCTTAATATTCGGTTGGTTTAAAGCAAACTACCCTGCATGGGAAACACAAACTTGGTTTTTGGACTTGTAAATCAATTTTCCATGCCTGGGTGTTTTTCCGGTGGAAACATGGGTGTTCTAGGAAGTTGGATAAATAGGTTTAATTCCAACACAAGGTCGGGATGCGGCCAAGGTACGTACTCAGCCTGGCAGCTCCAGCACTCCCAGTCCTGCTCAAATGTAACTATGGCTTCTCCACTTTGTATCTCTCCAGACTGACTGTGGCCATGATGTTTCACGTGCCTTGTGAAGAACGACAGTGCAAAAGTATCCAGGTCTGTAAACCTGGATTAGTTCAGTATTGACAAATGTAGAAACGCTGCAGCCTAAGATGATGTTCCAGCAGTGTGCAAACAGATCTGGAGCTGAAACAGTCTCTGTCCTTGGCAAGGATACCAAGGGAAAGACTAGCAAGAGAATAAGTGGTCTACAGTATAGCCAGGCATCTTGGAGACATGAGGCTGGGACACAGAGGAGAGCTCAGAAGTGGGTACGGGTGTGCTACATGGTGAACTGTACATTGCAGGGAGAGGGACGGTCTTTGGGACTGACAGAGGGACGAAGAAGGGCATGGGGGGGAGGGCAAAAAAAAAAAAAAAAGAGGCAGCAGAGGTGTCCCAAATTCAACTCTGCTTGTCTGGCTGATGCCATTTAAAGGCCTTCCAGGCAGGATCGTGGCTGTAGCTGACCGAGGTCGTGTCTGCATCAGATGAACAGAGCTCATCCAGGTGTCTCTGAGCGGGCTGGCATGGCTGTTCGGCACAGGGCTGCACAGCGACACTAGCCTGGTCCTGGAAGCAAGATAGCTGGGTCACACCGAGGGGCAGGACACAGTCAGCAGGGGAAATGTTCTGCCTGGTGCAGCTCTGTGCTGCTGTGCCTGCTAGTTTGTTCCCATGAGGAGCAGGGATCTTGGCATGGGCCGGCGCTCCACCGCACAGCGTAGCCCTAACACCCACCCCACTGATCCTCCAGACCAGCTCCTACCACTGTGGGTCCTACAGAGACCAAACTGGCGATGTCTGATGATGGGTATACGGAGCAGGAACCAGCTGGGCTGACCACGTAAAACAGAATGAGCAGCTACCTCTGGTCTTCCTGGGTCCAAAATGAGAGACAGCCACTGGCCAGCCATCACCTTGAACGGCTTGGCAAAACTGATAATTGGATCTAGTGCCAGCACTAAACGAGATCAGTTTAGAGCTTAGTCTCTGCTCAATTCTGTGCGCATTGAAACATGCCTCATGTTATGGTACTAACTCACTGTGTATCGTAAATACTAGTAGCACTGTTTTGGACACAGCCTAAAGTAGCTGCTGCATGACTTCCCGCTCAGGAATGGCGATGCCGCGAGCATGGTGAAGTGGCTCATAAAACCCCATGTGCAGCACACCATCAAAGACCATAAAACGTTACTTTAGCTGTAGGACAATAATACCTTTCTCAAGCAGGACAAGGCAGCTGGCTGGATTCCCACGTACAAAGTGTCTTGGATACTTGGGAAGTGCTAACGGGATGCAGGATCCTTGCCTGCTGTCAGCGCTTTGAGCGCAGTGCAGGTGGGTATGGCCACAGTTTCTGCTGCGATACTGAGATGATGCTGGAGGACTCGGGGAAGCTGCACTGGGACAAGAGCAATGGGGAACAGTGGTATGTTCAGGCTGAAGTGCTTCAGGGCGTGAACGGTGCTGATAAAATACAAGGTGCCTTAAAGCTTTTTCAAAAACTGAATTAAGTCCACTAGTCTGGATAGATGTATTATGTTATTACTATTATCAGTTGTTTTTCTTAACACAGGCAGGACTTGGTGGTGCCAGGTGCTGTACGAACAAAGAGCAAAACCCAGGCCCTGCCCTACAGAGTTTGCAGTCTAAATATAGGATTAGCAACAGCAGGCGGGTACAGGCAGATGAGGCAGCACACGGAAGCAGTGCTGTGATGCCAGCCAGCAGAGCAGGCTGTGGTGGCACCTTAGCAGAAGCGTATGGAGGATCCAAGTTTCTGGAGGTGTTGCAGCGAAGGGACATCTGAAGGATCAGCTCAGCTCACAGAGCAAGATGTGGAAAGCATCAGGGTGCCTGTCTGAAAGCGTGGCTGTGGAAAATTGTATTGCAGGCTGAGCTCTTAGAGGTGGCCTCTTGGCCCAGAGATAATAGGTACTGGGGAGAGTGGGTGGAAAGGAAAAAAAGGAAGTGGCCTGTGTTGGAGTCAGTGCCCTGAGGGCAGTTTTGAGGGGCATATAGGTGTAAATTGTGAGCAGCGGGTCTCTGCAGCAGCATTCAGAGAGGCTCTGAAGAGATGAGGATTGTATTTGTGAGGGGCAGGAGAGATGATGCTGCAGTAACTGAGAAGCTGAGAATTTGGCCAGGCTTTTGGCTGCAGAATAACAGAAAAGGCCAATGTCTGAGTGGTGGTATTTGGACTGAACCTGGAAGGTTTAGCTTGGAGGTGCTGATGCTGGGGAAGGCTATAGCTGGAAATGGCCCCTGGAAGGGTGATCTTGCTGGGCTCTGGCGTGGAAAGAAGAGGGAGGCTAGACTCTGTCAGGAACTTGGTCTAAGCCTCCAGTTGAGGGACAGTGCAAGGCTTTGTTTGAGCAGGTCTGGAGTCAGGATCAAACCAGGAGCCACCCACATGGAAGGGATGGCTGAACTTGTGTCTGGGATGGGAGTGGTCTTGGAGGCCGTGGGAGAAGGCAGCATCGAGAGCAGAACCCAGCAGGGTCCTCTCATCAGGGGACAAGGGAGGTGAGGAGGATATTCAGAGAGATTGTGAGGGAGATATGAGTAGAGACAGGACAGAAGAACATCACGGAAGCCAAAGGAAAATAAATCCTCAGGAAGGTGAGATGTCTGAGTGAGCATGTGGGGAGCGCAAGGAGGCTGGAGGTAGAAAGCTGGATCTGAGAACATGAAGACAGTTGTTTGGAAACCAGGCAGTCTATTTGGCCAGAAATTTGGTTTCTGTATGTCTGCTTTTGATCTCATTATGAACATAAATAAAATATTTCCAGTTTTCTGGCAAAGTGGATGTCCCTAGACCATGCAGCTGCTCGGTGAAAGCAGCTTTGTTATCAGGATGGTGGCCAACACTGCAGTGACATTATACAGCTGTTTGGGGCCCTGTGGTCTTGCCTGCATTCATCACCTGCCTTCGAACTGCTCCCAGCTCTTGTTGCTGACCCACTGGTAACCTCTGCCTTGCACCGAGCTAACGTTCATCAGACTTGAGAGGCTTTGAATAAAGCAACTCCTGTTCCAGGGGACTTGAATGTTTTGACAAAACTTTGGTCTCATCCTGAAATCTCCAGGCGGCTCCAGCCATCGATGACTTTGACATCTGTGACCTGAGCTGAGCACAAGGAGAAGATGCAGTATTTCTTTAGTTGGTGCCAGGCTATTGTGACGTCTGATGGCATGTTTTGGCAGCTAAGCCATAGCAATGAAGGTTTGTGTTGCAGGACCCATTTCTAACAGGAGTTTTAAGGCCTTAATCTTTAAAAAAAAGGGGGGGGGGGCAAAAGCCCCACTGAATTGGCAAACAGCCAAACCATAGTACATAACCTCTGAGCACTCCAGGAGTTTTTTTGGTAGCGGCTGGATGAGGAATGAGTTGATAGAGACAGAGCAGGGAGAGTTCAAAGTGCAGCCCTTCTGATGATTTTTCACCATGCTGGATCGTCCCTGTGCTCCCTTGGCAAGAAACCCAAACCGTGCTGCACCCCCTCTCCTTGGCCACCTCCGTGGCGGAGCTGCCGGTCTCGGTGTGCCGGGGTGCGAGGGAGAGGTGTTTACGCTTTTCATCCAGTGGGAAAGCAGGGAGTGCGAGCACTGACGCTTCAGACTGCAATATGATAACAGGTCTGCCCCCATCACTCACTTCTGCTGCTACTAACAGAGCAAGAGAGGGAAATTCCTCGGGCACGTGGGATCTCCCAGCTGTGGAAGAAACCGCCGTCCTGGTCTTCCCCATTTCTTTGTCCAAGTCAGCGGCTGAACCGCTGCTCCTAATACGGACTAGTGCCATGATGTGAACACAGACAACAGAGAGATACACTGAATATATCGGATCCAGGTTTCCCAGGGAAGCTAAAAAGAGAGGGCTGCGAAGTCTCACCCCACCATTAGCACTGCCTGGTGTGGCTCCATGGCCTGGGACAGGAGGGCAACAAGGTGTGAAATCCCCATCCCCAGCAGAGCTGCACCCCCACAGCAGCAGGGAAATAACCTCCTAAATGCAAGGTGCACAGGCCATAGTGCATAGTTTACTAGCCTCCTACTTTTCTGGCAGTCAAGAAATTTATTGTCATGGTTTTCAGGTTTGGCTTTGGGAAGACAGGTGGTGCTACAGTGGCCTGGCAGAGGTGGGCTGCCTGATGGGGTTGGATGATGTGACTGTGTGGTACCTTCCTCCTCACTAAACCCACTGGCAGATGAATTTCCTGAACCAGTAAATTCAGGTGAGCACCCGTCCTTAGAGGTGGCACAATTGTTTTTTGTTCCAGTGAGGCCTGAAGGTCCCAGCTGAGGCCAGGCCCAGCTTCCAGCCAGGCACTGTCCACACACAGCCCTGCTACGGTGAGCTGGGTTGGAGGAGGCTGGAAATAGGAGTGACTTGCCACAAGTTGTTTGGTACACCAGTACTGGAGCCATGGCAGAAAGCAGTTGTCCCCAAGTGCCTCCATGTCCTCTGCTTGCCCACGCCGCCTCCTGTGCCCGACTTTGACAGATGCAGATGTTCCAGTTATGTTCCAGTTTGTCATCCAGAAGCTTTGAGATTTTCTTACTCCTCTGAGGTCAGCAGACTGGGATGGCAGTTGAGGGCTATCCTTTTGCTGGCCATTTTGGCCGTGTGAAGTTACTTGGGAGGGTCTCTCCTTGCTGTAAAAACAACTTAATGAGTTCCCCTTGTCCTTTGCTAGGTTTTTGGTCTCACTGATGCACTCAAAGCACTACTTTGGTGGGCTGGGGAGATGTTACTGTGCTGAGGAGGTGAAGCAGGAGATGTGGTCTGACATGGAGAGAGAGACCGCTCATTTTGGCAAGCCCTACTTTCCTGTGTGCTCCATGAAGCTCCCCAAACCAGCCCATCTGGGTGTGGGGGCAACACTGGGAGGGGGAGACACCCCTCGTGGGACTTTTGGCTTCAGCACCCCGAGGAGTAGTGCTGAATAAATGTGCATATCTGCATGTGCATCCACTTTAATCACTTTTTAAATGTGCATCTCCTCTCCTTCCTAGCAAAGTACTGTAAAAAAGAGATGCCCCCAGTTCCCCTTTTGCTCCTGCAGAACCTGTTCATATCCTGTCTCGTGCCTGAGAAACTACTGCAGAAGAGACCGTCCTTCTCTCACTCTTTTTTTCACTTTGTAATGAGAAGAACAATCTCTCATTGTTAGATTTTAAAATAATCCTCTTCTGTCAGAGTCCGACTCCTACATCTAGCAGCACTGGCTGGACTCTGTACCAGAAAACCGTGTTAAGGAGGTGATGCGTGTCTGACCGCCCGTTGCTTTTCCTCTTAGTTTCCCAGGAACTGCTGTAAAGCCGTTCCCTACCGCTGTGGCCAGTAGGGGTAATATAAAGAAAGGGTCTGGCTCCAAGGCCATTGAATGGTGTGCAGTCCCCAGACTGCGGAGGATTTTGGACAAAGTCTTAAAGGAAAAGGCTTGGGAGGGATTTTCAGGGAAGAGCCCGCTGCCGAGGCGAGCGGCAGCAGCCCGAAGCCGGGGCTGCCCCCCAGCCCTTTGTTCCTCCGGGTGGTCGGCTTCCTCCGCCCGGCACGGCACAAAGAGGCTTTGGGAACTGGCCCAAAACCGAGGAGTGGCAAAACGCAGTTAGTTCCCCTGCTTTTGTAAAAGGCACGTCTGGCTGCCAAGGGAAGTTTCCGTATCCTGCTGCCTTCTGTTTGCTGGGGCTCAGCTGGGACCCGCTGTGTTCCCAAGTCCCGGGGCTGTGACCGGAGTCTGGGAGCTTTGCTCCTTCCTTTGTACACGGGTGGAGAAGACAACGGTCAAGTGTTTTCAGCTTTTCTGACTGATTTGTGCTTATTACAAAGCTGGCTGCCTGGGCCAGTTTCCTGACATGGGTTGGGTGTCCTGGGGACGTTTGCTTTGCTTCTGCTGGGGCTGAGCTTGTTCTGGAGACAGAGGGCCTGGTCGGAAACTTGGGAAGATGCTGAAAAGATGGTTGTGGGTTTGAGGGTGCTCTCCAAGAAAGACCCAGCCCGGGGCAGGGGCTGTGTTAGCTGTCTTGCTCAGAAAGCAAATGTAGTGAGGGGAAACCACTAACTCCTAAAGACACCAGAGACAACTGTCTCCCTCAGTGCACTCCGGCTTGAATAAATTGTGAAGGTTGTCAATAAATAACCTTTTTATCAGGTGAGATGGGTTCTTTGGTCCAGATCCTTTTCTTGTGGTTAATCTTGTGGTGAAGAGGGAGTTTTGCCAACACGCAGGGTGCAGTATTGGGACAAACTATAGCACTGGCTTTGTAAAAGGGAACTAAAGAAAAAGACTTGAGACACATGAGATCAAATGACAGTGTTTGTTAGGAATTACTGTCATGTGGAGAAACTTTGCACAGATTGGTGTAATTAGCTGATATCAAGATGGTGTTTAAGCTGTAAAAAAGCATCCATAACGGTGCGATGGGCAGAGGATTGTGAGGACAGAAGCAGGCTGTCATTAAAATGAAGATGTAATTACAAGAGGTGGTTTAATTTGAGTTTATACAGTGTGACAATTTGGAGAGAAAAGTTTCCTACTTTGGGAAAATTTGGGGCTTTTGCTCTTATTAATTTTCTGATAAGACAGGGTCTCTGTGTGAATTCTTGTACTGGAGCACTATAGCCTAAGGGCTGTCTTCTACAAACACACCTTTCAGGCCATACAGAGAGGGCGTGGGTCCATTTAGACTGGAGCAGCTGCAGGCAGCTATCATACTGGATCAGCCAAAGGTAGCACAAGCATACTTAATCTTGCATGCGTGCATAATATGAAAATAGGAATAAGTGAAAATCTGCCATTTGTTTGACAAGAGCATCCTCCAGTCTGGGGAGCACTCCGCTCAACAGCCATGTTTCCTGCAGAAGAGAAGCCAGAGCATGCAGAGAAACTCTGAAATGTGTTATGTGTTTGATACGAAAAGCATGCGAGAGTTTTTTTCCATTTTCTGGAGGGAATTAATATAATAGAGCTGTCACCTTTCATCAGTCAAATTTGGTGGCAGTTAAGCTCAGCGGTGGTAGCGGAGAGGAGGGTGTGTGAAAGGTGTGGAGAGAGCTGGAATTTGCATTGTGGAGAGGAAGGGATTTTTCTGTGCATCTTGAGGAGAAGTGAAGGGCTGTTCTTTGGGGTTTGCTTCTGTCAGAGATCCTGACAGATTTTGGTCTGGACTGAGCCCACTGGGTTGGGCACAGAAAGCATCTGGGTGTGAAGCAGAAGTTGCTCCCAAAGGAAATGAAATCCTTTTTTTGGAGAGACTGTCAGGGTTATTTAGAGGTAGGTTTAAAATGTGCTGCTGTTTTCCCTGCAGTGAGAAATACCCCTCTCTGAACTCTTCCCAGAGGATAGGCTACACTGCCGAGTAGGAGGCAACATCCCTGCCTGAGCTCGCATCTGAGTGTGTCTGAAACGCAGCGGAGCTGACACAGTTCAGCAATCTAAGGGGCACTCTAGTCCAGAATTTGGTATTCTAGATCTTTAATGTCCTCCATAAAATTTTACAACCTATATATTCAGAATTTTGTATTAAACATCTATATGTACAGTGTCTAGCACACTAACACTTGCTCTTACTTGCTGCAGTCATAATTTTGCTAGATGCTGTATGCCCCTGCTCCTGCTAGCCCAAGTCTTGACCTTACCAGTATACAAGCACCTCCTGGGCAGAGATGAATACCATGAGGTCTCACAAGGGGCCATACAGGTAGAAGACTCTCAGCAGCTCACCAGAGATTACACGTCCTCAGGGCCTGGCCACGGCACTGCCTGGCAGTCCCAGCAGAGCATTTGGAGGGGTTGTGCAGGGGATTTTGGACTTGGTCGCTGCCCTACTTGCCCCTGTGGAGCTCATAGCGCTGGAGCTGCTGCTCTGAGATATGTTTCTCTTGGGCAGATTTTATATTGGCTTAGTCTTGGCATTTCTGAGGCTCCTGGGGTGGAACTGCCACAGCTTGCCACGGGCATAAACTTGGGGTCCTCCTAATTGCTGCCCCCAAGGTTTTCAGCTGTGCTTGGCGATGTGGAAACTGCCTGCAGTTCTCGGATACGTCAAGCATCTTCTTGTCCCTTTAAGAGCCTCTCTCGCCCATGCAGTAGCAGAGCTGAGCGACCTCAGAAGAGCACGCGACTGATTGGAATTAACAAGGAAGTGGAGACAGCAAGTGTGCTGTTTTCTTCCTAAATTTTTTTAGGAGATGTCTGAAACATTGGGACATTCCTCCAGTGAATGATATAATTAACAAGGGGTGAGCTCAGCTCTCGTTATCAGTGTATGCCTTGAGAAGAAGGAGCTGTGAACAATTCTATTAAAGCTGCACAACTGCAGACAGAGCTTAAGGCAGAGAACTGGATCTGCCCACCTGTAGGTGCCACAGGTTTCTGTCATCCCTGGGACACATCCTGAGGTCCTTGGTTTTTTTTCTAGGAAGCATTTACCTATACCAAGTATCAAGTGTTTTCCAGAGGAGCTTGTACAGGGAGAATCAGAATGAAATTTGCATACAGACCTGGGGATCTGTTTTCTCTCTCCCAAGCACCTTGAGTGATGTGATATGATGGGGAAAGGGTCCCTGTGTCAGCCTTGGATAGACTAACTGGTTTCACCCAGCATGTGGGGCTGAAAAAGGGAGAGAGGTAGGAGATAAATGTTTTGGTGTGTGGGGTGACTGGATGGGGCAGTCTCACTCCAGGCAGGAAACCTGAAGATACTGACCTGTCTTTGTCTTTCCCCTCTTTTCCCCTCTTGCTTCACTTAATTATAGCATCTTAAGCACTCTAAGTTGCTTGGGGCATGGGCTAGTTTTATCTATGTTTATCTGTGCTGAGCAGCACAGTGCTCAGCACAGAAGGGCTCTGATCCTGACTGAAGCCCTTCAGCCCCCAAGGTGGATGTCCAAGATGTCCTCCTTTGGTGTGTGGACTGTCATAGCAGCAGGAACCACTTGTATCAGACACAGTGGTGACTGTTTTTTTGCTGTTGAATTCCTTGGCCCTGCATTTTTGACTGTTCATTCACTTCTACAGTATAAAAATGAGAAGAGCCTCCCTTCCCCCCACCCCGCAGCAAGGCATCATCTGCAAAGCGGTGAGCACTACAATAACATAACTTCCCACCTCTAAAACAACCAGTTTTGATCAAATACTTCCTTAGCACTCATGCGTTAAGCAAGAAAATGCGGTGGTTTGGAAGTCGCTTGTTTGAGCGAACCACCGTGTAAGCAAGGGGCAGCTGCCGGGTCTGAGACTGCAGCTGGGAATTCTCCTGATGGAAAATCTCCTAGCTTTAGTGAAAAACGTAAAACAGGGATCTTTTTATTTGAAGCGTATCGCCATCACATCCTTCCCTCCCCTGCAAACCTCAGCTGAGATAACCGAAGTCTCTGGAGTATATTGTGTTCAGAGTGACCTTCAGTAAACTGGCGTTGTGACCTTAGTGCTGTGCCTGAAACGGGTCTCTCTGTGCCTGCCAATGTAACCAGGAGTCTGTTATGCAGAGCAGAAGGTGTTCCTTCTTGGTGGACCTGGCAGTTGGCTTGAAACCTCCTGTTCTGTTTGAGTTTCAGTCTGGTGCAGAATGTGGTTTTTGCCTGGTTTCTGAATGGATAATGTGCTTCAGTTTCTTATTTTTTCTGGTAGGCATTTTTATACAGCGTACGCTTGCAAAGACTGGCTTTCTTACAGATTGGCCTTATCCTGCTATCTCATCACCACAGTTACTGCAGGCCTAGTAGGTATTTTTTCTTGATGATGGCATAAAAAATAAGTATGCTATTCAGGACAGGACACTGGCAGAACTTTTGTAACATGATTTGTAAGGTTAAGGTGAAGCACCTGATGGTCTGTTAGTTATTCAACCTGAAGAAGGTGTCAAGCTTGTCCTCCCACCACTGCACATGACGTAAATGAAAAACTAGGGAAAAAACAGCTATAGATCCACTCTTCTGCAGACGGCTAATGTGCGTAAAAAGGATTTTGTATTATGTATTTGCATAAATAAAGGAAAGACAGCATTACTGGTAGGTAGTACCTGGCTGGCATTTACATCTGTCAAGCCTAAATGAGAGCGGGGTGTTTATGAAGTGGAATGATTTAACATGCCAGTCTTCTCTCAGCTGTCATCTATTTCAGGAATTTCAAATCTTTCTAAATTAAGCTTATTTCTCCTTCTTGCCTGGCTCCAGAGTGGGAAAAACTTTAGTGGAATAAACAAATAATTCATTTTAGTTAAATCATACTGATGGTAGAGGGGAAAAGGTGAAGGCAGAACAGAGTAACTACTTTAACTCAATAAAATATTGACATGGATAAGTGAAAGAGGGGATAAAAGGGAGGGAGAACATGTGATTATCCAGCATCCCAAATGTGCAGTGTAAACAAAACTTTTGTGGTGAGGATGGCTAGTGATTGGCTCGACACGTCAGGATGGAGAGCAATTGCTCAGCCTTCTTGGAAGCCTCATTGCGTAGGTGATGGAGCGAGTATTCTGTGTGTATTCAACAGCCTTGCTGTGAGCCAGGGAATCGGGTCCTGGTATTAGGCTTGGACAGGGATGCTGGCATGTTATCTCTCCTAATCCTGAAAGAGAGTTTCTTCTAACAGCTGATCCTGCATGGTGGAAGCCAGGGTGAGTGCTGCCCTTGCACATGGTTACTTTATCGTATGCTCCTCAGGAGGGAACTGCAACTCCCAGCCAGCTGGAAGAATTGTCTCATGGCTATTCCAGATTTTTCCCTCTCACATCTAGCTCTTATCAGTTCCCACTGCTCTCTGCTTCTTTTTGCCTTGTCTCCCCTTCACCACCTTGTCCTGGACTGGATCTTCCCCCATGTCGCACCTGACTGGTGCTGGCATAGGCTCTTTCTCCAGGGAAGCTGGATGCACCTGGTAAGATAAATCCTGCTGCTAAAAGCTGTGGACAGTGAACGTTAAGCAGCAATTAGTGCGACCTGAGCTCTTTGTGGTGGTGCAATACCAGGAAACTGGATAGCGTGCAGTTCGCATGGGTGGATCTACTGCAGTCACTTGGTGTGGGCGAAATGAGGATGAGAGCGCTGTTGGTGACTAGCTGTACTTCCTCTAGGGCCTGGACTTTTCCTGGAGATCTTGCTCAATGCTAGACTTCTCCAAGGAATTCCCGATAGTTTCTTGCACCTGTCTGGCTTCTTATCAGCCTGCTGAGCCATGAATCCCAGATGAGCGTTTAAGCACCCCAGGCACCCAACAAGGTTGCACTAAAGGTGATGTGCTTTTTTGGAGGTGCAGGCCTTTGAAGCAGCAGCAAGACTGGATTTTAGACTTATTTCAAGGAATAGGTGAGAGAGAAACAGTGCCAGTTTTAATCTGAAGCAGCTATGGTTTCATTGCCGTGTGACTAGCAGCTGGAGAATGCTGGGGAGCATGTTGTGCTTTGATGTTTCCAAAATGCGGTCCTGGGGGATTTCAGTGTAACCAAAAATGTTTGAAGTGCTGGCTTCTTGCCACAGTTTGGGATGAAGAATGTTTCTGAAAACCTTTATTTCTGTATGGAACTGGAATGCGTTTTTCCCATGCAGCCCCAGGCAGGACCGAGACGGATGTGCTGTGGAATTGTCTTACAGCACCTCTAATTCATAACCCCAGGACAATAGCAAAATGCTAAGGACCAGATTTTCAGGACTTCACTCTAACTCAAGATCTCATTCTTATTATCTTGGAGAAAAAGAATATCCAGTAGTTCACACTCCTAAAGTGCAATGTGATTTCCGATCCCTGCATTTTTATAAAGTGGAAGAGTGATGTAAGTTTGGTTTGTGTATGTACATCTCCACTTCTATATGTGCAAAAAGCCCTGTGGAAAGCAATGCTTTTTTTTTTTTTTTAATAAGGCAGTAACTTGTCTTCTCAGATGAAGTGTCTGTAAAAGGTAAAATACAGAATGTAAGCCATTAGATTAATTGTATTTAGCATGTTTCTAATTCTGGCCTGAAAGGAATTAGTGTCACAGCAGAGGGAAAAATAACTGTGCTGTTTTGTTGTTCTTCAGTGAAGATTCAAATGTAAATTACTCGCCTATCCATTAGAAAAATGTGAGTTGTGGAGCTCATTACATATTAGCGGAGAAGGGACTTTGTCATCCATTGGAATTAGTGTGGCTTTAATAGGCAAGGCTTAGCTGGACCTTGTCCATGTACTTTATAAAGAAGTCCTATGAATGGAGGGCTCTTCCCTCACTCTTGCCACAGCCCCTTACTATGCTTTTTCTTCTCGCCTTCCTTCTAGGTCTCTGCCTGCATTTGGCTTGCTGAGCTCTTGCACAGGTCACCGAGACGCTTTCAGCCAAGGAATGGGTTAAAGAGTCAGCCTCGCAGGAGACAATTAGTCTCTTCTGGCAATATCCTAATTAATCCTGTTATTAGGCTTTGCCACTAATTGCTATAGGTGAGGTCTGACCCTAATAAAAGCCACCCCCTTTGGCGCGGTGCCTCCACCGTGCCACAACCTGGGTGAGGGCCGCAGACGCTCTGGGTGGAGTTAGGTGTGCAGGAATTTGCCTTTGCACCGCTTCAGCGGCCGCCAGCGCAGATGGCAGCCTGCAAGGAGTAATGTAGCGCAAAGCCTCCTTCCTGGATGTCTGGGCAATTTGATTCAGGGGCTGGTACCGTGCCGTGTTTGCTCAGTGGGGCATCCCAGTCTTCAGGTGTACGACGTGCCACCGCAGCCTGCTGTCGATAAAAGGCTTTAGATTAAACGCCTTGATCACCTCCCGTTAATGCTTCACACCAACGGTGCTTTTAAAAGATTGTCTCGATGATAAAATGAGTGACCTTCACATCCAAGAGTTTCAGAAGTGCCAGCTTTGCCCTCCCATTAGATTATTATTACTGGTTATAATGTCACGCTATAAATTGTATGAAGACTAGGTGCAGCACTGAGACAGAGCTATCCGTTCTCCCCAGGCTCCATCTCACTGGGAGCGTGTTTCTTTTTGTGCTCACTGAACAACAGTTCACACCTTCACGGTTTCCTCCATTTCACCCTGAATTTTGCTCCTCAGCATTTTTCAAGCTGGGTAGAGTGCTTCATCCTCCAAAGCAGCTTCAGTTTTTATGATAAAAGCAACTGCTAGCCTCATGTAGGTGGTGTCAGGTGCTTCTGGCCCATCAGCGGGACGTAGAGCCTTTTCCCTGATGCTGCAAAAAATGGGAGAGCATTCTCTAAACAGGGGGAGGGGGAGGGAAGAGGACAAACTCGAAATAAGTGACTGTAACAGTGCTTTTGTATTTCAAAGGGCTCTTGCATGCCAAACAGGAACCTCTTGTTTTTCAGGATGCGCTTGAATTGGCCGATGCTTACGCCTCTTGCTGAGTTCTTAAAGCTGCTTCCTGCTGAATCGCACAACCTCATCTCGCTGTGCCTGTGCGTAGAACGCAGCAGGGAGGGACAGTGCTGGGTTCAAGAGAGGCTCTGAAACTTTAATGAAACGCCTCTGAACTTAGCAGGGTTTGTGTGCTCGGCACGTTGGAAAAGCCCATTTGCTGTTTATGTTATGGGCACGTTTTGAAAGAACTGCTGGTATTTCTGTCCTGGGCGCTCATTCATTCTTCCTTCCCTGGTTGTTCTGTACAGGCTTCCGAGTCTTTCTGCTGCTGTTCAGTCATCTGCCAGAGCCTGCTTCTGCAGCCCTTCCTTGGGTGGGCCCGTCTGATTTGGTGGGTGCTGCAGCAAGCAGTGGTGACTGCTGGCAGTGGTTGCGTTCAGGTTACTCATCTGAATCGCTGTGCATGAAGCCCTTCATGCTTTTCTGGGTGCACGTATCAGACTCTGCTTTGCTGGGTGGCTTTGGAGCAGTCACAAGCTATACCTTTTCAGCAGGCTCAGAGGGTGCTCAGTATCTCTCTGAAAGCTCTCAGCACCATGCAGTGTGGGGCAATCTTGTTACTCCTTTTCTACCACCAATGTTAGATTGAAATCAGTAAACCTTCCCCCTTACCTTCAGGAATAGCATCCCAAATGACTGTAGCAGGAATAAACCCCTGTGCTAGGTCCAGCTGGCAGTTTATAGCCCAGGATTTGCCTTGGATATGGTATTTCTAGCAGAGGGTTAAACCTGTGGTCCTTATTCCATGCCAGCTGAACCCTTGGATGCGATGCAAAATAAGATGCCTACGAGGCATCTTCTTACCTCTCCAGGTACGTGATTCTTTAGACACAAGAAAGGTGCCTGTGGACATTAACAGAATTGATACATAAAGGGTGAAAATCCTCCCAGAAATGGCTTTTCAGTCCAAGGGCATGGCTCTTCCATTCCTACTCACTGGATTAACACTGTGTTGGTGGGGACACTACAGACCAGGGGAGAGGAACCTGCTGTGGGCTTACTCATGAGATAAGGCTGGCAGGGTTCGGTCCAACTTCTGTATCCCATCTCTCTGCTGGCATTTGCAAGCTTACCTTTCTGGCCACATTTATGACTGAGCTTTATGGGTTTTCAGAATGATTTCTGGAGCTATTTCTGATCAATACGCAGTAGCGGTCCCTCTCTGGAGGGCATGTTCTGACATGATATTACCCTGCCATCCATTCTCCTCTTCATTTATAGATCTCCTTAATATTTAAATGGATTTCTTGCTGCAGTTCTTGTGCCCTGTTTACCCAAATAATCTATAACTCAATGACTTCTAAATCCACTTCACAAGTTGTTATATTCATTATAAATGAGTTGTAGTGCAACCTGCATCACAAGTAGATATTCTCATCTGGAGGTCTGTGCTGAGATCCAGCATGAGCAGCGAATATATTAAACCCATAAAACCCCCAAGACATACCATACCATACAAAATGAGCTCTGACTACATGCTTTATTCCTCCTTATCACTTATATTCACCAGCCATTCAATGAAAACGCACTACGCGCACACACACCAGGTAGCTGTTCACGCAGCCACAGCACCTCGTACAGCACCTACCAAGGTTTTGCAAGCGGCTGGCACTTCTAGCAAGGCTATTTGGAGATGGCTGGGACAGCAGGTCTGTGCCGTTAGCCTCGTGAGTCTAACTGCTTATGCAGGATGGGCCCGATCCAGCAGTGTCCTGGGCTCTGCAGCGCAAGAGGAACCAACGTCCCATGCTCAGTCTCAAGCCTGTGACCGGTCTCATTGATTGCAGTGGCACCAGGCTCACCCGCTGCTTTTTCAAAGTTGATGCAGCTTGGTGTTGAATGGCCAAAGGCTTCAAGGGCCAAGGACTCAGACATGCCTCTGCGTCTTTGAGGGCTTTATTACTGTCACACTTGGCTTCATCTGCCCCAGGGCTTTGTCTGGTAGGATCTTAGCTACTTTTTAATCTCAAATCCCGGCTGATTGCTTTGCTAAAGCCAGCTTCACAACTGCTTCACTCCCAAAATGCTGTGTATCTGAGAATCCTTATAGATATTGCTCTTGAGATTTTACTTCCTTTTTCACTCTCTTTTTTTTTTTTTTTTAACACCATGGACTAGTAGCTTTAAAAGGGATTTGAAAAAAGGAAATCTGGAGTTTGGAAGAGACTCCCTACCCCATTCTGACAATGAATGCAGGAGAAATATTACAACTTGGCAATATTCCTTTGCTTGTAAAATTTGATAGATTTAGATTTGACTGGTTTGCCTTGGATTGAGTAGGAATGTTATTAGTGCATGAAATTCAATGAGCTCTAATGCTATTTAAAAAGCCCTAATGAGAAGGGTGCTTTTGTGTCAAATTCTATTGTTTTTTTCTTCCTTTTCTGCTTTCCGTATTTGAAGAGCTCTAAAAATATTTTTAACAGCTAAGGAGGGAAATAGACTTTTGTCTGAAGGACCTGGGGGAGGAGGGGAGTCTGGGGGAAGGAGAGTGAATTGATTTGGTTGGTAGCTTTTACTGTGTGTATGTGTTCTCCTGTGAACCATTAAATTGGGGAGTTCACTTGGGTTACAGCTGGTGCTAATTGTGATCTGAGTTTACTGACTGGCCTCCTTGTCTTTCCAATCAAGATTCATTGTCTTTCCTGTCTGTTGAGATTTTTGTGTGACTTACGGGAAAGTATCGGCTTAAAGGACAAAAGAATTGAGATGATAAGTTTTTACAGTGAATTTTTTTTAAAATCATCTTTTTATTAAATGCAGTATTCCTGTCCATAAGACCTGGTAAGGAATTGTGCACTTTGATTGGTTTTGGTGGGATACACAGTTTCTACACAATTTAGTGTAAGGAAACATTTTATTTATTTTAAAAAAATCCATGAGGTGAAAAAAATCTAAACCAATATTTTTTGATCTAAATAAAAATATTTAGTTTGTTGAACAAAACTGAAGCATCTTCTTTTGAACTAGCTCATTGTTAAATTGGGTCTGTCCATGCCTTGAAAGCACTGCCCACTGCACAGACCTGGCTCATTGACTGTTATTTTTGCTTTGGTTGGGCTTTGTGGTGCGTTATGGAAGTTGTTCCTATAGAGGCATTATGGGAGAGAAATATTCTGGATATGAAGCCCAACCCACAAAAAGGATAAGAGCAATACACTCAAACACCCACTTGCAGTAGGCACCAAGGACCATAAGCTGATGCAGTTACTGCCAAATAGCCTTGAAGCAAGCTGTTTCTAATGACATGTTAAAATAAGATCTTTCATGGTTTAAATAATCTTTGAACTTAAATTCTGAAAAGGGCTTTGATATTTTAGCTTTTTCTCCAGCTTGGAGAGAAAAACAAACAACGAATGATCAGAATTTACTGTGGAATATTAAATCTGATTTTTTTGCTTTGTTCTAATACTACACATACAAGCAAAATTGATCAAAGTTCCTGCTTCAGATGTATATCTTATAACATTTTATGCCAATTCTTTTTTTTATTTTAAAACATTTCAGCTCCAGAAGCTTGACAGGTCCCTGCACAGAAAGCCCTAGGACAAGGAACCCCAAATATACCGTTTCCTTCTTTCTCACTAGCCTCTTAAACCAAAATACGTATTTTATGTCAACAGACAGAACAGCCTTTTTCTAACTGCAATAAATCTGATGACAATTTACTTTATATAGTCTTATGTAATGCACAGTTTATCTCCTGGGTAGAATTTCTTTTTGACTTCTGTCTTAGCTGGAAGTACAAACAATTACCCCTGCAGCAGGGAAAGCTGCCCCTTCTGCAAGTGCTCCCACCCCCACGTTTGCATGTCTCGCTTCTGCTGCACTGCAGGGATGGGAGATAACACTAGTTTTCAAAAACTCCTGTGTCAGCCAAAAGCTGGATTTTAAGGTGGATTTTGCTTGCCAGATCCGTTGTGCAGATTTAGCTGAACCACCCAGAAGCCTGGAAGTAGTGGAATAATTCCAGTTTGCACCTTCACAAAGGCTGTCTGGGCTGTGTCCCAGGGCAAGGAGATGAGCTGCTCCAACACGTAGCTGCAAACTGTTTTACCTTGTGGCCCTGAAGCTGTTTGCTCAGCTAAATATTTCCTAGAATAAAGCAAAAAATGGGCCTGAGTCATCAGGCCTGACTTGTGCAGAACCCAGTCAGGTCACTGGTGGGGCTGCTGTGGCAAAATGCTGGCAATGGTCCTGTCCTGTTGTCTCCAGAAGTGAAGGAAGCTCAGCATCTTCCAGGATGCAGCCATTACAAAATCTCCCGTGACATTGCTCATGGCATCATGCAAGGTATCAGAGATCAGCAAATAATTATTACTAATTATGTGCAATAGTGTTTTCAAATCTGTTGCTTATTTTCTGTTTTCAGATGTTCTGCTCTGGTTGCGCAAAGCAGAAGTCCCAAAACACCTTGCAAAAGGCAGCCCTTGCAGAATAGTGTCTCCTCCTCATTGAAAAGGATAAAGTCCCATAAATCATGCACAAGAGCCTGGTTTTTGCTATCATCTAGTCCAGGCTACAGACCTAAGAGAGAAAAAATAATCAGCTCAGTCTGTGGATGCCTCATCCCCAGAATTAATTGTTCAGGTTTGCATCATTATCTCTTGGCTCTCTTACAGATATTTTTTTCAAAGTTCATTCAAGAGAAAGCTAAAAAAGAAGCTTTCATGACAGTATCAAACATCTTTCTGTATACATTAAAACCCCCCACCTCTCTAATAGAACAATAATAGATCCTTGAACTATGTAACCATGTGACATCTGCATATTGGCACAGGGTTTCATGCCCTGGTTGTTCTCGAGGGACTATACCACTGTTATATTGCTGGCACAGCCATTTTTCTGGGGTAACTGGTGCACAAGGGCAGTGCTATATTAAGTGCAACATATGCTAGAAATCAGAAATGGAAATGCCTCATCATTGCAGTAAGAGCACTAAGCCAAGGCTTAGTTAGCAGCTGGGACACAATATAAAAATAGTAAACCTGGGTGAGAAGGGCTCATAGCAGAAAAATGCAATAAAAGAAGCTGGAACTTCTAATTTTCATTTTCAGAACTGACTGGGGAAAACATTCTTGCACGGATTTTTCATCAACATAGAAACAATGGACCCCCGAAATGAGTCTTTTGAAATCATCAGTGAAAAATCTCAAGGGTTTTGGCTGAATACTCTTGTTCTCTTCTGAAGTGATTGTTCTTTTTCAGTTAAAAATGGAAAATTTCAAGGAAAGAAGATGCTTCTTTTTAAAATCTGCCTTTCATCAAAACCTCAAGTAAAAGCAGAAAAGAGAAAACTTCTGAGATAAAACTTCTACACATTTTCAAATTTTTTTTTTTTTACACAGTTATTTGTAGAGCATATTACTAATACTTTAGGCTTTTTTTGGCTGGGTGAAAAGGGTGAATATATTCCAGAAGAATATCTTGTTATAAATCTGTGTCATATGACAAAGGAAAACATCTTCACTGGCCCTGAAATAACTGTAAATGCTCAGGGAACCTAGAGATAGGGACCAAACTGCGCTGCCACTAGACTGGATGTGGAGCAGGGGACTGGGGACTTGTGCCTCAGGAGGGCTCTGGGACACTGCAAGTATGGCCTTAGGCTTGTTCGTTCTGTAGGACCATACCTAGCTCCATAAGCAGAGTGCTACGTGTTGTGCTCCTCTGTGTGTGGGCCCTTTCTATGGTTGGGATGGGTACTCTGATACTTGTAGTCTATGTCAGAAAGAAGTCAGCCCAAAAAATAGTTGTAGGCTAAACTCAGCCAGTACTGGTGTGGCTCTTTGGTTTGCAGTAGCCAGTGGGGCAGACTGGATAAGTTTCTGACCTTAAATCCTTGCAAGAGCAGTGATGAGCCTTTGGGACACCGTGCAGAGTAGGCTGCAAATTGGCAAGGCTGAAGGTGTCTAGAAGGGAGTAGCCTGTGGGGCATGTGGAAGAGCAGGGACCCAGCAATCGCGGAAAGTCTTTGGGTTGGGAAGAAATTTTTCTGTCCAAGGGAGGGGCTTGTGGTCAGGGAGAGCACAACAACCATCTCTGAGCAGCTGAGCTGTCTGCTGGTTATATGACGCTGTTGACCCCAGCGAGAGTTTCTGCATCCCCATATGCAATCGATGGGCAGCACCTGGGGCTTGGCACACTGGGCACTGGTTTAGGCTCTCAGGATTCAGCTAATCAGGAGTTTGCTGTTGAACTGTTATGCTCAATTTAATATTATGACATGTAGCTCCTCCAAATGCTTCATGCCTTGTTGGCTTTTGTAGCGCCTTACACCAAGGTGCTGCTTGCACACAGTTCCCCAAGCAGCTTCTTAGAGCCAGCTCCTGCTTAGAGAGCGCTCGGCTCCCTCCCATCCCCTGCACCCAGTCCCACACCATGGCTGGGTGGTACACTGGATCCGTGAACTGGTCCCAGTTAAAAATCTTCCTTTTCCTCCTCTTTCTTGGCAGGGTTGTTTGTAAGCAGGATCGTTCGTTGACCGCTGCAGGGCCTTCATTGTGTGGGCACAACTGAGAGAGGTGATCCATGGTGGAGGGTGGCAGGGTAGAAAATTGTGGGGTTTGTTAAACTGTTTGGTCAAAGAACCAAACCAGGGTGGCTGTTTTTTGCTTGAGTTTTACGTGTTCCTTGTGCCCCCATTCTTCTGTGCTCCTCAGACATGCCTCCTCCTTTTTGACTGCACTTCAAGCCTCTCGCTTAGCCTCTCCTGGAGCTTTGATGCTTTATGGGAAATATAATGCATTTGAGGATCTGGCATTTTAGACAAGAGAAAGGAACTAGAGTTCCTATCAGGACCTACAGCACCTATTTTTGGCCAAAATATTCTTTTTCTTTAAAGTTTTTAGGGGAAAGAAAAAAGGCATTCACAGTAAAATTTTAATGAATGGTAGGGTGGTAACTGCTGCTAACTGTTTCCACTTGAGATTTTGTTTATTTGTTTCTGCCAGTCTAGTGGTTCTCTGTTGCATTACTGTGTAAAAGAATATGCCATGGCTGGTGAGAAAACTTAGAAACCTGATTCTAGGGCTGGCTGTCTTCACTGGTGTCCAAAGATGCTGGTGTTTTGTTGTTGGGTTATTCAGCTGTTTGTTCATTCTAAAGCCTTCAAGTCTGATCCACAGGTGCAACTTTTCTAATAGATTTGGAAGTGATGTTTCACTGTGGCATCAGTTTGTAGTCTAAGACTTTATTGTTATAGATGTTCTTGTGCAAACTGAATGGGCTGGTGATACTGTTTGGTTTCTTTTCTTTCCTTGTGTCTTCAGCATTCACTCTCTTTTCACAGCAGTACTGATTCTTCCAATACATATTTCACAAAACAAAAAGACTTGCTGGATCTGACTAGAGCCATGTGGACAGTGTTGACCTGGCCCTTGCCAGCCCTATCAGTGTCACTGTAAGAACCTGGGCGTTTGCCGAGGGTAAGTAGGAAAATCTTTCCTATGCAAGCTGGAAAAGCTGCCTTGACAGATTGCTTGTCAGAAGTGCTGCTGGGAACACTGATTTAATGTTCTAGATGGTACCTGCAGCCCACAGACCTCACCTGAAGCCTCATCAGCCAGGTCTGTCCTATGAGTCACACAGGGCCAGTAACCTGAGAAAGGTTGAAAGCGCGAGCACTTCTGCGTGCTACGTAAGCCGCCTCCTGGCCTGCGGAAGAGAGGCATTGGTGCAGCACTGGCTTCTGCTAATGGTGGATATATTATAGGTATGCGCTGGTCATGACAGCTCGATCTTTTTAATATGGTGCATTGCTGTGGGTATCATATAAAAGTGTGCCTTGAGGAAGCACTTGAGGCAGCAGAGGACAGTAACTTTGTGAATTAGTTCAAGGATGCCCTAAAAAAACTTCGATCAATGGCATCATCCTGCTGTGTGGTATCAGCACAAATAGTCAGTGCTCTATCTTGCTCCATTCAGCTCCATGCTGAATTTGCAGACAACTGTGTTTCATCAGACCGGCTCTGCCAGTCCTTTGAAAACACCGATGCGCAAGGGAGGAAATGAGGCACACGAAGACAGTACTATTGTGGTAAAGTCATGACCTTCCTAACCTCTGGCCCCGTATTCATACAAACAATACTGTGACCAAATAAGACTACAGCCTTCAACAGATGGAGAGTCAATACAACATTGCTGAAGGATAATATATTAATTTCATTTACACAGCTAAGAAAATCCAGAATACACCAGTTATAGTGAACATGTTCTGCCCTCTAAGTTGACCTCTTAGAAAATTTTAAGAGAGCTATATAAAAAATGAGAGAGAAATAGTAGATGCTCATCAAATTAGGAGAAGAAATTGCCTGAAAACAGCATTTGGGAGACCAAGCTAGACAATTTTTAAATAATAGAGTTGGAAACACAATGAAAACAGCCCTATCAAAATAGAATATATGTGACAGAATTTTTATAAAGCTTCACAAGGCTTCTGCGAATATAATATGCAAGCTGGGAATATTGGATTCAAAATAATAAAAAGCTCCCAGTCAAGCTCCATCTCATTGCAATGAACTGTAGTGGCTTTAGGCAGATGCTAAGAGGTTGCAAGCAAGTGCTTAAGCAGTTTTACATAAGAGATAAATATGATGTATCCACATGTAGTAGAAGCACTTCTTAGGATAAAGAGAATCTCCCAAAAATCACAGTAGAGGCAAAGCTGGAAGCTGTGATGGATTCATCTGAGGCTACTGTATGAACTACAGCATAAGAGAGCAATTAATCTCAGGCTACACAGCGAGTAGATTATAGGATCAAGGACTCTTTGCATTTGGAAACCAAACGCAAGGTTAGCACTGAAAAGACTAGGAAGCAAGGAAGAGCCTTGGAGACAACAGCCTGTGGGTATTGGATCCAGCCGCTCTCCACAGCTGTACCTATGATTTTTCTGTGTGCTGAGGAAGTATTTGCAGATGCAGTCCTACCAAAAGGTGAGATGACACTGCACAGAGCAGGCCTGATTCTCCTCTTAGTTATGCATGGTGCCCAGGTAGCCAAGAAGGCCAATAGCATCCTGGCTTGTATCAGAAATAGTGTGGCCAGCAGGACTAGGGAAGTGATCGTGCCCTTGTACTCGGCACTGGTGAGGCCGCACCTTGAATACTGTGTTCGGTTTTGGGCCCCCCACTACAAGAGAGACATTGAGGTGCTGGAGCGTGTCCAGAGAAGGGCAACGAAGCTGGTGAAGGGTCTAGAGAGCAAGTCTTATGAGGAGGGGCTGAGGGAGCTGGGGTTGTTTAGTCTGGAGAAAAGGAGGCTGAGGGGAGACCTTATTGCTCTCTACAACTGCCTGAAAGGAGGTTGTAGCAAGGTGGATGTCGGTCTCTTCTCCCAGGTAACAAGTGATGGGACGAGAGGAAATGGCCTCAAGTTGCACCAAGGAGGTTTAGACTGGATATTAGGAACAATTTCTTCACCGAAAGGGTTGTCAAGCATTGGAACAGGCTGCCCAGGGAAGTGGTTGAGGCACCATCCCTGGGGGTATTTAAAAGACGGGCAGATGTGGTGCTTAGGGGCATGGTGTAGTGGTGGACTTGGCAGTGCTAGGTTAACGGTTGGACTTGATGATCTTAAAGGTCTTTTCCAACTTAAATGATTCTGTGATTCTATTCTATGATGCTATGTATAAGTTGCATTGTATGACTCTACATCCAAAGTGAGGTCTGGATTGCTACAGTAGGCACAGTTTACTGCAAGGAGGACTTTAGGCAGTGTGTGGCTCTAAAAACAGCTCTGTAACGGTCCTGCTTGGCGTGTGTGCGTACACACACACACACACACACACTCTTACACACTCCTATGACGAATAGAGATGTACGCAGGCTGCCTCTCCCAGCCCCTAGTCTGACTGCATAGTTGCACATTTCAAGACCAACACAACATGTGATGCATCCTACTTTTTCATAGAATACTTCCCAAAAATAAAATGGAAAGTTTAATCCTCCTTCCAACCTGTTTTTTTTAAACCTTCTCAAATGATGTTTCTTTGTGCTGTAATTTAGGATCTGTATAAATATATTCTGCTGCAAAGGGTGATAATTACCACGCCTACACAATTTTATAATACACACATCTAATTGTAGTACAGTTACTTGTGGCAGCCAAGCACTGAAAATATACTTTTATTGTATGCCTCTAAGCAACAATAAAAAAAGTCTTTTTATTGCTACCTGAATGTATACTTTCAGGGCATTTTTATTTCACCTAACTAATCTGCTTTTAGATTTTTCTCTTTGTGTGGCTTTCAAAATTCCCTTTCTGCAATTAAAAATATAGGTAATTAGTAGGGACATAAAAAGACTGTCTGGGAATGTCTTGTTGGTGCGTCACAGTGTCGTACGGAGATGCCCAAGCTGGATCCAAAAAAGATGAAAGACTTTCCCATTGGTACAGCAGAAGGAAATTCAGATATTGCCATTTCTTGTGGGTCAGCCTGGTCGGGGCAGGACCTTAACCAAGGCAGGGGGGATAGTCAAAGTCTATTTATCATCTTTTTATATATGTCTTGCTGAAGGAAAAGCTAGGTTCTCCAGTCCCTGTCTCTCCTAAGAAGCAACAGCCTTTTCCACAGTTAACCCCTACTCGCAGAGGTTTTACCTGTACTGTCCAACAAACTTGTGTCACCCTTTGCTCCCACATCCTGGTCCCTTGATTGCCAGTGCTCCATCAGCTCTGGTCTGAAAAAGGCCCTCAAAGGCAATCAGCTATTTCCCTTTGAATTTAAATCCTAGTATTGTTCTGGGAATGGTTCACTCCAGGGGCTGTCCCCTACAGGCAGTCCCTATAGTTTCCCTATAGGCTGTTCCTTTGGCTCCTCTGAGCTCAAGACCTGACCTACCCAGCCTCTCCCTGCCTGTGCCTGCGAGGGGCAGTTAATTTCTAAATTGCTTCCCGAAGCCTGTACTTACCAGAACTTGTTTCAGGATTTGCTGGGGAGTGAAGCCTGAGCCTGAAACTCCGTGTAGTCTTATCTCCCAAGATTTAGGATGTCTCAAAGGATTATACGCTGCTCTATAGCACTTCATGATCTGAATGGACTGCGATTTGTTTGCCACTTGCCTTTTGCGAGGGGAAAGAGTACATCCAGCACAGTTGGAGGGAGCTTTGGGTCAGATCACCAAGGGTCCTGCCTCTGACCGGCTGGCTGTGGTCATTTTTAACTCTATGCAAAAAAAAAAAAAATCCCCTTGGGCAGAAAACATAATTTAACAACATCCTCACTGAGTCAGGGAGAGACCTTGCCTCTCTGCTCGCTGGAAGGAGACAGAAAGAAAGGGCTGTGACACCCCAGAGCGAGACGTCCAAGGGACATGTCCTTCTGCGCAGCGTGTCGGGAGATGCTGCTGGGTGAGTCACGCTGGTTTTTAGCAGGCACTGTGCAGAGCAATCCCTCCGCGCTTCTTTGAGAGAGTTACCCTCTTGAGGTTAAGTTGCTGCAATTTTGACTGCGGAGGGGACAAAAAACACAGTTCAAAGGCAGAGTTTCAAGGTTGGGTTCATACATGGGATTATGGCAGAAAGATTGGGGCTGGGGGAAGAGGCAAGAAGGGGGCATGGAGAGAGCTGGCACTGAAATTTCATATGACAGTCTGCTTGGCAGCTGGCAGTGGCACAGACCCTGTGTGGTGCTGCTCGCTGCAGCACGCCTGGTGCTGGGATGTCAGAGCATGCTTTGCACCTTATCTGGGGATCTCCACATTTCAGCTTCATGGGTTAGAGCAGGCCTTTGCCAGTCTTCAGCTCCTTCTGTCCTTGGGGTGTTTCCTTTCACCCTGTCAAAAGACCTCTCCTTATAAAGGATGCGCAAGCAAAGCCTTTAGCTCTCAAAGATAGCGAAGGCGTTGTTCGAGCACAACCTGCTCCCTTTGAAAGGACACAAAACTGTGTGCTTAAACCCTCTGGCAGTGCAGAAATCCTCCACCCTGGTGCTGCTGTGGGACCTGCAGGAGCCCTGGAGGGTTGCAGTGTCAGGACCCTGCCACCCTGTGCCACCACGCTGTCCCTCGAAGGGCACCTTGCACTTCTCCTGTGGCTGAAGCAGGGGCAGGACCAGCCTGCCAAGTCTCTAAGGACACAGCTGCAACCCAGATGCCTCCTGTCACAGCTTGTTGCCAGGAGGCAATTAATCTAATTGCCTAATTTGAGGGACCAGGTGGAGAAGCCCTTTAGAACCTGTCCCTCTCTTCCAGCTCTGGCCCTCTCTGGACAGTCTGGGTTTCAACCTGGATCATCTGTGTCCTCCTGTCCCCATTTCTTCTCTTCCCAATTTCTGCTCTCTCCCCAGGCTTCCAGCATGGATCCCAGCAACAGCCTCTCCAGTCCCTTCACCTCCTCGTTCTTCCAGCATATCCTGAAACCAATTTTCAAACCAGCTCTAACCATGGATCTTTTTTTCTGGGACTCTGCTATATGTTTTCCATGATTGTCACCCTTATGAGTTTATCAAGGTGTCACTGAAGCCCAGCGCCGAGGACTTGTCGCATAGTCACAGAGCAAACTTGCAAAACATCAGCATGACCCAGCATCCCCCGTTGTCTTTCTGATACGATGACAGTAATAACTTTGTTGGTAATCTAGCTGTCTTCATTGATTTATTTAGATTGTTTTTGAATAATCTTGCTCAGCACCTTTTTAATGTCCTGTCTAATATTGATTAGAAAATCTTGAGAACATTAGTTCACTGGAGGTAAACAAATATGATAGAGGTGTTGAAGAGAGATACATCAGGCGTGCCACCAAAAGATAGGTCAAGTATCGATTTTTGTCTGTCTCTGAGCCAAGGTGAGCCAGACCACACAGAATGAACAGTTGGCGGCAAGAGGAGACTGCAGAAAGTTACTATTTTAGGGGCTGTTATACTTGATTCCAGCTAGAAGCAACGCCATAGCACCTAGATCAGCAGCATGGTGCGAGGTCCAGGACACTGTGGTCACCACACAGTGAGAAAGGTGGCACATCCCTTGGGAAATCACAGAATCACAGAATCATATAGGTTGGAAAAGACCTTTAAGATCATCGAGTCCAACCATAAACCTAACACTGCCAAAAACCACCCCTACACCATGTCTCTAAGTACCTCATCCAAACGTCCTTTAAATACCTCCAGGGATGGCGACTCAACCACTTCCCTGGGCAGTCTGTTCCAATGCTTGATAACCCTCTCGGTGAAGAAAAATTTCCTAATATCCAGTCTAAAATACAGGTAGGTGTCTAAAATACAGGTAGGTGTCTACCAGAGCCCTTTCCCACGGAGCTTAACTGGAGTTTTTTCTCTTTGAGAAGAAGATGCTGTTGCTGCTTCTTTGGTGTGTGGGTCTGAACTGACGGCGGAGCTTGGGGAATGCCAGTTACCTTTGTGGGCAAAATAGGTGGCAAGTACCTATTGCAGTGCAGGCACAGAGCTCCCCAGCGCTATGAGGTTTTAACCTTAGCAGGGGTAAGTCTGAAGCAGGCTGGGAAATCTTCCCAGAGCAGATACACAGCACATTCACTCAGAGTTGTGTTGCTCTGCTTGTGATCCAAGACACAGGACCCAGGTGTCCTGGCTTTTGTGTCTGCTCTGCATTCCTTATAAGTTACTGAGTGATTGGGAATTGAGAATATCCCTGTGAATATTCTGATTTGACAAGTACATGCACAGATAATAACAGAAAGCTTTTATTATGGAAATAGAGATCAAGTTAAAAAACCAAGAGCCCTGTTTATTAAAGCTTCGGTTGCACTGTAATATGTTACATTTGGTGACTCACCCTGAGAGTCATCGGGACGTGCATGCTAATGCTGCGATGCAGTAGGCTGGGTAATGAAGAGCGAAAGATCATTCCAGTTAGGAAGATGACTGAAACAGCTCTGCTCATCCACTACCTGCATCTCTGTCATGGCTGATGTGTAGAGCACCTTATCTGTATCCCTAATCTGCTTAAATGCATGACTCACACGACAGGCCCATGCCAGAAAGATGACGGCAAGAGATCTGAATGCTGGGGCTGACAACCCCCTCTGAGCCTGCTTATCGGTAGCCAGCGGACTGAGTGAGCTGTGTCCCTCGGTCCTGGGGCTGAAACTCTGAGCCAGCGATGACGTTGCAGTCCAAGTGCTCTGGGCATCTCTGCTGAAACGGCAGGGCAGCGCAGCGGATGAGATCACTGTCTCGTGCTGGTGCTCTGGTCTTGGCTTGTGGCGGGTGTCCAGGAGGCTCGGAGCGGGGAGGGACCGTTTCAGCTGGCAGCTGAAGCGTGCTTTGAAAACGCAACTATATTAAGAGCGTGTAATAGGCTGATAGATCCATAGGTCCCCTCTCTTCTCAAGGCGAAGCTTTGTTCCTTTGAAGGAGCCGGTCCTACCATCTGATAGGCACCCAGTAAATGCAGTCTGTACGAGTGCCATTTATGTGCGTACAGCCTAAACTGGCTCATGCCTGCTTATTGCAGGGTGTGAGGAGTTGCTCATCATCACCTTCAGGAGTGGGGCATTGCTGGAAGCCACCTTTGATGCCTTTTCAAATACTTCAAAGCTACCAAAGCGCTAGGAAGGCCTAGAACTGCTAAACTCCTTTAAAAAATAAAATGAACACGTGCTCCTGAAATGACAAACAACGAAAGTTAGCACTAATAGGGGGTGGTAGGGATCCTCCACTCAGATGGCTGCACTGAGAATACGGAGTGGCAGAGGTGATAGGAACAAGGGAGCCGAGTGGATTCATGGACTGGTACCTGCTATTGCACTGCTGCATGACCACAGGAATATATTCACAGCTGTCCTCAGGTGGTGCAGGCTTACTGAGGAATATCTTGGCTTCCTCCCTTGCTACTGCTGCTGCTTTTAACCCTGAAGTTTGCCTGGCTGAGGGATGTCTGTGTGGATCAGGGCCGGGTGATGCTGATGGAGTGTTGCAATATCTTTCTCATTGAATGACAGGCAGCATATGAATCATCAGCTGGTACTGACGGGGGGGGCTACAGTCTCCTTCAGTCTCGTTTCCCCTTTGACAGGGCTCCCCAGGGCTTGTCACACATGAGGCTTGTACAGTCAAGGCCTTACTCTCGGTTTTATCCTGGGAACAGTAATTGAGTAATTGCCTAGATAGGATGGCGAGATAAACATCTTGATGGCTCTTAGGAAAAGATCCAAAGAAGATGAGCTCCTAAAAGCCAGGTATCGCAGCATCTAAGTATGAGGAGCCTGGCCTGGATGCTGCAATTCGGCATTTAGTGTGAGCAGCCTGTGGGGCTGAGGAGGGTCGGCCCCGAAGGAGTGCCGAAGTGCTTAGCAGGGAGATGTCTCCTGCCCGCTGGCAGAGCCTGCAGCTCCTACAGCGAGGCACGAGAGAAATACCGAGGGCTTCAGTGCCGAAGTAGTTTTCTGGATCTGCCTCTTGGCAAAACTCCTGCTCATTTCAGAGCAGTTGGGAATTCAGCTGCATGGGTATTTCGTCTGAGCTCTTCATTGGTTTCCATTTTGGGATCCTGCCTTCACCCCGCAATGGGCAGAGGCAGCCGGGTGAAACGGCCGAACTGTATCCATCTGGACCAGGATTTTATAGGAGTCTCTCAATAGACAGGTCGCTCCTTACATGCTGTTCAGACCTTCCAGCAATGCTGTCCTAGATACACCTTTAGACACACAGATTCTTACAGGGGTGTTGTGCCCCTGGTCAAGAAATTCCCCGTACCCCCGGCAGCTTCAGCTACCCCCGTGGCATGAGAGCAAAGAGCTTGATTGCTATTGCCTATGCAGAAGTGGTAAATAACCAGCCCTTTCCCACTTCTCTTTAGTGACTGATCCTCTCCCCCGACTCTGCAGGGGGTGGGCAGAGCAGGGCTGAGAGTGCTGGTGCTAAAAGGCTTGTCCCTTGTTTATTCCTCAAATAAACCCTTTCATTTATCAGCTGACATTTCGGCCAAGCTGTCTTTCCTTGGGGCTTGGCAGGAACTGAGCTAGAAACTTGTTTAACTTGGTGGAAGGGCTGTGCAGTAAGTAAGAGGGGTCCGGCGATGCTGAAGGGTGCTGGGGGTTGTCAGCTCCCTTTTGCAAGCAAGGAAAACCTCACAACACATCAGTCTGCTCCTAACAGTTTGTTACCTCCCGATGTTCATCTACTTAGACTTCAGCCTCTTCACTGGGCAAATGGGAGTAATTTAGTCATTATTTCCAGCAGCAAATTGACTCCATTAGAGTTCAGCTGCCCGATGCTCCAGCTGCTTAAAGGGGTGGGAGTGGTGCTGTCTGGCTGCTACAAATTAGACATCTTCTCGGTTCCTGGTTTGCCTTTACCACTCTACTTTCCCTCTCTGCATCCCTTCCAACTCAGTCCTTGGTCTGATGCTTTTTTAACGTTTTCTCAAAGCCCTGGTCTCCTTTTTGTTCCCATGCACGATGCAACATTGGCAGGTTTGTCAGCTTTGCCATCTTGTCCTGTGCCCCTGAGCCCTCTCTATCTGAGATGCTGCAGACATCTGCCTTTAGCTGGGCCCCCTTTGACTTGTCCCGTGCAACTCCCCTTTCCCACCCTCCACCTTTGGTTCACAGCAAACGGTGGGCCTGAGGGAGGGGGCAAAACCTCTCCTCCCTTTATGGCAAATTCATGCATGGGCACAGCTCCCACCAGGGCTTTGTGTGCAGGAACAGACACGCTAGTGACCCTTTTGTGTTATATTGACCATTTGTTAAATCTTTAAAGTCCATCTGCTTGGGCTGAAATCCTTTTAACGACTAGACATGAACAATTTAGTGATGATTTTTCAGGAGAAAATTGGCTCGGTTTGAACTTTGGTGCCCATTGCTCCAGCTGGTAAAGTACGGACACTGGTTCAGTGACATGAACACAGCTTTGCTAGGGATTGTTAAGGGCTGGTGGCCAGCTCCATCAGGAGAGTACAACAGATGTGATTTTCTTATCTCTGGCACCCCAAGGCTCTCCCTCCCCACATTTCCTCTCTATGTGCTAGGAGAGATGCTGTTTGTTCTGCTGATTGTTTCGTTAGGAGATTACAATTCTGTTGTTAAACACTGGTATTTTTCCATTCCCCCTCCTAATGCTTATGTTCATACATGTTTACTGTTCTGGCTTTGGCAAGTTTTTTCCAGCCGTTTGTGTCTAAACCGCTGTGCCTCTCTAGCATATGTTGCTGCCCCAAAGGGTCAGAGTCACAGGGAACTGCATCTTTGAGATGAAACGTTTCAAATCAAACCACTCTCAAATGCCTTGGTTCTGAGTGAGTTCTGAACAATGCATGGGTCCAGAAGTAAAAAAAAAACCAGCCAGGGAACAAGAATTATGCTGAGTGAAAAAGCAAAACAGCTAAAAGTCCTGTGTGCTGGTTTTGGCTGAGGTAGAGTTAATTTTCTTCACAGTAGCTAGTATGGGGCTATGCTTTGGATTTGTGCTGGGAACAGTGTTGATTGATAACACAGGGATGTTTTAGTTGCTGCTGAGCAGTGCTTACACACAGTCAAGGCCTTTTCTGCTCCTCACCCCACCCCACAGCGAGTGGGCTGGGGGGGCACAAGGAGCTGGGAGGGGACACGGCTGGGACAGCTGACCCCAACTGACCCAAGGGCTATTCCATACCATATGGCGTCATGTCCAGCGTATAAAGCTGGGGAAGAAGAAGGAAGGGGGGGACGTTTGGAGTGATGGCGTTTGTCTGCCCAAGTCACCGTTACGGGTGATGGAGCCCTGCTTTCCTGGAGATGGCTGAACACCTGCCTGCCCATGGGAAGGAGTGAAGGAATTCCTTGCTTTGCTTTGCTTGCATGCGCAGCTTTTGCTTTCCCTATTAAACTGTCTTTATCTCAACCCACGAGTTTTCTCACTTTTACCCTTTGGATTCTCTCCCCCATCCCACCGGGGGGAGTAAGTGAGCGGCTGGGGGGGGCTGAGTTGCTGGCTGGGGTTAAACCACGACATCCTAGTAAAGCTAAACATTTTAATGCAGACTATTTGGGGGAAAAAAGCCCCCAACATTTTACTCTGTATCTGCAAGGTACAAGTGCCAGCAAATAGGAACGTGGCAGAAGGTGACCTGATTTTGATAATAGCTTTTTCTCAAGCAGTTGATATTTTCACTAGTGTTTTTTTCTGTAACTCAGGAGGGCAAAGATGAAGCAATATACAGAAATTTGAGAATTGGAGTTTATGGCAGATCTGGTACTGATCTGGGACTGAACTGGTTTAGTGGAAGGATTAAGCGTCTGAGATCCTCACTGTATTTATGACTGGGCTATTGGGCAAAAATAACCCAAAAAGAGCTGAACTGTGAAAATTAGCATTTGGCAAGCAAAGGAAGTTATCAAGCCTAAACTGAAATATATAAAGCACACAGAAATCCAGAACACTATAGGAAAGGAGATCTAGAAAGAAAAGGGATGTTCAAAGCGATGTACCACAAAAAGTGACACACTAAGCTGAATATGCTGTGGATTGATAGCACTGTCCTACTAGAAGATCAGCAAAGCCTGAGATGAGACCTGTCACTTCTATTTTCAGTAGACATATTAGCTCTGACAGTGATCCAGAGTTTTGTGGCATAAATTTAAGCAGTTTGCAGTGAGTGCATATTGCCGCTAATTCCAATTATCTGTAATTCAGTGGACTGAAGGGAACCAATGTCAGTCCTGTAAATTACCTGCTAAGCAGGGTTACAGGATGAGACTCCAGCCTGGCTGTAGTTTGGTGAAGCACCACTGGTGCAGCACGAGCTGTTGCTTGCTGAAAACAAGAATGTTAGACACTGCAAGTCAGGGGCAACTCACATCTGTATGAAGTTCCAGATAAAGCAAAGGAGATAAAGCTCCACATTATACTCGGTGTAGTGTAGAGCCATGCACATGGCCAGCACTCTGTGAGATTGGTGCTTTGAGTGTCTGAAATTGGAAACAATAGCTGCAAACAACAGCAGTATTATGGAAGCTGTCCCCATAGCTGGGTGGTATTGTCATTTAGAAAGACACATATTCAGAGTAATGGGAAACATCTCCAAATCCCAGAGAGAGTGGTGAAAAAGGGCACTGAGAAAGTGTCAAATACAACAGCCAGAGCAAGCTGAAATGGCTGAAGCTCGGGCATGATATGGGCAGAACCGATGGATTTACTACTGCTGGGAAACACTTGTGCTGATATTTCAGGGTGATCCATGGGTACATGCTAGAGATGCCAGAGAGACTGATTTAATGTTGGCTGAGGAAGGCAGTGTTAGAGGTGTATTTCTGAGAGTCTCTGCCCTCCAGAGCTATTTACAAGCCTGCGTTGTGCTTAGCCTTTCACTACACAGAGCTGATGGGTCTGTGACACTGAGGATGCCACGGTCAGCAGATGGCACAGCTTTCGGGGATGCTCTCCCTCTTCTGTGCTGGATCACTTCCCACCAGTGGTACAGACACCACCATTCGAGAAATCACCTCAGAAATAGCACTTTGGGGAAGAGTTTGGACTTCAAATGATGGAAGATCTCCCATGTCGCTGGTAGGTCAGTTGTTTTTGTAACAAACAGCAGCAGCAAAGGACTAATCAGTGCTCATTTTCTGGCAGAATTTGTCTATGCCAAGCTCCCCTCCACTGAGTCATGTTACAGTCTTCTCAGGTGGATGAAGAGAGGTCTTTATATCACATGAAGATGTTGTGGTCTTTGAAAGCAGTCTTCAGTTGGGTCTTGCATGCTGCTGTTGAGCATACTCACTTCAGTGGTATCCTGGCACTTTGAGATGGGGTGGGCTTTTTCCTGAGTTTGTTTTAAAGGAAAAACTGAGGGAAGATGTCCCAGTAGTTCAGATTTTAGTGTCCTTCTCTGGAAAGCTGAGTTCAGTCTGCTTTGGATGCAGCCCCTGGAGGGAAGCGGCAGCTTCTTTATTTCTCCTTTATAGTCAACCTTGGCTGTTTTGGGCTTCTGACATGTCAGCAAAGGAGAGGTAATACACGTGGATTTGCAGGTTGTTACGCATTTCAGCAGGCCCTTGACTCGTGTTTGAGAAGGGTGTACACCAGCCAGGGCACTTGGGGGTTTTCCCCAGGGAAGGAAGGGCTGGGTAAGCCTGAAATGGGAACTGCTCCGTGAGTCAGAGATCCTTCTCTGTGTCAGAAATTGGTTAACTGCTGACCAGTAATTTCTGATGTTCACATCAAAGGGTTTAATGCCATGAAATAAAGGCCCCCACACTCTGTTCCGAACTGAGCATCCCCTACACCTTTCTGCTGCGCCTCCTCAGCTTTCATTAAGGAACCCAGACATCCAGTGTTTATATGAACTGACACCTTTTCATTATTGCTGAAGAGGATGAAATGCAATTGTTTGCTGCAATTCACGCTTGTGTTACAACACAAATGCAAAAAAAGGCTTGGAGCACTTGTATTTCCATGCCACCTTCTGCTTAGCAGCCCTGGTACCCCAGGTGTTAATGGGGAAACACCTGGACTCTGGCTCTTCTTGTCCTTAGGGTGTTGTTCCTCTCCCTATGTCTGCATTTACATGCATGCACACACGTGCTCCCCACAGTTTAAGCGGTTGCCAACAAATAATTTGGCTATGCATGTGGAGAAAACCCTCTACTTTGGAAGCCTTTGTATATATGTGATTTAGGGGAGGATCTTTTTTCAAATTGGAGCAGCTCGTTTATTCAGCTCTCTTCTTTTTCAGCCCTGAGCACTGACTAAGTAACGCATGGACCATCACAACAGCTAATCCTTAGCTTTGGGTTGCTCAGACCTCAAGTTCCAGTGCCTGCACATATTCACTTAACCCGTCACTAAACTTTGGCAATGAATAATGTGTGGCTGAAGGGAGAACAGGAGGAAATGAATGGTGGGATTCTGGGTCTGGGGAAGGAATGGGGATATGGGGTGAGGGTTAAAGTGGGCCAATGATGTTATTTTTAAAGTGGGACCTTATTAACAAAGATTAGGTTGAGGAATGCTAATAGCTCAGGAAACAGCTCAGTTCTATTTTTTTCTTCTAGTTCCTCAGTGACATTAATCACGTGTCTTGGCTAATAAGCAATCATGATTACTGACCTGATGGGGGGGCACTCTGTAACTGCCTATTTTTAATTTTTTTAGTATATGTAAAATTATATATACAAAAGTCCAACAGGGAAGATGCTTGATGAAAAAGGAAGAAGGGGACTGTGAAAAAATACCCCTCTCCTTCCTCCCCGCTGTATCCCATACATTCTCATGCCTCTGTTGAGCATCTCAGCATCCTCTGTTCAGCCACATCCACCTCCCTCAAGCTGAGGTCCCCTCTCCCCTGCTGCAAACACCACTGTCACCTTGCAGTCGTTAGTCCAGAGTCCAGAAGGCAAGAGTTTACCCCTGACTTCTCTCTGCTCCTGGCCTTTGGCAGCTCTTCCTCACTTTACTTTCAGGATTTGCTCTCGTGTTTCAAGTGAGAGACCTCTGCTTTTTTCAGTGTGAAGGCATTGCCAAAGCTAGACACATCAATCCTGTGTTTATTTACAGGTCAGGTACAGGACAGGCAACAGCAATCTGAGATTTCCTATGCTGCTTTACACAGCACTGACCTCTGCAATGACCCAAGCTTTTATGGAGGGTAAGAGGTAGTTCAAACTCTGCGTCATCTCAGCCTTCAGCCCACAGAATATCATGCGGGATGGCTCAAATATGCCAAATTGTGTGTTCTGATTAAGTGGAATGGTCCATGATCTATTAAGATCTGAGCAAATTACAGCCACATTAATTAAACATAGGCTCTCTGGTTGAGCCTAAGCCACAGATGGCATCCCACAGATGGAATGCCACTCTTGATATTCACAGAGCCACTCAGCCCTTTAACTTCAGTTTGTGCTGATTAGTAGAGCAATTTATTTTAGGTGCAGCTATTGGCCTCTGCTGAGGAGAGTGCTCTTAAATGGATATCACTGACAAGGGCCCAGTACACAGAGAGAGGCGCAATGGGGAGCAGGGATAATGGAAGCTCCAAAAGTTATCAGCTGTTCTTCCATCCCGGCCTTTCAAAGCAGCAGGAAGGGAATTGAGCACCGAGTTTCCACTGATGTTCAGCAGCATTTGGCTATTTTACTACTTTAGGTGCTCTTTTTTGACTGATTGTAGCCGTGATCTGTTGGAGGATGTTATGATTAGATCTTCTAATACTGAATGTGGAGCTCTTTTATAATGGAAACATTTGCCCTTTGAAGCTGAGTCCTAAAATCATCCTTGTCTCTCCCTCCAGAAGGCTTAAGTTATGGTTCATTGGTTTTTGTGTTGTCTTTTTGGCACTGCTTGTGGGAAAGATGCACAGTAGCATAGCAGGGTTTATTTAGCAGGAATGGCTACTGGTGATAACCTAGAGTGGGGCCCCATTCTGTTAAGCACTATGCATCCTCTGTGCCAAAGAGGGAAAGGATTATACGAAATAAAATTTCTTACATCTGGCCACGTGGAAACCAATGCATGGATATGAAATGACTTTTCCAAGGTCATACAAAAAATCTGTGGCAAAGCTAAGACCTAGCACAAGACAGTCTGAGTTCTAGGCCAGCACAATAATGTCAATTATAATTATTAATGTCAAAGGAGGAGGAGGGAAGAATAGAGGAATGACATTTCTGCAAGGAAGAGGATGGCAGGGAATTATTTAACACTTTAAGGCATCCTGACACTGTGTGTAAAGATAAGTGTGGGATTCTAAAATCAAAATAGATTTCTTTTAAAATACACCATCTCATTTCTAACACTAATTTTTAGTTAGAGAGGTGGGAGGGAATTTGCTATTACTGTCTTTGAAAGAAGGCAGCCTGTTACATCAGTAATTAAGAGCGGTGCTGGAAAGGGCTTGTATGCTTTTCCTTCATCTGCTTCAGGGCCTCTTCTTTAACTGAAAGTGGCCAGGCTTGCCTGAAGATGCAGTGGTTGCCCTGATAAAGGTTCATCTTCAGAAATAAGCTGAAGGTAGCTTGGAGGTTCTGGTGCAGGTTCTGGCTAGCTGGCTCCTGGATCAGAGCTGGCTTGTGTCTTCCAGCCTCTGGTGCTAAAGGCAGCACTGGCCAACAACAACCGCCATGTAATGATGCAGCTCCTGGAGGAGTGGGGAGCATGTTAGTGCAAAGCCCTGGAAAAGCTGGAAGGTCACTTTTTGGATGAACAAGGAGAAGAGCAACCCAATGCTTTGGCAACTGTGATGTGGAAGTATATGTCTCCCTATAGTCAGCAGTGAGGCATGAAATACTTGGAGACAGCTTGTCCACATCTCATGAAAGAGGCATTAACTTAATGTTTGGGGCAAGGCATGGACTACAAAGGTTGGAGGGCAGGGCACTGTAAAGACAATGCTTCCCACTGGTCCCTTCTCTCCACTGACATCTCTAGGGAACCATCTGCACCCTGTAATAGAAAGTTAAGACCCACCAGTTTAAAGCCCTGATGAACCAAGGGCAATTAGTTTTGGACCTTCATCCTCTTCAGCTGAAGCTTATTTAAGTTCTTTCATGTGGGCTGTGGTTGTTCTGGGAGTGCTTTCTTCTGTAAACAGCTGTGGGGAGCACTAGCTTTCTTTAGTGCAGCATCTGCAGTTGCTCCTCACTTGGCCAGTAATAGAAGGCTGTGGCTGTGCTCTTGTTCGTCATCATGTGTACTGGCTCCATGCCTAGACCTTTGGCCAGGACTGCTCACACTTTGCTCCTTGGCAGTAAAGTTTGTGCATTTGAATCCTTGTGTTGAATCCCTTGTATTTAAACAACTGTTTGTAGGTAAGGCAAATAAGGTTTTGATGGACCATCCAAGTACTGTAATCAAGTTTTCTAAGATTTTAGGCAGGGGGATGTGCTGCAGTAGTATTATTTTCATGACTTTTTGGTCATTTTTCTCATTTTCATGAGAAGTGTAGGGTTTAGGGAAACTTCTGTTGTCCTGATAAGCCTGTTGTCCACTTCATATTTCAATGGACTTGATTGAAACATAGATGAAGTTGTCTTGGGCAGGGGCTTCACATGTAGCCTCGTGGCAGGTTTCTCCAGAGCACTGAGGTTAATAGCAACAGTACCAGTGTGCGGAGTTGTCTTGGGGCTAGTGGCTGGAGACCTGAAGGCTGAGCTGGAACAAAGTCTGCAGTTTCATGGTGAGAGCTGTCTTGATACCAGGGGACAATTTAGTTCTTCCTCAATTTGGTGGCTGCTTGGAGGATTTTTTGGAGTCAGGGCTATGAACTTCTGCAGCTCATTTGGAGAAAAAATTGGAAAAATCTGTTTCAGAAAAAAATAATTAATTTTTTTTTTCTTCCTACAGGAAAATGAGATTTCAAGTTTTCATTCATACTCTGAATAAAAACTGTGAAATGTTTTGTTGTGGTTTAACCCCAGTCACCACTAAGCACCACGCAGCTGCTTGCTCACCCTCCCTCCCCCGCCCTGGTTGGGATGGGAGAGAGAATCAGGAAAAAAAAAAAGTAAAACCCCTGGGTTGAGATAAAGACAGTTTAATAGGACAGCAGAGGAAGATAAAATAATAATAATAATAATAGAATTTACAAAACAAGTGATGCACAATGCAATTGCTCACCACCCGCTGACCAATGCCCAGCCCGTGCCCGAGCAGCGATCGCTGCCCCCCGGCCAACTCCCCCCAGTTTCTATACTGAGCATGACGCCATATGGTATGGAATAGCCCTTTGGGCAGTTTGGGTCAGCTGTCCCAGCCGTGTCCCCTCCCAGCTTCTTGTGCACCTGGCAGAGCATGGGAAGCTGAAAAGTCCTTGGCTTAGTATAAGCACTGCTTAGCAACAACTAAAACATCAGTGTGTTATCACATTATTCTCATACTAAACACAGCACTATACCAGCTACTAGGAAGAAAATTAACTCTATCCCAGCTGAAACCAGGATGTGTTTGAATTCCCAGTAGTAGCGAAATACTAAGTTATGACCAGTTCTGAGTGGAACTATGCTTTTCTTTCCACTTTTGCCTTGTCTTCCTAATTAATTCTCATTTTCATCCAGAATTTTTTAGGTCAGAGCTAGCTGAGGTGGATCAGGTGATTTTCCATGCCCTACTAGATGCTTGCAGGCTTCTGGGGATCCATTAATTCCATGTCTGTTGAAAGATCTGTTTTCTGTCAGTATGTTTCCTTGCTCTAGTAAGCTATTGGGGTGCTCGGATAGTGAGTCCTTGATCTTGGTCAACCTGAAGTTCTACCAAGAAAGTCAAGTTATTCAAATACTGTTAGTTAGCTACCAAAGTTTTGCTCTGAGACATACTGAAGTCTTTGGAAGGCTTCTCCTGATTTTATTGGTTATAGAATTAGTACTAAGTTCATTATTTTCAGAATATGGAACAACCCTGATTTTTTTTGTGCCCCTCTATCACTTCTGAATATACAGCTTTCAATACAAGCATCGGCAAAATTTACTTCTAACTGTATTAGTTTTACTATAAGGAGTATTTTATATAAATTCTCGTAATATAGATTCCAGTATAAGACTTAGCCATCTTTTCCTTTGGAAAGCATTTTTCTGTGCTTTCTTCCCCAGCTTTGTAATGTTAGGTGATCTGTCCCTTCCCAAAGTGTGCTGTCGGTATAGCTGGCTGTTACTGGTAATTATAGCCTTTCACAAATTAATAGCCTCCTTTGGATTGTACTCTACAAGAACCACGACTGATTCTGTGGATAGGGAGTGGTGAAACTGAGAATGCTGAAAATTTTCCTTCAGAAATACTATTGTGTTTGAAAGTTTTCACCATCTGCTTGCCTTGATATGATGAGGACCAATGGAAGGACAATGGAAAAAAGCCCAGTTTATTCAGAAGGAGATAATGATATGAAAGGGAGAATTAATCCTTCCAGTGTCTCATTAGAAAACTCTTGAAAACTGGGGGAAACCAAAGCCTACCTCCTTTTCATTTTGAAGTAATCATTTCCATAAAAAACCACCCAGTCTTGTCCCAGCTCTGTTGATAGCAAAGCTTATTGATTATTTCTCTGTATTCATGGTGCCCTTCCTGACCCTGTTTAATTTGGATCCTGTGTGGGCACTTATCTTTGTGGTCACTGTGCTTTAATGTTAGTGATTGAAAAATGATACGCAGCTCCTGGAGTCTTTTTCGCAGGCTCGCAGCCTCAGAAGCCATTAGGCCCTATCACCTTTGGTGGCCATCTCTTCTGTCCTGTTTCAGAACTGATAAGCTTCCTGTCGGTATGATGATATCCAACAGCTTATCATTGTGTTGTTGGAAAGAGACTTCCCATCGTTTCTTATCCAGGTGTTTAAATTGCTATGCCCATGCATGTGATGAAACACAGGCGTCGCCAGCGCCTCACAGGCAATTTCTGCGGGGTGTTTTTTCTCCTCTTCCAGCATGCTGCTGCAGCAGCCATGTTTACTTTGTAGGACCGTAGCGAGTAAGCCCAGCTCCATGCACAGAAGTCCTATGCATCCAGCTCTTGGCTGGAGACGGACAAAGCCCCGAATTGTGCTACCCATGCTCAAAAGCACTGGAGCAGAGCTGGGAGTCCAGGGGAGTCAAGGGTTTGTTTAACAGTGGTGGATTTGGCCAGCGTGCCGGCAGGAAGGGAGCCCGAGCCGCAGGCTCCCCGCGCAGGACGTGGTGCCGAGGAGAACAAGGAGGCCGTTATTAAAGCCGGGCCCAGTCGAGTGGAGGTATTGCTGAGGGACTTCAGAGAGAAGGTTGTTTCGCCGGAGAAGCCAGCCTGCGGCAATGAGCCCCGGGAGGCTGAATACACCGTCAGAGAAGAGGGAATGAAGAAAGCCACTGAATGAAGCGACTTTGAGGCCACGCGGTTATTGGCTTGGACGTATCCCCTAGGGTCTCCCGAGGAGCGTGTGTGCGCGGAGGGCTACACAGCCCTTAGCGATACCTTGGCTGGATGCTGTTAAATAAAGTTTTAAGAATCAGAAGACAAAGCATTATAGACTGGAGGGGCTGGGACTGCAAGTCCTCTGCGGCAAAGGACCCTTTCTTCCCCTGTCTGCAGGCTGCCGAACGCAGCAGGGGCCCTGGTCTGTCATTAAAGCTTACTCAGCGCTAGCTCAGTCCAAATCGCCAATATGATGGTTGACTGGCAGGAGCTTTGGAGGGGGAAAATGGCAATTACAAGCTAAATGGAAGGGGGGAAATAATGGAAAAATGGAAGTTATAGAACAGAACTGACCACGGAATGGAAAGACTTTCTGGAAACCTAATAAAGCATCATTACCTTTGCTAGACGTACATGGAGAACTGCAGCAGTAGAATATGAATCAAAAAGTGATGCCTGCCCAATGCTGGCCGTAGCCCTTGGATCAGATGGTGCTGGTCTTTTCTATCAATCAGCCTTTTCTCTGTGTTCTCACAAAAAAAGAGGTGGCACTAAGGGGAACGTGCTGCTGTTCCTATATTCTGCCAGTTTCCCTTCTTCCACTTGGTAGCAGCAGCATGCAAATATGTCCAATTCTATTTTTCTACCTTTTCCTGAGGAAAGGTAGTCTCCACCAACTCAGAATCCCCTGGGCTGTCAAAGGGGGTTGGGGAGAGGGGATGAAGTTAATACATTTTCAGTTCTCCCTAGACAGTGTTTTATTTCATTTTTCCTTAAGAATATGTACTCAGTGACCCTTCTTGCTTTTCCACAAGAAATCTGATTACCTTGTAGCGGTTCAACATAGTTTTCTATCGGTATTTACCAAACCATAAGAACCAGAGATTGAAATAAATCTACTTTAGACTACTTCAGCTGTAAGAATGTATAGAAGACCTTATTTACTGTGAAATTAAACAAGGATAGATAACTGTTTACAATCTCTGGAGTGAAGCCAACAAACGTGTTTCATTACTACGGCTAGAAAGAAAAACATCCTCTATAGAAATTTTTTTCACCAAAGTAAAAGAATTCAAAGAACTGGAATGACTTTGCTCCTTGTATTAGATTAACAATTGAAAGGCAGGCAAAATAGGATGATTTGGTTAAAAAAAAGATATTGGATCACGTTCACAAAAAAACCCCAACAAACCACTAACTTGTCCCCTGTACCTGTGTTCTTACTGAATATTTGAGAAGAAAAGCTTGAAATGTCAACAATTATTCCTTTAAAGAAAGGGAAAAGAAAAAAGAAGCCATTAGCTAACCGCTGTGTGTCAGCTGGTGAGTTTGATCAGCAGTGCATTTTGTAGGGTTGTGCACTGGCATTATAATAGCTGATTGTCCCTCAGAAATAAAATATTAGCATACACCTGATTGCAGAAGTTCAATAATAATAGCAGATAGTGGTAACACATTGCAACCAGAGACAGTAAGGGAGCAGGCAGCAGCAGCGGCAGAGTACTATCTAATTGTCTATTTGAGGCCCATCTTGTCTCTCTTAATTTAGCCAGCTGCCAAGAATTGCTTTTATATCCTATTCCAGATATCTGGGTTCGGATATGTCCTTCGACTTCCTCCACTCTGCCCCTGTCTTCCTTAGCACAGATTATCGTGACTTTGAACTCTCCCTAAGGAAGTCTTGCCTACTTTACAAACTCTGGTTATTCAAAAGCAACAGGTAAGCCAAGGATCTTGCTTTTTACATGGGCATGGGCAAAATAAACTCAAAAAAATCCCACTTTTCATCTAGGATACTACTACTGGGATGACCCCCTTCTTCAGCCCTGAGTGTCTGATGCACAGCTATGTTGTGAACTCAGAGCAGAGACTGTTTTTCAGTTGTGTGTTTGTGTAGGCTGGGACATGGGATTCCTATACGAGGACAAAAACCAGATGAACCGTGATAATGCAGGGTGTGCCGGTCAATGATTAGCGTCCTGAAACGTGAACTCTGCCTTTCTGATTGGCATCCTGCTTACCTTTCCTTCTACCTGCCCATACAGCCTTGGCCTCCCCAGCCCTTGGCCCTATAATTTTCTGTTTCGGTCTTTTGGGGGTTGGCAGCACAGCTGGGCGCAGGGATGCGGGTTAGCTCTGCCCCTCTCTGAGCCAGACAGGCATCGCTCCTGTTCAAAAACCCTGTAACTGGGAGAGCCCTGCTGAGAGCGAGGACTCATTAGCACAGGCACAGTGTGCGCTAATGAGTCTAAATAGCTTCTGGAGGAAGCTCATGGCTTTCCAGCACGCAGAGCGGGTGGAGAGCTGTACCTCACCGTACCAGCATCTCCTTCGCTGGCTCTGGTTTGCTGAAGCGCACGTTTCAGTGGGAAAGGGAAGAAAAATGGATAGATTTCTAATTTCTTGCCTATTCCTTCCACAAACAACCCTTCCCTGGAGCCTGCAGATTTATCACAGCTGAGAGGGAATTCTGTGGCAGCTTCTTATTAAAATATTGGCAGCCTATTACTGTTCCTTACAAATGATGCAGATGGATCACCAACTGAAACAGTGCTGAAAGGCAGCTCTGTCTGAGGTGAAATGCTCTTTGTCCGTCACTGCTACCTGCGCTTTCCCTCACCAGAAAGCAGATTTAAATTTTTTTTTTATTTTGCCTACCCCAGCAAATCGAGATCCTGAAAGTTATTTCAGAGGCTCTCTTATCTTTTAACAAATATCTATGGTCTGTAGCTGTCCTGACCTTGAATTGGTTACCCGTGCATTTCTCACATCAAGATTAGATTATTGCGACTCCCTCCTGACAGCCTGGCCTGATAAGACCCTGTACAATTTCCAGCTGGTGCTGAATGCTGCTGCCAGGCTCTTGTAATAGAGAGATGATCTCCACATTTCACCTCTGTCCAAAGTGCTGTGTTATTTGCCAGTGAAGCAATATATCGACTTGAAGAGTTCCCTGTTAAAGATGAACTGCACTTTTTATCCACGCTCACGCACGCGTGTGCTTTGAGAAGTGAGATGAAAGCATGGGTAGGTGCCGAGTGCCCCGTGTAACGATGATAGGAAGGGCACTCGGCACCTAACCTCACATTACCTGCATTACTGACAGATTATTTGCAGCTCACCTCTAAACAGAACGGCATGACTCCAGCCTATTTTTTCCTGTATCTTTTTAATTTCCTCACCTAACAGTAAAAACCTGAATTGGTATCAGCTATGTCTGTAAGGCCCTGGCTGCCCTGCCCTGCTGACTGATAACTCCTGTTTTTCACAGAATGGGACGCGGGAGACTACTGCTGGCGGGGATGGAAGCAGGAGATGCTCTGTGGCTAACGCAGCGGTTTCTGTATCCTGCGCTACAGAGCCAAGCTTGCACACAGCCTGCTTTAGCAGACGTGCGTAGATCAGGAATCATCACATGCCATACACCACGGTGCGTTGCGACAAACACTGTGAGGCTGCAGGAAACTACAAAGTGCCAATTGAAAAATGAGTAGCAGGGGGCCTTACAGGAGAAAGAGGTGCAGGGGACGGTTGAAATGTGATATTGTGCATGATCTGATAAAAACCAAGGTGGCTGAAGGACTTCTTTACTTCTTAGCATTTAGATATTCCTTTTTTTCTGTATTTAAAAATATTTTCAGCTTCTGTGATTGGTCGGAAAAAGGAGACTGTGTTTTGGTAAGGAAGCTGTTGATGTTCTTGCTTGATTCTTTTTTTTCTTAGAACTATACATTTTTACATCCTTGATATTTGGGGCATATTGAGGAAGAGGAGGAACTGCATGCTTTCGCAAAAAATTATCCTCCCTACTTCCCCCAGGCTGACCTGGTTCCTTCCTTCTCCAGACAGGCTAAATGAGCCTGTCTTCCCCCAAATGGAGGGATTAACCCCTCTTCCAGTCTGCCAAGGGGTTGGTGGATTTTTCATCACCAGAAACTTTCAAATCTTTTCTTAAAAGAGATATTCTAGTTTAAATAAATGCTTTGGGGTTTTTTTTCCAAACAGTGGTCAGACTTAAAGGTAAAAGTGGATCCTCCAGGCTTTTTAATCTTTGATAACTCTGTAAAACATCGGTGATTGAGACAAGGTGGATGCTTCTCTCCTGTGCCTCACTGGTTCCAGAGGACACCCAGCCCTGACAGCACTGAGCTAGAGGCTCTGTTACATTCAGTATTGCTACTCCGTGATTGTACAGATGCAGGTAGAATGAGTCTTCACTGAAACGGAATTTTACTGTCATATCCAAGAGGGCTTTTATGTTGTTACCTAACTTTATATTAACTGGGAACTTTTTACCTGCCATTAATCGCAAAGGTAGAAGTGAAATACCACAGGGCTTCATGGAGTCACTTCAAGGTCATAATTCTGCAAGGGAGGAGGGATTTTGTGTTGCTTTTGTGGTTTCAGCTTTCAGAGTGGAGAGGGTGGTCAGTGTAATAGGGATGTTTGTCATTGGTGAGACTCTCCATGCCTTGGGATTACACCAGAAAGCAAAAATGTGGTAGTGAGAAGTTAGCAGAAATTATGTGGAGGTGCTTTGCATTAACTTCCTTAGCCCATCTTTTGCCAGTTTTTGTTGCTTTCACAATCCAAAGACTTCTCCTAAATATTAAAAAAGCAAAAAAAGAAATGCTTCTAAGCAGATGATCTCAATCTGTTTCAAGAAATATCACGTTCACAAAGCATATGCACAGTACTCAAAATAGCTGATTTCTTTTTAGCAATGATAGCTCTAGAATGCCCTTGACCTTCCAAAGAGGAGAGATTTGTACTACTGCAGCATATAGGATTTTAATATTAAAAGAGGTTAAATAGCAGAAAGTGAAAAGCTCTTTGCTTCCTCTTTGGTAAGAAGTGAGCTAATGCCAGCAATTTCCATGGCAACTGCAAACAGACCGTCCTGTTCACTTCCACGTTATAAATAAAACAAAAATATTCTCTAAATTACATGCTGTGCCTACATGTATTTGCTATCACCATGTTCGGCAGACACTGGGAAATATTTCTGTACGTGATTTGTTAGAAAAGATTACAAGGTTTATGCAAACTAAATAATCTTGGTGGGCTATGTTCCTTTGAGGAAATAATAAAAATAACCTCAAAACAATTCCATCCTTTTCACTGCTGATATTCTCTTAGTTTTGCAAATAATTAGAAGCCCAAAGTTGCTAACTTACCAGCAGCTGGTGTAAACAATAATAAACTTGCAGTAGCATAATTTTAAATAGGAACAAAAGTAATTTTAAAAAGGGTAGGTGATGACTGGGACTTTTGCCTTTATATTTCTGATGGGACACACACAATGACTGGAAAGACAGCTGTTTTGTGTCTTATTTTTGCACAGATTGCAGTAGACCAGGCCTACCTTGTGTGCTCTCTCTGTTTTCTAAGTCTAAAATATAAGCTATTCCAGTTCACAGCAATTCTTTAGGCATGGGCAAGTTTTCATCCTGCCCTTCTTTAGGTCCATGAAGTTGTCTTTCCCATGTGTACAGCTGCAGAGCTCAGACAAGGCTTTGGAGCAAGAGATAAAGCACAAGAACTTCTTGTGCAAAAGCAGCTCAAGAACTTTTCTCCAAATTCCTCAGCCCCAGCTCGCATTCAGCCAAGGGGCAGGCCCTGCAGAGGCACCGGGGTACTGCTCACTCGCAGCACTACTCCAGAAGCGGAGATCTATTTTTTGAGTGTGGGGTGACCATCCCATATGATGCTTCCCAACCATAAGAGAAGGGTTGGGAGAGGTGAGAAGAGCTTTCTGAGACAGCTGCTTCCATTAACTGCTCCTTGAGGCCTGAGGTGACCTTGAAGGAATAACCTGAACTGCTAAAAGTAGAAAGATGCATTAGGCTGAACCTGTCGCTCTCTGTAGGGTTTTTGCTGGGACTGCACTGTCCATTTGCAGCTTGTGCAGAATTCAGCAGAGCAGTTACCATCCCATTGTGCTTACTCGTTGTCCTGTCTGCTGGCTGACCGTGGATGACCAGATCACTTGCCATTATTGGGTTTTTAAACCACTCACGAGTACTGGCCTTGCCCCTTTTCACACCCAGGTTCTCAGGTTGTATATCAGCAAGTATGTGCGCTCACATGCGTATGTTGAGTTAGTGGGAGATGTAGATGTTGCAAAGGAGACTCTTGTTTCCACTAGTGCCATCAAATTACCTATCTCCTAACTTAAAATAAAAAATTCTAATGATTGGCCTGTCCTGTTGTTTTCAAGCAGAAATATCTAAAAATGTATTTTCCTTCCTGTGTATGTGAATGTTTCTTGTTTTTTCAATCCCTTTATTACAAGAGGATGTTAAGTCAGGTTTGGTTGCTGAGGTTAGTTGCAGTTCACTGTGCTTGTGTATGTGTAAAGAAGGGCACAGGGAGATATAGATTTATTTTTGTATCAGGTATTTTAATTCCTGTTAAACCTTCCAAAGGTTGAACAGAAACTTGTAAATGCAGCATAATAAACACCTCAGCATAGCAGTGAGGATTTAATAGATTCTGTTTATTAGAGATGAATTTTTTTTCAATTAAAATTGCAGGCAAGGTTTCTAATTACAGTACAAATTATTTCAAGTGTATTTTGCTCCGTTAAAAATCTGTGTAGCGGACAGTGTTGCACTTGAATCAGAGCTGGGAATCCAGCCAGAAATGTGACCCCCTTGATCCCTCCATTCTGAGATTTTTAAAAGCACAATTGAGGGTGAGGTGGAGGAGGAAATGTCTCCATTTTCTGTTATTGAGTGTTGAATCCTGCCTCATCCCAGGCTTGGCTCAGCCACCGCAGGTTCCACCTTCCCCTTATTTACACTGGAGATCCCTGCTATTTATACTAAAGATCTCTGCAATGCTCTTGAAATTATGCTGACAAGTTTAACCGCTTTTGTAGTGTCAGACGTACCTTATGCTAGTCTATGAGTTTAGAGTGATTTTTAAGTTTAAAGGAATAGGGAGATGGCTGAGGAGCTCCACTAGTGCGGTACCTTCAGTAGGGAACGACCTTTCCACGTTGCTTACCTGTGCAACATGAAGGCACTGTGGTAAGCATGCTTGCTGTTTGGCCAAACCGAGGTTACTTTTGGGGCTTCATTAGAGATTCCAGTCCTGCACCTCTGTGCAGAAGATGGTCTGTCACACCAGTCTTGGTGCTTTGTGTGAGGTGGGTGCTCTCCTGATGCCCCAGGCTGCCTGCAAAGGGGTGGAAGATGGGACACTATGGCCTGGACAATGCTGCAGGGTGTTATCCGGCAGAGCCATAGGTGTGGATGGGGGAAGAAATTTCAAATATTGCCCATACCCCATTCCACTGCTTCCAAACTCTGGGCCCTGAGGGAATTAATAGGCCTTAATGGCTCTGACCAGCCTCACCTGGGATCCACACCCCTGCCAGGGACATTTAAGCTCAAGCCCGGGGCTTTAGTCTCTGCATGAGCTATGCTGTAGGTGAACCCATCTCCTGGGTGGGCCTTGGTGCTATCTTGTAGGTATCTGGTCTCATGGATGGACAGCCTGAACGTACATTGTAGATTGTCTCTATGCCTGTATTTGGCCCTGTCTCCTGGATGGACTTTGGACCCATGTTGTAGCCTTGTCTCCTCGACCTGTCTATGGCCCTGTCTCCATTTGTTCCTGACTAGATTCCCTGGTTGGCCCCTGGATCTGGTGTACCACCTGCCTGGTCTAAGACTGTTGATGGGCTCTGTTACCAGCACACATCTCTGTCCACCGTGTTCAGACTCTATGGGACTGTGCCCCATTGGTGAGGGCACTGCCTGGGCTTGGGTCACCCTTGCCTCCTGGGCTGTCCCCACCTTGGGGAGCAGCCATCTCTCGCTGCTCCCTGGTGCTGGCTGTACAGAGGTCTCTGCTCCCATGATGTCTCCCCCATCATTGCCTGGTGCCCCTGCAGCCCCAGCTGGCCCTAACCAAAGTGCTGTCCCTCCCAGCCTTAAGTTACGCCTCCTGAGGGATGTCTACCTTAAACCAGTGTGTCTAACTTCCCACCATCTCCACCACAGTTACAGGAGGTAAGAGACTCAGATCTCAGCACACGGTTTCTCCCCTCCTGGCATTGTCACTTCCCTTAAAAGACCAAGCATCCAGACGTATGTCTTGCCCTGGAGTCAATGCCCCTGGACAGAAGGATAGAGCAGCCTGCCTGGGCTGTTTCTCCTTTGCCAGGTAACAGTGTTTTGTTACCCCCTACATGGAGTTCTCTTCTTTGCATTATGTGGTTGGGGAGTGGAGGGGACGTCTGGTCCTTTATCTTTATTTGGGGAGATGTAAGTAATTGACACGTCTCAGTGGGTATCAGGGGAAAGAGAAAAAAAGGATCCTTCAAGCCTCTCCGGTTGCTAAGAGACGGATGCTTCAACTTTGAAAGCCTCCATGCACGCAGGGGATATTATCCTGGCAAATTGGACTTTCAAATCTGGCAGCAAGGGAAAAAAGGTGATGCCCAAAAAATAGAGGGCATTTAGGTGATTCGATTTCAGAGACATCTGTTCTCCTTTGCTAGGAGGGCAGGGGGCTGCTCCAGTTAGTGAACATATGTGACCACATTATGTGTAATAAGTTTACTTGTGAGCGTTTTGCTGCTATGCTCACAGCTTGGCCAGGTGACCCCCTTTCTCTCCTTCTTTCTGGCCCGGTTAATTTTTAACTCAGCTTTTGTGTACAAAGCTTGATTATGTAGTCAGGCCATGTGTAGCACTTGCTTTGAAGCCCGGAACAGGTTTGCATGCAGATGGGAGTGCATGATCGAGCAGTGGTTTAAAGTTTTATACCCACGGGACCTGCAAGCCTCCCTTGCAAGAGCCTTCCATTGGCCGGTGCAGGAGGCCGAAGCACAGAGCCTGCTCATCTGTAGCATTCGTGTCTGGAACAGCACCTGCCTCCCTTGGTTGCTTTGCTGTAGCTTCTCTGGGCATGTAACTGCCTTCAAAAGCACTGCTGTTGATTGCCCGCCACAGGAAGCTTTAGGAAGGACACTACGAAGGCTGTGACGTCTCCTCTTTTCTATGTTTAGATCCTCTGCATCACACGATGGCAGGGGGGTAAATGCTAACACTATTGCATTGCTCCTGTCGGCAGCCCTGGGATGCTCATGGCACAGTTTGCAAAGGGCTGCAAGCAAACCTCGGAGCCCGCTGTGCTCTCCTCAGTCTGTAAAATGGGCTGGGAGGTTGGTGTGTGCTCCAGACTGATGGCGAGAAGCCGTGGTGCTCTCGTTGCCATTTCTGTGCTGCAGGATGTCCTGCTTGCACGCTGCTCTGCTGGCGTGCCCTGGCCCACAGCTGACCATGCACTGCTTGCATGACCTTGTTGCGCTAGTTGTAAGGCTTGTGTTTGCGGAGCAGTGAAAAGAGGGATCGGGATCTGAGGCTGCTCAGTTCTGCATTGCCCTGGGGGCAAGGCTTTCATTGCCCTGGGGCTTTCGTGTGCTCTGACAAACGATGCTTTTTCAGAGAGAAACTCCTAGAGCAGTAGCTGCTAGTGCTTGGACACAAAGTGTTGGCAGTACCAGCTGTTTAGTGGGCAAATGGTGGTTTCAGTCTCAGCCACGTTCACTGAGGGGTGCACCTGAGTGTGGTGTGCTTAATTTGAAAGTACGGAAAGGACCCAGAGTCTCAGAGGTGTCAATGGGAATTCTGCCACTTGTGCAATATTAAACACCTACATCAGGTACAGGCTTTGAGTGCAGGCTTCCCCTCACTGGGTTCTGGCTCAAACAGCCACCTTCAGTCTTTTTCTTAAAGGCACAGGAAAAGACAAAACCAAATATATTTGCAACATAAAATATAAAAAATATCAAAATATTATATCCTAACAGTACCTGTGGTTCCCGTTCCTTGTGATTGCAGAGAATTATTTAAGAAGACCCACCTTCTTGTTTGCTGACCCTTTTGAAGGCATTAAAGAAAGTAACAATGGTGTTTTGGAGGAGGAGGTTAGCTGGGATGGAACAGGACTGCTCACGCTCTGAGAGCCTGATCCTGCTTCCTTCCAGACTAACGTGCCACAAGGAGAGGGGGAAAAAGCAACCTGTGAGGAGACTGTTACCTCCATTTCTTTTACCGACTGCTGCTGACCCTCACTTGTAGGCCTGCCTGACATCAGGAGTCAAGCCTGTACCTGTTTACTGTCCATTTTGCTTTTGGGCAAGCACAAATCAGATCTGGGCTGGCATCACACCAGAGAGCTCTTGAGGTCGAGAGCTTATGAAGCTAAGGGCAGGCCTTCGCTCAGGCTGGTGCTTCAGCCAGCAGTAGAACGAACGTTAATTTTACCGTTACTAAATTTTTGAGACGTTGCCTTTATGCATCTCACAAGCTCACAGTAGCTTTGGAGAATGACCAGTACTGGCCATCTAAACTAGATGCTTTCTATTTTATTTGCTAAACAGGAAAAAAAAGGTAGAAAATACATTAAAAGTGAAAAGGAGAAGATACATGAAAAGGGGAATAGGAAGGGGGGTTTTGATCTTTAGCCAGTGCTTGTGATTAAAGCTGAAGCTGAGAGGTAATGTCAGAGGCCCTTGCCAAGCCAGTTTCCTTTCAAGATCAGGGTCAGCTGTGTCATGGCGGACCAGATACTAAAGGAGGAGATGAGTATCAAAGGCTGTGTGGTAGAGTTCATGCTTTTCAGGTCACCTGGCCTCATGGGACTAGTGTCGGATAAGGTAGTCTGCAAAGCGGTGACAGACCCATCCTGTTGCTATCTTGCTCACTAATTTCCAGCATACCCAGTTTGGGCTTGTCACTCTGGTCCCTGCCCTTCCTGTTTACCAGGTGTGATCTAAACTCAGCCTTCGCTGAGCAGAGTCCCTGACCTTCCTGTTTAGGTGAATTAAACCAGTCAATAAATTTCATTGACTTTTCTGTGCAAATTCACACAAAAGGCTGATTTTCATTTCTGTTGGATGATAGACAGTGTACGGCCACGTGTTCAATCTCACTCTTGAAGCTGTACTTACTGCACAAAGAGCTCTGCATTTTCACCTGGAGAAGAACCAGCCCAAAGCATTCTAGTTTTCCAGGAAATTAAGACTCAGAGCCAAACTTTTTAATGCAGTCTCTTTTCCAGCTTTTTTTTTTGCTTTCCTCTGCTGCCTAATTGGAATCCCTTGTCAGTGTGCATTCCTAATAGACTTTTCTGAACACAGCTCCCGAACCCTACATGGTAATGTAAAACCATTGCTCTGTGCTGTCTGTAACAGATGGGAAATGTAATCTTCTGGGTCCTGTGACAGGGTCTGCTCATTATTATAGGAACAATGAGAGAAGAAACATAAAAGGTGCAATGTACATTTATTTCCTGACACCTTGTTTAAAAGGCAACGGGCCTGATTCTTACTGACTGTAAGAGCTGCTCAAGCACTTTGGTGTAAGAGACCACCAACATGAAAGGAGAATTGCCTAATATGACTTTTTTATTTTTTTTTAATACTCTCTAAATGTCTTTCACCTTAGGCCTTATAATCTAGCTTGTCATTCAGGCAGCTTTGAGTACTGGCATGCATATATCAGAGAGTGGATGACAAGGTGATTCCCACAATTAAGTGAATCTCAGGACATTTGTTCTCAGAATCTCTTTCGCCTGAAGTTTTTGCTTCTGTCTCAGACCTGAAGAAGAGCTGTGAGGCCTTCTCCAGCTGCAGCTCTGTGTGTGTGAGATTTATTTATTTAATTTTATTTTTCAAAGACATCTCTTCCTGCAAACCTGCCTCATTCTCACACCTCTGAGGCTGTACCAGGAGAAGACCTATAAAGGATACTTTTACTAGGGGGAACGTCTTCAATCTCCATCTTTTGATGGAGAGTCTGGAATCTGTTGGGATACAAACAATCTTCTGATGAAAGTGGATGGTGTATTGCTTCTTTGAGACAGTTTGTGTATAGTTATTAGGTCTATGATATTAAAAGCACTTGTGATTCAGACCAGCAAGACTTACTAAATATCAAGCAAAGAAGCCGTAACTGAAGCCAAACAGACCAGACAACTGAAACACTGGTAGCACATTTTTTTTTGCATTCTGCAGGTACTGAAGTAGCTTGAATGACAGCCTTCAGAGAACTGAAAGAACCCAAGTAATGCATTTCCCTGTTGGACAATACCTTCCCTCTTCTCCTTCACTGTGTCCTTTTCTGCCTCTGACCTGTCTGCTGGCAGCAGGCCAGGTATAAAGTCCCTGGTATCCGATCTTCTGCTATCCTCTTACCTTCCCTGCCCCTGGCATGCAGATCATTGTGCTATCTGACCCTGTTTGAAGCTCCACTGTGATGGACTCCATTTCCCTATCAGGCCTGCCCGTCTAGCTGGTTTCAGCATTTCAGCAATCATCTGTGTGGGCTGGTGCATTACCCGTAAGGAGTGGAGTTTCATGCTGGAGCTATTATGCCCTACTTATTTTTAATGCCTCTCCACCATCAGCACCTTTGCCAAGAATTGGAGTCAAGCTTTGCAAGCACTGCTTTGATCTTGCTTGCACCTTAGGTAACATCTGTATCAGCATTTGCATATTGATTCCTGGCGGAGGGGTTCACAAGCCAGATTGTTTAAAAAACAAGAGCTGTTTTCCAATAATAATTCCTTTGTCTACAAGTATACTAACACACACACACACATGGGTTTTGGACATGCTTACAGCAGTTCCCTCCAATCCTGCAGTGTGTCCTTGTTTTATGGGAAAATGAATGACACTGGATTCTGATCAGGAGAAGGGAATTCAACCCAATTTTATTTGAAGACCTTTTAAAAAGAAACATGGCTAATTTGAAAGCCCAAGCATTTAAGTTATCAAAAGCGTTTGACTCATCATATTTCTTAGCCTCAGCCAAAGCCCACATAACAAAGTTGCTGCGTAGGTATTAGCCTTTCCCTTTGCAACTAGCTATTTTGCCCAGGATGAAGGCATAAACATTGTTCCTTTGACTCCTGTTTCCAGAGGGCGGTAACATCTATTATGAAAACTGCTCTTTTAGAGCGGCGCTGGCTGGAACCAGATGTGTATTACAGTGGCACCACAGTTGTGCTGTGACATGTCACGTCACGTCACGGACTGGTAATTAAAGAGTAGGCTGTCGGGTCACCTTGATACATTGAGCCACTTAGTAAGTTTTCCCTAAGAGGGTTTGGTAGCTACCAGGCCCTCCATACAGAAATCAGCAGATCATTTTTAAAGCCTTCCCTTCCCCCATTTCCTCGTGTTGCTGAGTGTTTATTTCTAGTTACTAATGTAGGAGTGTTGGGGAGGAAGGGAGGGAGAACAGCATAAAACCTTAGCTGTTTGTATTTCATAGATCTAATTACTGTATCTTGACACAGAAATGCATACAGGCACGTGAATGTATATTAGAATTAGGCAAATACAGCATAAATATATTTGTGTATGTCCTTCCAAATGAGTTAAAACTACTGCAGTTTCAGTGATTGATTTTCTAGTGTATGCAATTGCAGCCTAGCTTATTGGTTTATTTGTGAACAGCTGAGCAAGTGAGGTTTTATCTCTCCATAATTTCTGCAGAAAGCAGAAATTGTAGCAAATATACAGTAAATAATTATCCATGAGAGAGTTTGTACAACAAATGATGCTATGGCCTTTCTGAAATTTACTTGTAACCCAGAGAGTTCATAAGGGAAGAGTGAGAGCACAGATCTACCCGTGGGTAGTGACAAAGTTGGGAACATGCACAGTCCCTCACTTTTGACAGTGTATTATTTCTACTGCTCTGGCAGAAAAATAATACCCTTTTCCATTCAAGAGTCTGAAATATTTCCGAAAACTTTTTTAGGACTTATCTGTTCTCATCCCCACTGGGTGGTGGGTGTAACAAAAGTCAGTGTCTTTTCACGTAACACGAAGTGAAGCTGAGGCGCTCCTTGCTGCAGGATGTTCTAGTTGCTGGAAGTTCATTTGAGTTTATGGGGAGACTGGACAAGTTCATGGAAAAGAAATCCATGCAGAGTTATTAAACACCAGTGAAGCACCTCTGCCTCTGAAAATCTGAGACTCAGGCTGCTGGTGATGGGAAGAGTGTTCTTGAAGTGTTGCAATGCCCTGTTTTTTAATTCTTCCCTATATATCTGCTGTAGGCCACTGACAGAGACAGGTTACCACTCTTCCCTGTACAGCCTTTCCATCCTTGGACCCCATGAAGGAACCGTGAGGTCTGTTAGTGAAGCTGGGATGAGCGAGCTATTGTGTCCAGGCAGCACGCACAGGTCACTATGCAAGGAAATATTTTAAACCTTGCATAGCCCCTTCTGGGGACAGGTTTAAGTTCTCTCTTGGATCAAGGAAGACACGAACAGACTATTTGTGAGCGAGTTACAAAATACAGCTTGCATTCCTAAACTGATCCATTGCATGTTTAAGAAAAATAGAATAAAAGTGATGAAAATCACTGCCTTGGCTGGTAATTTGTGATCTGACAAAAGGGTTAAGATCTTGGAATGATGACTTGTGCATCCAGCTGCAATCCATATGCAGACACACATAAAACATGTCAATGAATATTTTATTCATATTAAGATATCAACTAACTCCATGTGTTGCACAGATAACAGGAGGGACCAATGTGCCGAACAGAGATGCCTTGTTGTCACTCTTTAGGTTTGATTCTACCCCATTTATATCAGTAAGAATTTTGCTACTGACTTTGGCAGAACGAGGATTTTCATCCTGAAGCATCAAACTGCAGGAATTCAAGAACCTATCTTTATATGGTCCAGACTGGAAACAAAATGTTTCTTTTAGTCATATACAGAGGTGATGTATTCCTAATGGCTCATCAGCTTAAATTTCCTCTCACGTATTCTAACAGCAGGAAAAAAAATAGAACAATGAAGCAAAAGTACTATGTTGAATTAATAATACAATTTATACACTTAAAGGAATTTAAAAAATATCTTTCCATAGAAATTACTTCAGAAATACATCAGAGGCACAAATTAGGCCCTCTGAGGTATGAGTAAATGTGAGGCTGTAACACATGGTAATCGAATCATGTCGTTTCATAGACATGGAGGTGATCAAAGCATTAATAAAAACTGCAAGGTCACCTTGAATTGAGGATTCAGTTTTTAGTGTTAAATGTTTCTTTCAAACACTTATCTTTGGCTTGTGAGACTTACAATGACTTGGGAAAATGTTGTCCCTGTGCATGAATCACCATTAGTTCAGAGAAATATAAGGCTGAGTAGGTGCCTATACATCCCAGTTGATGGAGCTGACCTAGCATACACAGGGCTCTGAGCATCCCCAGCCGAAAGGATAATAAGGTACAGCAAAGGGATGGGTCAGGCTGATCCTGCAGGATTCTTGGCCCGATTCTTTTCCTGCATCAGACATAGACTATTGAAAATAGAGACAGCTAAACCCCCGGGGTTTCCAGGTGGCAGAAAAATGTGTGGTTTTTTTTTTTTTTTCCATTTCTCTCAGTCTAAAACAAGCCTTCCTCTTTACTTCATGTGAACCAGAAAACCTAAGAAAAGTCTGTTTCAGACACATCAATACACAGTGTTTCCGAAATGAAATATGCTCCCCAGATGCTGCAGCTTCTCAGAGAAATTGATGATCTTGTCAGTTCGACCGCTGGTAGCAGCTGCTCGTGTCTCAGGATTTGTGGCTGGGCTGGAGCCAGCACAGCTCTGGCTTTCACAGTCCCAGCTCTCCATTGGAGACCAGTCCACTTGGGCTGCTGGCCTGGCCCGCAGCTGCAGGGTCTGGTGTCCCAGGACCACCACCTCTGGGGCAACCTGCAGGAGGTTGCCCAGGGCTGGACCAGCAGCTGGTGGGACCATTTGAAACCTCTGACTCTGAAGGCCGCAAGTCCCATCCCATGGCCGTGACCTGGAGATTAAGGTTCTTCTGCCCTCGACTGATGTGCTTGATGCCATGCCCCAGAGCTGGGGCCTCAACAAACCCCATCTCCTTAACCCTGACACAACCAATCTCATGAGTCATTCCCAAATCTGGAACTGCACACTGGCTGCAACCCTCCAAACTTGGGTGGATTTCCCTAGTTTTGGGGCCATGGGGTTTCCATAGCATCAGGTTCCTTGGTTTCTGCAACGGGTTGTCGATGCAAAGATATTTTTGACAAAATGGGAAGGGCTCCATCAGATGTAATTACAGCCTCTTGGCTATGATGTGGTTCCTGATTTACGTGAGGAAGAGTTAGACAAACCAAGACCTTGTGATGGCCTGAAAATGCTTGACTAGAACTAGTCAGGAAATGCTTTGTTTTCTTGTGGCAAAATTTGATGGAAGTAATAAATACTTCTAATTTTTATAGACATAATTTAGTGAAGAACTTTTCCTGGGAAATTGTGAGGACTTTTTTTTTTTTTTTTTAAGCTTTGTTGTTTTTGAGGAGAACCCCATGAAAATGTTGAATCAAAATCTGCTCTGGGAAAACTGATTTAAAATCAGAAGACTTTCTGAAGTAATCTATTTTCCTTGAAGAGATTTTAAGCTTAGTACAAAACTCAATTTTCTGTTGAGAAAAAAATATTGTCAATTGTTCTGGATTTTGGGGCAGCTCTTCAGTTCTCCTGGAGTGGAATAGTACAAAGTAATCGTAATGGCTATCTGAAAAATGAACTGAGAACTTCCCCAGGACCAGGAGGTCACCTGGCCAAGAAATTGAGGAGAGAAGGCTGGAGCAGGAGACTCTGCTGATTCCTGGCTGGGAAGATGGTGTCTCAGAGGCTGTTTTTGTAGCTTGTTGTTACGCTCCGTGTGGCAAAACTCCACGCTGATGAATTGCAACTTAAATATGCCCCCAGTGGATGATTACTAAGTGTGGAAACATTATTTATATTTTCCAAATAATTTCAAACAAAACAACCCCTGGCTAATGAAAAAGAAAAATTCATCACCAAATCCCCTCAGTCCTGTTAAGTGTTCCTGCTCGAGGAATATCATGATCTGCACAAGGACATGGTCCTTGCAAGAAACAGAATAAAGTGCCTGCATGCTGCTAGTGACCTCAGTGGGAATTCCTGGTTGCTGGAGAAATATTGGTTTGTGCCTATGGGGAAGGCTGTTATGTGCCCAGCCTGCTCTTCTGACACGGTACTAATGGTTGTTTGTAAACACTTCCAGCCTTGGTGGCATAGAGGATGCAGAATCATGTCAGATATTAATTACACTGTGAATAAATACAGAGATAGAAACTCTATTTTTATCACTAGCTAGGTAGTGGATATTTAGTCTGCTTTTCTCAATACTGCTTTTCATCTTGGTTTCATTGCATCAATAAATGCATTCATTAAGTGATTTTGCAGACTCCTTGCAAGCTGAATTCTCTTCTAAGATGCAGCTACTAATGTAGCTTATAAAGTAAGCATATGAAGTAGATCATTCTCCATAAAAGAACATTTGGGGCATTCCTACATTTCCAAAGACTTTCCAGAACTCATCTTTGCCCTCACACAGATTATGCGTGTGGATGAAATGAAACATCATTATATACTGTCGCATGTACAGCATGCATATTCACACCTACTTTATGCCATAGATTTTTTTATGGCTGTTAAATTTCCTTTTCATTATATTTGATTTGCTAAGATGAAGGCTTGTTTTATCAAAACTAATTACATGGTATGTATTTAATGTTCTGTCCCTAAGGTTTTCATAGTAATAAAATTGATTGTTACTGATTAGAATGGTTCTATTACATCAGCTTAATGTCACTTGAGGTGAATGCGGTATTAGAAAAATGGCCATTAAAAATGCTGCATAGGAAACACAGAGGCAAAGATTAAATAATAGGAAAAGATTTTTTGAATGGACACTTTTAAAAAAAATTGATTATGATCAAGAATTTTAAAACATTTCACTTGGCAGGGAGAGGTATCTGAGATGTATACAAAATCTTATTGTTGTTATTGCTTTTATGCAACTCATTGGATTACCATTCTCCAGCTCCTAGGTAAATGTTCAATATGTAACCTTAAAAAATAGACTTTGTCTTAATTTCTTGTGTCATTGTGGTGTATGGAAAAATGCAGGCAAACGTGAACAGTCCTGCCATGTAAAGGTAGAACTGTCCATAGGGTGCCAAAAATGAAGCTGATATTTGAAAAAAATCTGCCTAACGATGAAGATCCTTTATTCTCTGTCAAAGTAAACAGAAGAGGTAATTAAGGTTTATTATGGGGGGGGAAGAAGGGTACGGGTACAGCCACAGGCTCTGCCACAGTAGTTGGAAAGGTCTGGCGTTGTCAGCGGGAACCGTCCGTGGCTCCCCGGGCTGGCACAGAGGGCAGCGGGAGTGAAGAGGGTGGGCGCGGGGAAAACATCATGTTTGGATTTGGGGAGAGACCACTGAGAAAGAGGAAGAAACAGAGAAATAAGAACGGAGGAGTCAAAAGAGGGGAGATATAAGACTGAGAAAAAGAGGAGACGTTAAAGAACAAGTCAGGACAATCTGGGCATTTTTAAGGGGAGAAGCCAGGCTCTGGGGTTTCCTCCACTCCTTTTTAGCTTAGAAAATATGGAGAGTATAACAATTCTCTTTGCTTCACTGCTATTATGGTGCAGCTCTTTCAGAGCTGTGCATGGCTGCACTTTCAATGAGACAGTACCCTCATGATTTGTCAAAATATTTAGTATTTTTTCTTGAATCCCAACTTCCTGGAGTCATGTGACCAGCTGAGAGTCTGATTTCTCTCTCTCAAAACCTGGAAACGTGATTAGTGTTTAGCTACTCAAAAGACAAGTAAGAGGAACTACAAGGGTGTCACTCTGTAAAATTTGTATGATTTTTAAGCTGCTGCTGTAGGTTTGTGTCTCACTTCAGAGCAGCTACCCATAACTTTTCCCATCCTCTCCTGTGATGGAATTTTTAACAAACTGAGAACTATCTGGCCGTCATCCATGGCTCCTCTCTCCCCAGTCTCTGACAATTTTATTGATAATTCCATATTCTTTTTTTCTGAGGCTGAATGTTAGTACTTGATGTCATTTGCAGCTGACTCTTTTGCAAGATGGTGAAAGTGTCCCACTTCACTTTGACTAAAACTAGACACCTTCAGAAGAGCTGAATTCAGTTGTATGGTTAAAACGGAATTTTGCTTTCCTTTAGTGTGAGGCTTAGAAACACGGCGGAGTTGGAATGTGTTCTGCAAACCATGACTGGGAAGTGGCATGATGCAACACCAGAGGAAAAATCTGGGAGGTCGGCGGGAGGAGGAGGGGAGAAGGAAAAGTCCTGAAAACTGGAAGCTTACAGAGGAAATCCATAAATATATAGTAACAATGAAACAATAACAACCAAAGTGGGGAGTGCGTCTTTGAGATTTCAGTGACATTTTCCTCGGAATAGTAAATTTGTCCATCCATAAAATACTTAGGAGACACTCCGGACAAAAGTTATTCTTGACATAAAAAGGCATTTTCTTGGGCTTAATAACTCTATAGGAGGTGATGACCGAAGACTGGGGAGTGAGAGTCTTAACCCCAATAATGCGAGATGACAAGTGCGGTACAATATACACAAGGAAGGAATAAACTTCATCCAAGGGAATATGAATCTTTTCCTATAGAGGTATGCTTTTCAAAACTTTTAAATAGTGTGTGCACTTTTATTTCCTTCCACAGTCAGTTTTAATCCATCCTTGACATTCTATTAAGTTGACAATATTGTTTAATTACCAGTAAGGAGAGCTTTGTATCCATGGAGAGAATGATTCTTGTTATTTGCCAAGAAAGAGTGGCTGGGTATTAGGCCCTTGAGGGTAGGAAGATGATAGAAGAGGAAACAAGGAAACAGGAGAATCTGAGGCATTCTAGCTTGTAAAGTGTGTGTGCAAAGAGAAATTATTGCATCTTTCCTGTAGCCAAGTCACAGCCAGTCCCAGTAAAATAGGTATTTTTATTCTACAGCTTACATGTGAGTTTCTGTTCTGTACTTAGATCAATAAAGAATATAAAAAGGCTACAAAATGGTGATGGAATAGGAGTTTTGGCATTCTGTGTTAAACCAGCCCTTCTTCTGAAGGGCATCTGTCTGGGTCCTAGAGGAACTTTGTTCTTCAAAGTAGTCCTTAGAGGGCCAGGAGTTGGTAGGAAATCTGGAATGTTTGTCCACAGCTTAAGCACGATGTTTTGGGACAGGTATATGTGTGCTTTTCACTGATACCCAAACTAGAACAGGACGTTTTTCAGTTAAACATCCCGTTTGTTTACTGAAAAATGAAATTTTGAGGAAACTAGAAGTGTTTATCAGTCAGCACTGGATTTGGTCTGTTATACTTTCAGATTAAAAAGGAATCAGAAGAGAACTCTTTTTAAGTTAAAATGTTTCATTTTTACATTTGAACATTGTGATTCACAGTGGTATCTTGTGGTAAATTGTAGCAAAACTTAAATTGAAAACAACATTGGAAAGAAATCCTTTGTTTCAGGCTGAAAGAAATATTTTAAATAACCTATTTCACTGAGACATTCAAACATTTTCATTTCAGACCAGTCTGAAACCACTGCAATTTGACCAGGAAATGTGAAGTCAGTAATTTACATAATTCCACCCAAAACACAGCTTTGGTACTGGGCAGCAGGACCTGATGCTCAACAGCTGTATAAATCTCAAGGTCTTAACATTTTAAGAGAACCCTGGACCAGGCAAACTTCCCCTCTTTGTCTGATTCATGTTGTCAGATGATAAAAGGGTTCAGGGGGGAAATGGAACATACAGGTATTTTGAGAATATTCATACCATCTTTAGGCTTCTAATAAAGGTACCTAGTTTATGAGCCTAGACAGGTTATATATTCCATGGGGAGAGGTAAACTCCTAGTTTAGCTCTTAAATTATCTCTGAAGTCTCCACTGACTGTAAAGCAGCCTAAGCAAGGCACTCAGATTGGGTACCTAGAAGTAGGAGTTATGGATGCCTTCCTTGGATTCCTCAGAAGACCGTATTTGGGCGTTTCAGATAATATTTTCAATGTTTAACAAGCAGTGGCTCAGCTAGAACCCAGGAGGAACCGGCATGTTGTTTTCCAACAACATCTGGCAATGCAACCTGTGGGAGGACCACAGTGTCTCGTTGTATGTTTCACAGTATACTGAACTGAAGTATCTTGGAGCATGCAAACCTGGGGTACACGTGTAATATCCAGTGAAACCATAGTTATTCTTGTATTTACAGAGTTAGGGAAAACAGACAGGAAGAGAGAGCCGGGAGGTGGGAAGGCTGGCTGCTAGCAGTAATTGCCAGCTGTGCGTGCGCAGGAAAGGGCAAGAACCTCGTGCCTTTGTGAAAACCTGCGTTTAGAGCTGTTAAATAGGGGGGAGAGGCAGGAAGGGGAAGGAGTGGCTCCAGCAATTCTTAGCTGGATGTTTATGGCAAAGAAAGGGTAATTGTAACCATAGATTGAACTGCAGCAAAACGGAGCTAATTATAGTTGGCTGCCAGTCTATCTCTTGCATTTACAATATACCCATTACAGTAGGTAGCTGGAGCCATAAGAGCAGAGTATATCTCCTTTTCTTTTCTTTACACAGAATTTCCACTAATGAAGATGCTACAGGAGAGTCTGCCTAAAAGTGAAATGTTAGCTCCTCAGCTGATGTAAATCACTGTAATCTCATTGAAGTCAACACTGAAGATTTAACATCATGCTAATTGAAGTCAATGGAGCTAGGCTGATATATACCAGCTGAGGTAAATTCCCCGGTGCATTCTTTCTAGCTCTTACGAGTGTTTGGAGCCTGCGCTCTGGTTTGAGTCACAGAGAGACCCCAGCTGTGCAGTTCAAACCAGGCTCCTTATTTAGAGCTGACCTTTCCTAAATTTCAGTTGTGGTGTTGAGACTGGTGATTTCAATCCAGGTTCATCCCTACACTTAATTTGCAGGGTATTTTTCATCTTCCTGGTCCTTGTGGTAGCATTCCCTTGTGTTTGCAGATTTTTGCTTTTTGGCCTGTGTTATCTAATTAGGTCTGATATATTTAGCTGTCACAGAGTACAACAATCTGTAGCTAGGCTTCTGTTATTATTGATGGTAATATTGTATGGAAGGATCCCCAGATGGTGTTAAACATAGTCTTATGAGTTCCTTTTCTGGTGTGTAAGCAAATGCTCAGTCTATGGAAGACCTGCTGTCTGATTTGGTCTCTCTCTTCATTATGCAGTGATCTTTGAGCAAAAGCTGTAGCAAATCATGAATGCTCTCTTCTCATTCTCTATAGCTGATGACAATTCATAGGACATAGTATTTTGGGGGGAAGTAGAATTGGAGTTTAGGGTGGAATTTCTGGAGGAGAAACTTTGCTTGAGGATACTCGTGGTGGTCTCCCTTCCAAGTTGTTATATGTCCAGATAATTCAAATTATTTAGCCTTCTGATTTTTCTACCAATAAGATGCCAACGTCAGAGACCCTTACCCTCCTGTGTATTGGGGAAAATGCTGTTACAGCAGGTGAAGCAAAAGCCAGATTACATATATTTTCTTCAATGGAGCCATTAGAGTGTGTGGAGTTGTACGGACGAATTGCTTTAAAACAACAACAAAGCCAGCTTCTAGTGATGCAGAGGTATAATCTGAACATCAAACGGTCTCTTTGCAGATGGCATGAATGATGTCAGGGATGGCAGGGCCTCTCTTTCACAGCTCTTTGTGCTGGCTGGCTGTAGGTTGGTCCTGTTTATTAGTCTTGTGGGTTCTGGCAAAATAGGTAAGAGGTAGATAGCAGGATGAAACACTAGCCTAGTGAAAAGGAGACTTATTTAGGGTAAAGCGAGGAATTGAACATGTACTCTCAGGCTGTAGAGAATGTCTAAACTAGATGCCTTCTTTTGGAGTGAATATTTTAATCCGTAGGCTTTTACTTGAAAAATATGTGAATTGCAATGACTGTATCCCCCTTTGGCCCTCTTTTAAGAAGCCAATGGCAAGAAGGAGACTCCAGTCAAACCTTTGACTCAGATAAGGAGGTGCCCAGTGACTTCTGGGCTAGGTGGAAAGAAAACCCAAATCACAGTTTTAGACACACACAGAATTTAGCCACTTTACTCTCAGTTTAGATATCTGAGGTCTCTGTTATATTTAGCTTTTAATCTTTGAATGTTGTGGAAATAATTGAGCTTCCAACATCCTGTGCAGTGGTGTGTGCATTAAGAACAGCTTTAAAGGTTGCATTAAATGTGCTCACAAACACATAAAAATGCATTCAGCCATAGGACAGATTTAGGTTTCTGCCTTTTTGTGCAGTAGGTGAGAATATTGCCATGGATTTTAGAGTCACATGCAGTTCTGTGTCACCACTGCCTGTATTTTTAGGCTTTTTTTCAGGACATAAATACTAAGGACGTCACAGCAGCTGATTCAAAGAGCCCCTGCTGTGGAGCGCCTTGCACTGCTAATGGGGCCCTATGTGATCTCTTGTCGCTGGAGGCACTGCCAGTTGCCACTAGGAAGAGGCCTAGAGAACTGGTGAGGAACATAAGTCTTGTGAGAAGTAGTTTTCTGAGAACAGTAGCTCCGCAAGAAACTTCGGGTTTAGCAGGCACTGTTTTCCAGATGGACAATACCGCTGTGAGCAGCTGCAGATGAAATCTTCAAAGCCAGTATGGGAGGTGGAGATGAGGGGAAGGGAGGAGAAAACTCTGCAAGCTGCTAAGACAATGAGAGAAGCCAGTCATTAAAATCATATAATGGTTGAAAGAATTGCGAGAGTGCTCCTCCCTAAAAACGCGACAAATGTTTTCTTCCTTGCTGCTTGGGGGAATTCCTGCTCTGCTGCATCCTGACATTTCTTCTCTCCTTGGGGCATGGTAGGCTTCCTGCAGAGACATTCTGTTCTTGCTGCTGCTTTCAGTGCTACTAGAGGGCCTGATTCTGTCTGCTGAAAACCATGGAGAAGCTCCTATGGCTTCCCATCAGTGTAGGACCGACAGCTGGAAATGGTATTCCAAAGTAGAAATCTGGTTGGTATCTTTCTAACCAGCTAAGAATTGAGTTTTGTTAGGCTGAGCACAAGTTATCTGAAAGCCAAAGGATTTACATGGGCTGGTTTTCCTGATGTCACATGTTTTTTAGATATTTCATTTTATGTGGGAGAATTTTACCAGCAGCAAAGGCTGTCTCCGTTGTCCTGGGCCCCTACTGCAAAAGGGGAGAGACAGCCATGGGTGTGTAGAAGAGGACTGCGTCGCATAAAATTCTGTGAGACCGAAGGGGAGACTATTTTCCCATTGAGAATTGCAGTCAGTTTTGCCTCTGTCAGGGTAAAATGAGGAACAATAAGCACATGGCTGCTCTATGGACTCAAGGCACTTAGAAGATGTTAGGATATGTCTTTGTGGCGGACACAGCACTCTGCAGATACCAACCCTGTCTGGGAATGAGCGAGGATAGCGCAGTGCAGCTTAGGGATGCCATCATATTGGTGTGGGAGCCGTGTTAATCAGCCTGACCAACAACTCATCGATGCAAATAGGTGTTGATAAATAATATGCAGCTGATCGCTAGTTTTAGCAGTATACTTAACTCTAGAGTCTTCTCCTCTGTTTTGTGTTGGATTACGACTTTACAAAGGCTGCTACACAATGCTGCAGGCCAGCAGCTTAAGTCTATATGGGCAAATTTGCAGAGAGCTCAGGACCTTTGAGGTGAGCTGGTACCAGCTGGAGAATATCCTCAGCCTCTGTTGCTTGGGCTGGCAGATAACACCTCCCAAAAAGGGAGTCTGCCTACGTTTTATATGCTCTTACCCTTGACTGTATAAAGCCCTTCATAGGGGCTATACAGCCCTTAAAGTCTGCAGGGAGAGAGACAGCCAGTTCTGAGGTTTACCCAGCAGGACTAGAAGAGGCTGATACTGTTGGAAAGACACTTTGTCGCATTGGCACGGCTGGTGCCTGACAAAACCCCAGGCTAGTAGATCTAGCATGTTACAATATGAAAGTTTCCCCTGTGTGGGCCTACTTGGAGAAGTTCTTGGAAGAGGGACAGCATTAAGTCTCTCCTCCCTCGTAACCGTGTATATTGTGGGCAAAAGAGAAGTGTCTGCAGAGTCTGTTCTGTTTGCCATGGGTTTGTTCTCCCACTGTGTTGTGACAGCCTGGCTTGGAGACAGATTCTGGCTTTATTACGAAGAGTCTGAAGTTTTCTTTGAGAGGCTGGAGTATGGCTCTGTATTGAAGCAATTCAAAGCTTCCAGCTGGAAGAAATATGTCCAAGGCTGTGCTTTGCTACAGCCCTTTCTGCCTCTGTCCCTGCCCTTACAGTCCACAAATGCAGATGGGTAAGCAAGTTATGTCTGCGGTCTAACTGGGAGAGCTCTCTGAAATGGCTAACTTTGTTCCCTTCAGCAGAAACAAAATAAAATACATGAATGTCTGTTGCCCTGTTGTAAAATTTTCACGTCAACTGTGATTTTGCTCTGAGCTTTCTCTGGTCCACTCTGTGCTAAGAATAGTGGCTAGTTACAAAACACCTAAGTGAGTGAACATCAAGTGCCCACTACCCACCAAACCTGAATACTCCTCTCCATTTCTTCCTTAGTTGGTTTGAAAATAAAAGGAAGGACTTGATGTTAACCTGTCAAATTTCTGGAGCAGCTGTTAGCAAAAATGAAGGTTGAAAACCCTGATCTCCAGTATGGAGCAGGCCCCCATGCTCTTGTCCTGCCTCATGTAGCAAGACATGGGTTTCCTTGAATTGCTGAGCCACTCAGAGGAGCAGAGAAAGGCAGTATTTAACCTAACATGGGCCTTGTTTTCAGAACAGATTTATTTTGTTGATGGGGCTCTACTCACTTGCATCACTAGAGAAACCTGTAGCATTTGGGACCATTTAGGTTTGCTGAATCTTCTTGCTCAGGCTCTGGCAGAGCCTGGCCAATACAAAGGCTGTCCGTGGCTCCAGCAGCAGTGGACTGTGGCTAACATGTCCTCTTTAGCAGAGCCAAAAGGTGTCTAGGATCATATGGGCTCCGCTGGAGGGGCTCTCCTCATCCAGGTGAGCACGGTCATCCCCTGAAAACACTCCTGAGAAGAGATGGTGAAAACATCTCCTGTCTCCGTCTTGGCTGGTCCAGAGACGTGCCATGTTTCCCTAGAGATGAAACCACTCCGAAGTCTCTGCTTCTGTTTTCCGTGCCTACTGCATATGGTGGGGTAGACAGAGGTGAAAAATGCTCTCAGTTCCCTCTTGTGCATTCAGTCCCATGCTCAGGCACAACTGAAACCTGTGCCAAGAGGCAATTCAGGTTAGGAAAGGGATATGCCATTTTTCTCTACCTCTGCTTCTTGTCACATTTTGTTAAACGCGGTCATGTAGCATGTAATGAAGACATCTGTTCGTTTTGTAGGAAACTGTGAAAAAGTGCGTGCGTTTGCCTTGTGCCATCTGTTGCCATTCTGATAAACAGTTGAAAGCTCTGGCAAACATAAACAAAAACAATGCGCTTTGGTGCTAACTGCACCATTTTCTTTCTTGGTGCTCTGTATTTGGGCCTTTCCTTGTGACGCGTTAAATATTTGGGGCTCTGGTCTGCTGTAAGGAGTTCTGATGCTCGGCAAACACTGCAGTTCTTCTTCTGTCCGTGTCCCTCCCCTGAACTCGAGACAACAAGGAGAAGCAGGAGCTCCTGACCTGCTGGAATGATGTGAAATACTGTCTGTGCCACCTGGACGGCTCAACTTTCCCCCTCCAAATTTTGTGCCTCTGAGTGGAAACTTGGCTGAATCAAGGAAATGATTCGGGAATATACTACTGATCAGGAGGGATTTAGATGTATTATACAGGATTATTATTTTTCCAGAAGTCTGTCTTGTGAGCAAAGGTTCTGTGTTACAGAATGTGTTGAAAATAAGTAGCTTATAATGGATTTCTGGAGACTCTGCGAAGATGAATCACTATTACTGTAAGGAAAGAAAAAAAAGGGCACTTTTGTGAGGCTCATGCTGTCAGAGAAACACAAAAAAGACAATGCTGGAGAGGAGGGTATGGTGGTCAGCTAAAAGCAGACAGTGGAGAAAGAACATGTACAAAATTTTGAGTGTGGCTTTCAATGCAAGAGCATATAGCAGTTCTCAAATATTACTATATAAAAATCTTTTTTTTTTTTTTTTTTAAAGACCAGAGGTACTTGCACAGAAGTCTTTAGCATGTGTTACTTTGCATACACCAGACTGAATCTACAGAAATAGTTTCTGTGAAGGGGAAAAAAGACCTCTGTTCACTCCTTATGCTATATACTTACTAAATATAGTGTTTTCTAGTGATGGTGCATTTTTGCTGGCATATATAGACTGTGCCAGTTAACAGCTAAATTACCTTTTGTAGCTTTCTGCCTGAGTTGCATATAAAGTGGGCTATGCTGCAGGTTAAAAACAAAATGTACTGTTCTAACAGTTATTAAAATTCATGTCTTATAAAATACTTTTTGCAAAGAAGTTTCATGCAGAACGTCTAAGCCTATATCACAGTCTTCTTGGGGCCGTTCTGACAAGGAAAACAGTATGAGTACACAGTGGTAAAAATATAAAGAAGCTACGAAAAGATCATAGGAGAAATAACAGATCTTCTTTTGAGACAGGCCATGGAAACGTGAAATTAAAAAGTACTCTAATGCATACTGACAGGGAGCAGAGACACAACTCACATTGCAACTGTAGCTGTTCATAACAGCTAGTTATTTTTAGTCACGTTTCCTTAGGAAGCCAGGCTTATGAGCACGGGGGGGTATGTTTGTGTGTGTATACACATGCATCTGCCTGTGGACTGTCCTTGTGACTTCTAAATCTACTGGTCTCTTCTAGCCGAGTTTGACAGAGAGATGGTAGTTTGCATCCTGACAGGTTTCCTGAGAGTGGATGGGGAGGGGAGTTTGACTCCATCCCTCGTCAGGCGTGAAGGAATTCACGTGGGTAGAGACTAGAATAACACCCCAGCTACAGGAAAACCTTGAGAGGGAAGGTCTATCACCTTGTTAGACACAAGAGAATCTGGCTGCAAGGCACCAAATCATAGGAAAACAGGTTTCAACAGTTCCACTGCTTATGGAACAACTTTTGAGGAGGTGGAACTTCTGGCAAAAGCTTCTTTTTGGCAACTTCAGCAGACTCTCTTCCTCTGGGGACCAGGTGGGGAAGAGAACATGAAGCACAGACACAGCAGTGGGTTACACCAGCTCTTGGGAGTAAAGCTGCCAGGGGCTGGAGTTTCTATTTCTGAGAGGATGTTGTAACTTTTGGGGGGGGAGGGATGACAAACTAGACAAGCACGAGTAATGTCCTTTGTGGGTACATATATAAGACTATCTTAATTTTTATTTTAACTTCACAGTGGTTTTTAAGTATATGAAAAAATGTTGAACTTTCATTCTGACAAACATTTTCAGAGTCAAAATGCCATTGAAATAATTTTCTTCAGAAAAATTTTCAGTAGAATTGTATGTTCCTGCAAAAGGTTAATTTTTATGAAACAACATTTTTTTTGTTAAAAAAAAAAACCCTTGTCAGAAAGCGTTTATTGCTTGGAGTCTAACCAATTTCAGTATCAAATGATAAATCAATCTGTACAATTACAGCTCTAACGGGGATTAGGTCACAGTAAAGCTTATGAGTACTCAAGACTTAATTAGCTCAGTGAAATCAGTGTGACTCTATATTGACTTGGTAAGTCTTGACTCAAGATCTGAAGGTTTGATGAGCAGAAGGACTCGGTGCTGTGGTACCTAAATTTCAATGATGTGTCCCCAGCTGGGGCTCACTGTCATGACTCTGTCCTGGGATCTGGGAAGGGTCAGCTGCTGTTCTCACAGTCATCAGAAGATGTGCCATTCCCTTCTTTTTTTTTCCTTCCCCCACCCCTGTTTGGTAACAGTCTTAGGGCCTGGACCTGGATCTGAGATATGATTCAAAACACCCCTCTCCCTGGGGGATGGGGAACCCTCATTTCCCACTGGAACCATTAGGTTTGGAGATTCTACTTGGCTCCTTCTCTTTGAGCTCTTCTGTGTTGCATGGGAATAATTACACTGACATTGTCGTAGAGAGTTACTCTGGAGACTTATGGTAGGGGCATTTGTAGGACTATAACCTCTTTTGTAGAATCCTTGATAAACTGAGTAGTAGTATGTTTACTACTGAGGCAGGAGCTCCTGGCTTTGGCTGAACTCCAGCTTTGCCCCCTCTCTTCTGTGATGGTCCTGCTTGAGGGACCAAGCAAGGGTATGTGAGGTTTCCATGCTTCCAGCTGGGTCAAAGAGACTTTATTCTTTCTTGTTATTTGACCTGGCCCATGGACAGCTGGCCCTGCTACATGTCTGCACATTTAGATGAAGGAGATATGAGTTGCAAGCTGTGTCACTGTATTTCTGTAACTGATTTTGAACAGCTTTGATAAAAGACTCCAGAAGAAGCCCAGCCTCTGGGAAAGGAGAGGGAATTTGAATCCTGTCTTCCCATATTCCAGGGAAACATACTTATCACTAGGCTAGAAGTTAAAACTGGAGAGTGTGGACCTTCCATGTTTTGGCCAGGACCTGGTGCAGGTCTGTTCTTTGCTTTACTTCTCAAATGTTTTCTTGATTGAAGGATTCTTTCATACAATTAAAAAAAAATTTAAAAAATCACAAATTGTCTTTTACCCTGTTGCCTAACTGGGTTTTTATTTGGCCCCATTTTGCTTGTGTCCCTGCTCATACGTGTGGGACTATCTGGTTTTGTTCAGTGAGTTTTCAAGTCCTCTCCCAATGTGTTATGTGCTGCCATCAATCTATGTCTCTCTGGCTGAGAAACACAGCTGCAGGGGTATTGGGCTCTACAGGTGCAAGTCAGGGTGGGAAACATCTGGTTTGTGAATCACAGTAGGGCAAATGAGATTGTGTCAATCTGCTCAACAACATAAAGACTTGGACAGTTCTCATAATGCCCCAAAGTGTTAACTTTATGTCCCTAAAATTAAGCTAACTTTATTAGCAAAAATATAGGCACCTTGGGACTTGAGGTGCCCAAGGATTAGGTTGCAGTTTGGGAGTTTTTAACCTAAACTGCTTTTTTTTTTTTTTTGGGTATCAAAATGACAACTAGAGGCTTTAAACAAGAACAAGGCTCCCAGTCATGTTGGCAGTGAGAAAGAATCCTTACCCTGAAAAGATGACTGGCTTGCTAGGCAGCAAATGAAGAAAGAACGAATACAGGGAGTGAGGGGAAGTAATTAGTGTGTCACATTTATTAGTGGAGGTGGGATTCCTGAAGCCTCTGCATTGTGCTTTTGCCTGTGCTCCTTAAGTGCCGTTTTACATCTGGACCAACTTCTAGATATACTGGTTACTGCTGTTTGCCTCTGGCATCAAATGAGGGTCTCAGATCAGTTTAACCCATTTATAACTTGTTGTTAGTCATATAGCAACTGTAGAGGAGTGGTCAGTATTTGAGTGTCCGTGAACACAGGATGATTTTTCTCCTCAGCTGTTTCTTATGTCTGACGGTGTTGGTGACGAGATATTTATCTTCTGGTATCTGCCTTATGTATGAGAGGACAAGTCTGTAGAAATAGCACTCCGTCCCCTTATTAAAGACCTTGAGGCACAGACCGCTTATGAGAAGAGGATCTGGAAGTAAGACAAGGTCATCATCTAAGATAGTGGGATCCCTTATGATCTCCCAATCCAGTCAGTATTCAGACAAAGGGTTTGCAGGTGATTATGGCTGACTCTTTGGGCTCATGAATTATCTTCTAGGCGTTCCTTTCTTCTTTCTTTCATCTATATTCTTATCTCCTTCTTTTGCCCATATAATTAGTGGAGCCTCAGGGTGTTTTGATCCTTGATGAGATATGTTTATTTATTGTAGAAAGATACTTCTTGTACATTCTGCGCAGAAATATATTCTACTCTACACATAGGACACATATTATTTGTTATACTCAAACAAATAGGCCATTTCCTTGTCTCCTGATTCTGGCTAAGGTAGTCACACCTCAGGTTAGGAAAACAAAACTGGACAGGAGGATTGGCTGGTTTATAGGACTTGTTTCCTCTCTCACGGCTGGACAGAAACCTGCTGGGTCTTACCCACTAATTTAGCACTCCCCTTAAGAGAGTAGTGGATGCTGTAGCCAGGCTACCCTGCTGAGGGACCTCTTCTGGATTCCAGTTGAAGTTTAGTGTGTGGCACTCCTCTACCTTCCAAAGTCATTCCTGAATCATCCACTGCCCATCGGTCTCCCCTGGTTTTGTTCTGTGAAATCTCTATTGGACAACAAGAGCAGAGGTGGTGGACTGTATCTCCAGCTACTTTAAAAAACAAGGAAGAAGATACTGTGCAAAACCTTAAGTAAACTCAACGAATATGTAAAATGTTGAGCATACAATTAAATAGCACCTGTGTGTGGAAAATTCATGTTGGCTGTATTAATGGCTTTGTTGGAATGGAAGGGGGCACATAAGGCACAATCTCCGCTGTATCTGAAAGTGAAAGCCATTTGCAGTGGTGGTAGTAGAGGGCAGGAGGTCACAACACTTTGAGACCAGCAGCTCAGGCAGTTTTCAATCCACCTCACAGTCCGTTTATCTAGTCTGTACTTACATCACTTTGTCTATGAGGACATGAAGTGTCAAAAGCCTTAGTGAAGTCAAAATAAACAACATCCACTGCTCTTCTCTCATCCACCAAGCCTATCATCTCGTCGTGAAAGGTTATCAGGTTGGTCAGGCATGATTTACCTTTCTTAAATCCATGCTGACTACTCCCAATCACCTTCTTGTCCTTCATATGTTTGGAAATGGTTTCCAGGAGGATTTGCTCCATCACCTTCCCAGGGATCAGGGTGAGGCTCTTCCTCACCCTCACCGGACCCTCTTCCTTGCCATTCATGAAGATAGGAGCAACATGTGCTTTCGTCCTGTCCACAGGAACCTCCCATCTCCCCAGGATTATTGAGAGTGGCCTCGTAGTGACATTGGCCACCTCCCCAGTATTCATGGATGCATCCCATTAGGTCCCATGGACTTTTTGTCCAGTTTGTTTAAATGTTCCCTAAATTGATCATCCTCTACAGAGAGTAAGTCTTCCTTGCTCCAGACTTTCCTACCGGCCTCAGGGACCAGGGGTTCCTCAAAACCACTCTTTGCAGTAAAGGCCCAAGCAAAGAAGGCATCAAGCTTCCCAGGCTGGGATCCCGTGTTCCCATCTATGTGAGCTGTGTGTCTTTGCTGCTGACAGTAAATAGAACGGAGATTAGCTCTGCATCTTAAAATAAGGTGTTTAACTGAAGGAAAATAGGTCATGATCTTTTGATCATTTTTTTGGTAAATGAGAACGCTTTTATGTTGTATTGCTGACACTTGTGAGTGTAAGTGGCAGAAGACCAAAATGTCTGTTAGCCTAGTTATGTCTTACATGCAGCAGAGCAGCTATTAACACAAAAGAGAAACAGGACCCCCATGGTCTGTCTTTTGCATTCAGTTATTCATTCCAGTAAACAATATGGGAAAGTTTTACCAGGTAACTTTTTTTCTGAGGCAACAAATCACAGCAAGCAGATTGATCGTGAGTTAGCGACTAGGGAGAGAGAGCAGGGAAAAAACAACACCCTTCAGCTATAATGTTTCCTAAAGTTAACACGTCGCATTGGAGGTGTAAATGATATGAGGTCTGAGGGCTGCTGAATTTCCAAATGCTTTGCTGCAATATCTTGGGCTGGCAATTAATCAATTTTCTGTGCCTTTCAGAGTTTTCCTCTGAACAGTGTTCTTCCTCTGAAGCTCATTAGCCATCAAAACCTGTCATGTCTACACATGTTTTTCTTGCACCTCATTAAGAGATTATTGATTGTTGGATTCTACCCCTTTCAGAATTTGCTTCAGAAAATTAATTTCAACCACGAGTGCAATTTAACTGAATGCTTTTGCCGATGCTTGATAATGACTTGCTTTGTTAAAATAATTTAAAAGTTTTCATCATATTTATTTTATTTTGCCCCCTGCAAAACATGAATCATCTTCAGCTGAAGCAAAAATAGGGAGAAACCTCACCTTGATAAAAATGTATAGTATTGTCTTAAGATAGATGGAAGCCCGAAGCAGTTTCAGAAATGCAAGAAAACTTCATAATTGCCATTGATTGATTTGTAACAAGTGTATCTTGTGGCCACCAGATTTCTCTTGCTGTATGAGATTTGTCAATATAGTCATTCCATTGAGGGAGGAACATAGGCCAAGCAATTAACATTTTTTTTTCAGGATTGCTTTGGTAATTAGGGCCAATTTTTCACTGGTAGGTTATTAATTATTCAGGTCTCATGGGTTTCTTTTAATAGGAAACATTGGCAAGTTCTTTCTGCAGTCATGAATGAACTTCTCCTGAGTCATCAGCCAGTGAAGTCAGTCAGATCTTCTTTTGCTCAGGAAGAAGGAAGGAGAAAAAAGCTATTAACATTTAGCAGTTCCTTCATGTTACGTCCATTCTGGTTAGTGCATACAGGGAAGTGTAGGCTCATCTTTAAAAGCTGTTGTGGCAGGCAATGCAGTGGTACCCATTCTACAGGGAAACAATTGAAGTAGAGAGAGATGAAGGACCAGATTTGTCCAAGGTTTCTAACTGCTCTTGGAGGCTGATAATTACCTAATGAGAGTCTCAGAAGTGCCCTCATAATGTGAGGCATCCAGATTCTGTTGTCTCCATGCTGAAATCAAGTAGAAGTGGAGTATCAAACCTTTTTGTGTACTTTTGACATTGCAGTGAGATGATTACAACACCTCATCCTGGAAGATATAGCACTAAGGGTTTTCATCCCAAGAGACCCTCTCTTGACTGACAAAGCTGTGTTAAGAGGCTTTCCTTGTTTACCCAGCCTCATTGCTGGCTGTTTGTTCCTGCCTCCTGCTTTTATCACACAGGTTTTATAGACCCCCTCAGTTGTGTCAAAATTGTCTTTTGTGACAACAGTGGAAAATGGACAGATGAACTAGTATGAGTCAAAATCAGCCCTCAAGAACTGTACTGTACGGCTGGAGGGCAGTGGTTTCTAGAAGAGAATCATAGGATCATTGAGGCTGGAAGAGACCTCTAGAAATTGTCTAGTTCAAGCGCATTGCTCAAAGCAGGGTCAACTAGAGGAGTTTTCTCAGTGCCATGTCCAGTCAGGTTTGAATACCTTCAAGAATAGAGACTCCACAACTTCTCTGAGCAAGCAGTTCCAGCGTTCCACTACCCTCACAATTAATTTTTTTTCTTATGTTTTTATGGAGTTTCTTGTATTTAATTTTGTGCCTATTGCCCCTTTACTGGGCACCACCGAGATTTATCTGTCTCTGTCATTTTTATTGCTCCCTGTCAGATATTTATACACATTGATAAGGTTCTCCTGAGTCTTTCCTTGTCTAGGCTAGGCAATCTTGGCTTTCTCAGCCTCACCTCATATGTAGGTGAGGGGCAGTGACATTTGAATCTGACTTCACTGTCAAGAGTAAGCTTGTGAAAAGTCACTCTAAGGATATCTGATAACTGGAGCTTAGGCTTCTGGTTTCCCAGAGCTTTCTGTTCAAGCCTTGCTGGTGGTTTTTTGACCTTTCATCCCTCTAGGTAGAAAGACTAATTGTGGACCTGGCTAGATGGGCCCCTCTGGTCTTCAAAGCATCAGATGGAGAAGTTTCCCCCTCCATGATGTTGGTTGAGATATGCTCCATGCTTTATGTGGTTTCCTCCTCCCAGCCTCCCACAGTTAATGATACCCCTCCACTGTCTTGGCAAGAATGGCTGGGTTGACCCATCTGTCTCACTTAACTAATTATGGTTTGATTGGGTGAGATTCAGACTTTCAATTTATTTTAAATAAGGGAGGTTAACCTGCAATCTGTGGTCTCCCATAGTATACTGAAAAACAATATTTGAAATTCCAAGTAAACAATGCAAATCCATTCAACCACCAATAATAAGAAAACAAAATCTACAGATGCATTTGCTGTGATAATTGTTCTGCATATCATGGAGGAGAGACATTTAAATGGATTTCAATTAGGAAATATGTTATCTATATAGCTTTAAAGCCATTTAAAAAGAAAAGAAACTTTTTAAAAAAACATGTGGGCAAATGTTTTGTTTCATGGAACAGACGGGCCAGTTAGTCACCTGATTTTGTATTCTAACCTCTTGTGTGATGAGCTTCTCCCACTAATTCCTGCATACAAGTCTCTTGCTTTGTGGCTGGATACTCAGGGAGTCACAGCCCATTGCTTAATCGTGGGTATGTTTGCCTGAGGATAACTAATCATCTGTCCTGGTCCCGGAGTGGTCTTTGACTTGACAGAGTACTCTTCAAGAAGGATCAGTAGCCACCAGCTGCTCCCTCCTGTTAGTTCGGTTCTGGTTATGCTGGCTTCTGTTCAGCTCATACCAGTGCGCTTAATCAAATTACCATCTGTCACTTCTCTGTTTCTGGGCTGTACAACCCAGCATGAGACAGCCAAGTTCAATCCCAGTTTTGCTGCAGCCAGTGGCAAAGCTACCATCAACCTTAGGGAGATAAGCGTTTCCCTTGGTATTTGATAAGGTATGCAGTTATGGAGATACCTATCTGTAACCCATTGTTTTTCTGGCATTAGAAACTGGGAGCTGCCAGAGAGGCAGTACGCTGTGCTATGTGTAAAGTCAGTCCAGTCTCTCTCTGGCCTTTGGCAGTTTCGCATGCTCCAGTGAGAAGCTCAGAGGCCTTGATGGATGATAATGACTGGATTTGTAATGCTACTGCATTAAGTCTAATATATAGGTAAGTGCTGTGGGTAAAATCCTCCTTCCTTGAGCAAGTGCCAGGCTTGCAAAAGCATTCAAGGTGCATACTTCTTACTGCAGTTGGTAGGATTCTGGTACCGTAAATGCCTTTATGGACCAAGGCTGCTGCTAGGGATCTTCTTCTGCAGAATAAAAGAATAAGCTCAGGGCCTGTGGGCAGGTTGGATGTAAAGTACCTACTGTTATGACCACAAATAGCCATAGACCAACGTGCTCTGCTTTGAGAAGTAGTATCATCCACAAGGCTGCTATGTTCCCAGGTCTCAGGCTGTGACAGGCACCACTCTCTATACTCTTCCTGAAGGTGTTGAGTTCTAGCTTAAAAGCAGTTGGACTTCTTTTGCTCTGCTGTTCCCATTGGCAGGCTGTTTCAGACCCTAATTGCTGTAGTGGTTAGGAACCCTCTTTTAATTTCCAACCTAAATGTATTCATGGCCAATTTAGATTCATTTGTTCTCGTGCCAGTATTGCCCATTAACTCAAATAGTTCTTTTGTCTTCTGGTGTTTATCCTCAGGATAGATTTGTAGAGAGCAGTCTTCTCCCTTTCACCAACTATTTTGCTAGTCTAAACAAGCTGAGCCCCTTTGGGTCTCCTCTTGTAAAACTGGTTCTTCATCCTGACTGATCTTCATCTCTTATCCAGTTTGAAGTCAGCTGTACTCACACAGACACAAAACCAGAACTCTTTCTTACCTCTAGTGGCTGTATCATCTTCCTACCTTAAGTAAGTGCATTTACTCTATGGATCCAGGCATTTACTCTATGGCCAAGCATTACCATTCTCCTCATGTATCCCTGTTCTTCATATTTGTCTATGCAGAAGATAGCTGAATAATCCAGTTCCACCGTTAGAAAGATTTGTGAAGGACACCAGCCATATGTCCTGCTGTAGCAAAACTGCTGTATTTCATTTGTGTTGGACTATGGCTAATGCAGAGACTTTGCTTTAGGCTGGTTTCTCTCATGTGGTGTTCTTGATCTCTCCCTCCTGTCTCCTCTCCTATTTTTTTTGGCAGGGGTAAGTCCTTCAGAGGGTAGTCAATGGGATGGTGTGTAAGAGCAAGCCCTGCTTTCTTCCTGACTTTCCTTCCTGTCTGCCAGCACAGTTGTATTCAGCTGGAGGATCATACTGAATATTTCCAGCTGCTCTGACATCTCTTAGCTTTTCAGAAGCCTGAATTTCCTCTTCACTGGCACAGGTTTATATGCCTTTCATTAGGCCTTGGTCTTCATCACACGAAATATTGGTGGTACGTTCAGTTTTCATGATGAAGAGCGATCCTACTGGGAGAACATCAGTGAACTTCTGAGCTAAAACTGGTAAGCTTTGAGGGTTTTGTTCACTGGCGTTAGCAAGACTCTGGAACAGTTCCCTGCAGGTCTAATTATTTTTACTAGACAAACTCCCATTGCAATGAATAGGAAGTTTGGACTGTACCGTGATTTCAATGGACTTTATGTTGTAAGACTGTCATGTTGGAATAATTCATAATGTACCATGAGAAGGGACTGCACTGTGAGAAGAACGTGCTTGCTGGCGTGTCTTGTATAAGCAGGGCTATGCTCTAGCAATAGTTCAATATCACATTTTAACTGTGTATATTGTTTTAATTTGCAGTGTCTTGGCAGTGCAAGCAGTCACATTTGCTAGTGTTTGAAAAGAACAAGGGAAATTAAATATGCAAGAGCATTAGAGTACGATACAGCATTTGACATAAAACCACAAAATTAAGGCAATCCAGACATACGGCTGCTTCTCTGCCTTTTGTTTGCATCAACATGCCCTTCAGCTTCAGCTCCATGACATTTACCACTTTGAAGGGACAGTTCTATGAGTCTGTGATGATTAAGAGTAATTTGAGAGTGATTTAAGGATGGACTGTGGTGGCAGTATTATGCTCCGAACTTGTTTCTTTTTTTTCCTTTTTTCTTTCAAAATCTTCCCTAACATCAGATCCATGGGTAGGACTGGCTTTACTCACAAAGCCTGACTTTCAGAAGGTCCATGTGTCTGTGGGGTCAGGGTTAATATGGTAGCGACTGGGAGGGAGCTTATTCCTGGTTCTGACAGTGGTTTTTCTTGGTTAGCCTTGAGCAAGTTTTTTCTATTCCTTATGCCTCTCTCCCCCTCCCACTTTCTTTGTTCCAGTGCTTTGAGACCTGGTAGGGATGTGCAGGAGTAGGATGTTCCCAAAATATTGCCTGCCATTTGGTAATCCATGCAACAGTTGGTATGTTTGTGTCACAAGGACTACTGTCTTTTTATGTATTCCTGGACCTCATCTTTGGAAAGGTCTTTTTTCTCGTCCTGCCAAAATGTAGCATAGAAAGAGTTAGGGTTGTTTGTATTTTTGGGAGGGGAGGAGATATTTTCTGAGAACTAGTACAGAAAAGAAGTTCAATTTCTATGCTGTTAACTTTTCATTGAAACTTCCAAAATTTCTGTCTTCATAAAGAAGTTCTTTGTAAAGTTGTTCAGGTCAAAATGTTTTTCACCTCAAAAACTTCTGGAAGAAGATGTTTAGCCAGCTCTTCAATATAGTCTTGTTGGAGCCAATGTAAGATAAAGGCAAGGTTCAAAAGACTTGGAGGCAAACCTACTTCACGTTCCTAATCCGTGTTCTTGGAGATGGTACACTCCCTCCTCGTGAGCAAGACCTGAAGTGTGTTACAGCAGCACAGTGTTCTCCTGTTGCACATGCCACACCTGGGCTGTGGGTCAAGGATGGCATTTGATCTTCAGAGCTGTGTCTCATCTGCTGTTAATGAAGGCAGGAGTATCTAGGAGCTGAGACTTGAGAAGGAAACATAAGGGATCACGTTGAAACACTGCAAGTCAAAGCTGATCACAACATCTTTTGCTGCCTTAAACTCCCTATTTAGAAAACTGGGCAGAGTAATGCTCCTTTTCTTGCAGCCCGAGTCTGTCCTGTCTGTTTTGATTGCAGGCTCTTTGGGACTCCCGTTATTCTTGTACAGAGACTGGCATTACGGGCTCACAACAGTTTCAGGGGGGCCCCAGGCATGATGACAATAAAATATTAAATGATGATAGCAGGGAGATTGTTTGTAGAAGTCAGAAGCCCTGGCACAGCTCTTGGACTAGAATTTGATCCAGGCAGTAAAGATGCAACTGTCCATTATCATTTAGATACAGAGCTGGTAGTCCAAGCACTACATATCCCAATTCTGTTGATCGGTGAAAGATTTATAAACAGAATAACAAAACACAAGACCCCAGAAGTTGTATCAGGGGAGTACTTTAGATGAGGAAAAAGTCAGTCTATGCTTTTGTTTCCATGGGCACCCTCCAGTTACTATTATGAAGCAGGGATTATTGGCTCAATAATTAATTCATTGATTTACAAATAAAGGGTGTAACACATCAGGGTGCACTTTTTATATGAGAAAATGCTACATTATAGCTTTCAGATTGCTCACTTGCTGAATGCACAAAGTTAAGGTAGTTTCACTTTGGTGTGTCAGTCAATAACTTCAATGAGTTGAGGATGTGGGGAGAACAGGAGAAAGAAAACTAAAAGAAAACTTCCTACTGTCTGATCCTCTGCCATAGGACTTACGCTTGCAAAAGCCAAAGGAGAATAGTCTGTGCACAGAAAAGAGTATCTAACAGGGCTGCTGACAACCAGGATCGTGAGAAAATAGCAACGGGTTGTTTTAATCAATACAGAAGGAGGGGTAATTGATTTTAGGGATAGCAAGGGGTTACTCAGCCAATAATTAGCCACCTTATCAAAGTTATCTGGTAAAACCATGGATTATGCTGGACTCAGAGTCCTGGCTTTTTGAGGAGAGTTCAGATCTGGATTTTCCTCCTCCACAGCACTCTTTGCTGCTGACATTCTGCCACAGTCAGTGCCCTTTGTTCTTTTTCACAGGCAAAGGGATTCTCTTCTGCTACAGCATCGGCGCAGAGGCTCTGGGAAGAGCCGCCGTGTCAGTGCATGACAGGAGGCAGAGCCAGAGCTATTCAGGAAATCTTTGTGCTAAGTTTCTTTTATGCTAAGTTTCTCTACATTAAAAGGGGGCAGGGGGATTACAAGGTGAGTGTAGGAAGATTATCAAGTAGTTTTACACTTTGCCTTCCTCCTCATCTTTGCCTGTCCTCCGAAGTCTCCAGCCCTTCAAGAATGCTTAAAGGGCCCTTGTTGTTAAAGGAGATGGTACCCCTTCGCAAGGCAGAAATACTCAGTGGTGCAATTGTTACTGAGATGGCTGCTGAAATAAAGCAGGTGGAAATCCCGTTCCCGTAGTTCGAGGAGTTCTGGAGCGCTGCCCTTATTCCTGTGACTACCTCGGGCCTTTTCTGCAAACACTTGACCGTTCAGCTCAGAGTGCAGAATAATTTGTAGGATAAACTTTCTTTTTAATTTCTGTCCACTGCCATTTCTGACTCATTACTATGTCTAAACAGGGGACTGTATTTAGAAATAATATTTTGTGTCTTAAGATAATGAGCCCATTCCATTCCACCGATGCTCTGAATAAGATTATTCTGTACTCTACCAGGATTACAATTTGTTTGTGCTAGAGTATTGTGCAGACCCCTCAGAAAAGACCAAAACCCTTTCAGACTTTGATAAACCCAGATAATGAGAAAGTTCCTTCCCTGTTTAGGGCTGGCTGAACATTTTTGATTAGTCTCTTTTCAGCAAAAAGTATTTTTGCCAAACTGAATACGTACGTGGAAAAACCTACTGAAGAGACAGAAAGATGCTTTGCGTTTGCAAGAAAGAAAATGTATTTAATCTTGTTTTACAGCAGGTGACCTCAAATGTGATAGGATTAAATGAACCATTCAGTATCTTTTAGTAAGTCCATGGCAGAGCTAGGATCTCAATTTTGCTGCTCTAAGCCCTAATTCCGGAGTTCTAAACACAGAATCATCTTGTTCCTCCTTTATGCCTTTAAACTTAGTTGGGCCCTGCTATTTCCATGGTCCCAGTGGTAGTGTAATGGCTAAGAGTGTGGATGAACAGTCACAAGAACGTTAATTGTATCCCTGGCTTTCCTGTTACTGATGAAAATCACTTAAACTTTGTGCCTTGGTTTCTTTAACTATAAGATAAAGATAATGCTGCCACCTCACTTTTGCATCATTCCAAAATTACCATGTGCTGTTATTTTGCTTGCTGAACACTCAGGGCCAAGACCTGTGCTTGTTACTTGACACTGTTAAAATCAATGGATTATTTGCATGTTAATGCATTACTTTGGGGGGTTCAAGGCAGTGCCATCTGTGAAAGCCTACAGGAGCTGTGGTAAGGTCCTGCCCTAGCACAATTCTTACACACTTCTGTTGCCTTTAGAGAAGTTCTTCTTTTGCACAGTGTTTGACACGTGCTGAAATATCCAGTTGAATTGGAAGGTAAGAACAGTGGATGCGGTGCCAATTTTGTGTTGTGTGCCTTGCAATACTCTTTGAGGGTTGCACAAGAAATCAGGGGCAACTGCATGAAGATACAGGGAAGACAGGTTTGTAATTCTAATTTTGTTGTTTATGCTCAGACAACTCTAACTGTTCTCAAGGTATTTCAGTATAAAGCATAAAAGTTTCTAATTAAACTTATAAATCAAGAACACATGTACTGAAATATTTCCCACTGCTGGATGCAAAGAGTATTTATGTGATGTGTCAAAGAGCAAAAGGTGCTGTAGAAGCCGCAAGTAGTTGCAGATCGCATATTGAAATACTCATGGTGTACAAGGCAGTTGATAAAAATAAGAATAAAAGTTGATGACCCTGGTCACAGACATGTGTTTATTTTTACATATAACTTTAGTGCATGCATGCATAAGTGTGTCTTTGCATAATGTAAGGAAGAGCACTCTTTATACTGGGTATCTCTCCTCAATAATTAGGTATCCCTCTATTGCAAAAAACATTGCCATCAAGCTGAAATTCAAAAGTTACCATTCTCAGTCAAAAAACGAGGAAGGAGTAATCGGACTAACTTGGGTCAATGTGTATGTAATCCCCAACTGCTTTTTTTTGATTCAGCTTGAAATATAGGCTGTCAGGTTTTGTTACACTCTATTGAAACATTATCTTGGAGACCAGACTAGGATCAGAGCATGGACTAAGCGGTACAGTGCGGATGGAACGTAAACCTGTTACTATCAGTTGCTGGTTTGCATTTGAAAGAGAGATGGTACCGCAACCAGGTCTGGCTGAATATCCCTGTGTGTTTCCTTATAGAACTAATTAATGTCCCTGGAGCTAAAGTCCAATGTGCCCAGAAGGATCAGACTGGATTGTGTGTTCATTTCAGTGTTTTTTTTCAATCAGAAGGATGGTATTTGACCTGTTGGTTAGTGGATCCTGTTGCTGGGAGTAAATCTGACCCTCCATAATTAGTGCTAGAGAGCTTCTCTTGGCCTCCAGCTCTGGGATGAAAGGTTAAAGTGCTGCGATGCTGCTCAAAATCCATTAACCAAACAGAGTCTTAAGGAGCCTTTGGACTTCTTGACCTTATCTAATCTCTAACAAACAAATTCTCTAAGCTAATCAATGAAACAGAATAATTTTGGGGTCTTTACATCTACTTGCTCTTTAGTGTTTTTAATCCAGTGGGAATGATTTTCTCCTGTTCTTAACGTAAAGGCTGATAACCCTCTGAGCTGTGTTTCATGCATCTTGCTAGGATGCCGTTCTCCCAGACATTATTTTTAAGACTACAGTGATACGCAGTTCTGCTAGTAGGCACTGCTAGACCTGACAAACACATTCAGCCTTTTGGAGCCTAAAAGTACTTGACTAGCCCCGGCAGTAGGTGAGATTTTCACATGCACAGCTGTAACAATATGAAAAATCTTTGTGAACAGCATGTGCCATCTTCCTGCGGATGCATAAGCAAAAGGGACATGAATTATGTGTAAACACTGATAGGCTTGAAGCCCAAGAGAAGGGATGACTAAGTCGTATCTCTGCTATAGATGCAGACATAATGAAAAATCTCAGGTTTCTTGGGGACACACAGAAGATCCCAGTGGTCTTGGCACTACGAGGAGGCCCATCAAACAGCATTAGCAGACTAATTAAGTGTGCAGCTTAAACTTAATTTTCCTGGTAGCATTAAGACGGATTAAACATTATTCATTTTGTGATGTCCTTGGTTCTCGGTTAGTATTTTTCACTACTCTTCCCACCTTGTCATTTTGTTTCAATCAGTAATATTACTGTTTTTAGTTTAGGAAATGTGCCTGAGCAGGATTTAAAAATACAATTTTCTGAGCAAATCTTCATAACTTACAGCACCTGGGTTCCTATTTCTGATAAGAAAAGCACTCCTTCTTTTAATGAAATAGGTTAATTATGCAAAGCGTGAACATAGTAGCTAGGCAGAGAAAATTTGCTAATCTGTAAATGAGGAGGAGGATCCGTTTTATAAGGTGCACTTTCTGTATTGCTCAGTTTCTTTTTCTGCCATGCAAACTAGGCACCAGTATGAAACTGTAGGATATCAAGTATGCTGATTTGTGTTTCTGCTCTGTTTTCTGATACATCGTCCATTTGCAGTGCAAATATACAGTACAGTCTTACACAGAATGGGAGCTGCAGCCTTGTGCCCTGGTTCTTAATACTTCTTTTTATGAATCCTATAGAAATCTGGAAATAAGTGAAAGACTCAGATGTTTGGGGGTAAGGAGTTAATTTTTCTTGCTTTTTTTTTCTTTCTGGGAAGACATCTTTGATTTTTGTAATTATTTAAGTAGTCTTGAAGTGCTAAATCTTGCTCTGCAGGTAAACCCAGATCCTGCAAATAGATGCCCAGATGCTGATTGCACATGAGGTGGGAGTTTGACTGACTTGTCTATTAATAGGCTATGTGGGATCTGTTCTTTTGGACTTGAATTCTGGCATTCTGTCCCAAGGATTTGGTGGTCTCTTCACTCTATCAGGAGGTGAAACTCCTGGACATCATACTAAAACTTGTATGTTCAGTGACAGAAAGAGTGGCCTGTTCAGACTTTGACTTCTGGGCATCTGCATGCCAATATGATCTTTAATTACATTATCATGTACTTCCTTTCCACCTGAGTCTCTAGGTAGATTAGCAACTATAAAATCTCTGAAAGAGAATAAATTATAGGATGACCTGAAAAAGATGCTGCAATTTATTTCATTTTGTGAAATGAATGCTCCGATACAGGTTAGGGTACTGGGGCACCTCCAAGCTAAAGTAATAGGCTACCTTTTAATTCCTTATATGTGTCCTTGAAATCTGCCATTAGTCTTTACTGCACCAGGAATCCCCAAATGTGTCATTCTCTGACATAATTAATACAACCAGCAAAATCTTCTGGGACATGATGTGTCCCAGGATATGTGGGAGGACTCTTTTCATTGACTGTTTTTTGCATGTCTGTTGTTGACTTATTTTTCCAAGTGGATGCTTATTTTATTTTCTGTATCCCACTGGGCTTACTGGATCTGGAAGGTTGCTCTCCTGCTTCTGCAACTTCTTCATCGCTGTAATCACACTGTAATAATACAGAGGGTCAAGAGAGGCATCAAACAATTTCTGTAATTATTGCTCTTGTCTTATTTGCATCGAATTACTATTTCTTAGTGGGAACACTCAGTGGTGCTTTGTGCTTTCTAGTTGTAGAAGAAGGGACAATTCCTGCTTGAAGAAACACATAGCCTGTCAGCTGAGCCAGAAAAAAGAAACAAACAGAAGTATTCTTCTGTCTAAATCAACAAAATTCATAATGATCATCAGAACAAGAGGGGTTTATTAAGAGATGCTTCAGCATGAGAAGGTGCAGGCTCGCAGCTGAGGTCATGCAAGCAGGATGGAGTGCATTAGAGGTGGTTATTAAAGGCCTCCTCCTTCGGTTTGGTTACAGCAGCCTCTCTCCAGTCACCCTATTCAGCACATTCATTTGATATTTTGCTTTGTAACTTGAGGGACCGTGAACTGGGAAAAGATGAATGCTTGCAAATAGGTGGTGACTGATGCTGGTGTGCGGCTGGACTTGCACTAGTCATGTGAAGCCTGTGGACTGTTTTTACCTTTAAAACCTTGCTCCTGTAATGACAGTGTGAAAAATGAAAACTTTCCTAGCACCCCTGCCTTTTAATGTTCACAAATGCTATTCACAAGCCCGAAAGTAGTAAGGTAATATGTCTGTTTTCAAAGAGATGGACAACTTAATTAATGTATAAATTTAGAGCTAATAATGCATACTTTTTTTTTGGTAATATATTCTGTATACTTTGTATGTTAGCTGGGTAATTTGTTTCTGCCTTCTACCTTAGGAAGCGGTGGGATGGTGCTATTTATCTTATTTCTTGTGGGAGACTTTTGTAAAGCATATACTGGGCTGCTGATAGAGTGCATAACAAAACAGTCATTGCAATTTTTACTAATCTGAAGCCATTTTCTTTAAGAAGCACAGAATGCAGAATGTGGCTTGAACAGACAAAGTACATTTAGTTTGGGACTGGTACATGAATTTTCCAAACAGAATAGCTAATCAAAGAGTGAAGTTTATGGAATAATAACATGATTGGAGCTGTCTGCTTTATTTACTGATATAAGTCATGTTGAAAACAGGATTTTGAGAAGCAAATTGTCTGTGGGTGAAATGCTCCCGCTGCACTGCTGAATTACAACTTGTGTACTGGGTATTGTAAGAACTCTGAAGGGGCTTAACAGGTGAAAACCTACTGGGTGGCCCATTACATGGAGAAGATTGTGATCCCAACCACGCTCCCCGCTACAAGGGGAGGGAACAGAGAACAGAGAAGATGTGGGGGCTGCTGTGAGGTTGTGGTTTGAATCCCTCTCCTTCCCTCCAAAACAAAGGGACCACTATGAAACTCATCTTTCCCTCCTCAAGTGCCAAGCATGTTTCTTTGGTTTTGCCTCTCACGCAAACACATATACTCGCATATGTTTATGTGTAAATAAAAACAAAATGCTTATCACTAGAAGACTCTGCTCTGCCCGCTGAGAGAACAGATTATCTGCTTGACAACTACGAGTCATGTAATTTGAAGTACTGCTGGAACATGCTTGTTTCCTTCAACAAGGAGCAAAGTACAAAAGATGTAAAGCCTAGAATGAAATGTCAACTTCATGCCACAGGGATGACTTTTAACTATAAATTGTTTTTTAAGTTACGAAGTAACCAGATCTTGCCTCCCCAGTATGCCTTGTTCAGCACAGGACCACAAACTCCTGATGGAGGATGGGTTTGTCTGACACAGCTCTGCTTTCCTGCGGTACATTTTTTAACTTGTTGAAGAAACAAAAAGTTATGGTATTACTATTATTATTATTACTACTACTATTACTTTTTACTTCATTTAATGGATTCCCAGTGTCCTCCTCTGTGCAACGCAGCCTATCTGTGTCAGCACTTTAAATTATTACTGTTGTTTATTATTTATTATGTGCTAAATGCTGACAATGTGACGCGCAAAGGATGTAGGCTGAAAGAGAGGCATTTACGCAGATGTGATTTATGCTTCTTGCAAGCTGCCTTTGTAAGAAATCTGAGCTTTCATATTTGCAAATCTCAGGTTGGTGGGTTTTACAGGCTATTCAACTAATTCAGTCCCATCTTTCAAACATCTGTCGCCTCTGAAAAGTTCTCAGTGTAAAGAGGAAACTGTTATTTATAAGAAGAAGCTGTCAAAGATCAGCTATGCTCAACAATCTAAAGCATCGTTTACGTACATCAGCACTAAACTATGCTCATTTGGATAGCATGAATGGCTAATTTTAGCTTAAAATTGGAAGCAATTATGGGTTCAGGAAGAAAAGTAGGGCTGTATGTCATTAGTAATTGATTTCTTTTGTGGAAGAGCTTGAAATGAGCAGTTAAGAAGAAAAACATTGTTAAGTGATGCAACCTGTCGCATGCAATATGCAGATGTTTCCCGGATTTGTGTGTGTGTGCCTCAGGTGGATGGATACTTCTGTTGTCATTCCCCCTCCTCCCTCTGGCTCCCTAAAAACTTTTGCTTTTCCGCCTGCATCTTTAACTTCTTCTGTGAAACTCTTAAGCTGTTGATAGCTCACACTGGGAGCATTGTGCAACTCATGTACGAAGAGGAGTGATATGCCATGGTGTAGAAAGCTCTGAGTCACTTGGTAAGATGTTGTTGCTAGCTTTCAATAACGCGAGGTCTTATAAATAAATAATTGTCCCACCTGTGCATCTTATGGTGACCTACAGTAGGCCGGTCAAAAAATACAATGATGTTCTGTACATTGATGAGAAAAACTTAGAAGCTTGTGTACAACATCAGTAGGGATAGAAATGACTGGGAACACACTCCTGTTCCTTCTTTCCTTTTCTGCTTCTTGGAACAGTTTGTGATCTTTCAAGGGGGTGGTCCTTGGCAATCTAGGGAATAGCTACTGGGTCAGGAATCGACCTCTCTCAAATGAGTCAGGTTGAAGAAATTGCCTTGCACTCATTTTTCACTGAACCTTGCCTTCTCATCTGCAAGGAGTCACCAGAATGATCAGAGCAGCTGCCGGGACCGAGTTGTTATCCTTTCTGCTGCCAGTCCTATAGTGTCCTTCTTAGGGTATTTAAGGACTAGCAAAAGGAGGGAGAGTATTACCCACAGGGCTGATGTTATAAAGAATCACTTTACTGACCACCAGCTCTAGGAACACTTTGGGCTAGTAAAATAAAGCACATTTGCCTCCGTGGAGCCAGCAAGTGGAGAGAGGAATGATGAAATGATTGTTAGGTCTGGAAACCAGAAATTCAAGAGACTCTGTTGGAGAATTTCAAGACTCTGGTGGATCTCTTTTCTGGGAAGGGTTATGTTTACATGGTCTTTTGCAAATAGATGTGAACTGTGAGTCTGGCTTGATTAGTTTAAACTCAGTGTTGTACTAATGTGATGATGTGGCTTTTGGATTAGAGCTAGATTGTGTCCAGTTATTTTGGTGTGTGGATAGGGTGAGCGTGTATCTGTCTGCAAAAGATCACATAGACCTGCCCAGTGGGATCCAGTTCCTCAAGCATTATGTAATTTGAGGTGATTTGAGATGTGCAAGGGTATCTGAGATGTCCAGTAAGAGGCTGGCAGTGATAACATAGGACCTACATCTGGCCCACGCTTGTCTGGAGAGGTAGCTAGCAGCCAAACAGGATTCCCAGGGGCATCTCAAAAGGGTTGAACACCTATGTGAACTACATGCCTGCTTTGCTGTCCAGAGGGTTGAGGAGCAGACCTATGACATGTGCCCCATTTTTTAAGAGGCTGCCTGGTAGAGATGGCCTGTCCTCCAAGGGGCTAGGCTGAAAATAGGATTTTCTGTCCCCTTTACTAAGAGAAAGATAGAAAATGATATCTAGAAAATGATAGTTTTGCATATGGCCAGGAAGCTTGAAGCCAGAGGTATTCTGTGGAGTTCTAGTTCATGAAGACAAATATGTGCAGGAAAGTTGGCTGAAAAAGAAGGATTTCCAGTTTGCTGAAGACTTTTTCATTTGATTTGGGTTCAAAGCTGGCAGGATTGCTAATTTCATGAGCAGCTGAGGGGTGAAAAGCCCCTTACTTCAAATCTTGGAGGATATCTGCCAAGTACATCTGCTTTGGGACTAGCACACCTTGCTAGCCAAGACAGCAGAACTGTAAGGAATCCAGGGTTCACTCAAGAGCCTTTTGTGGATTAGGTCAACATTTGTCAAGACATTTTTTTAAAACAAAATTTTTCAACTCAGCAAACCATTTTTGATGACCTTGTTTCAGCCAAAAATTTCCAAGAATCTCTGCTTGCAGCGTCTGAACCACACACAGGAGACATTTGGCATGACTACTTTCTTTCCTTAGGACTCTTTATGGCAAGAAAAATTACACAAAGATTCCATTTATCTCATTTTTGAAATTCATATGTAAGATTTATGTATGCCTCTGACAGATTGTAGGCTAATCTCCAATCACTAATCCTCACTTTCCCAAAGACAGAAAAGATCTGTGCAAAAGTCTTATGGAAGAACAAAATACACGTTTGTATTTAGGCACTCAATAGCTTTCTCTCACTATGTTAAAACTGAGTCTTAACATTCAGTTATATCGAACTTAGCCAGTTTGGTGTCTCAGTCTCATGACTTCCTGGCTAGCTGCATGGTATTTGGTGTATTTCTGTATTATATAGCTTCTGACCATACCTAATCAGGCCAAAATTTAGACCTAGTTTAAAAAAATAATAGTTTCATATGTTAAAAAAATAATATTACAAAATACTTAATGTATGGTAAAGTAAAAAAATCTAAAAGATAACTTCACTTATTACTGTTTTTTTCCCCTGGAATCTCATGACTCTGGGGGCCCCACACCTGAATTGCAGCCATTTCTTGTTTTCAGCATTGCTGGATTAAAGAAAAAAACCTCCAATCCCTTTTATTCTAGTTTTCTAAGGGAATGAGACTTACGATCTTATTCTGCCTGCCTGCCAGTCACCCTCTTAATAACTTTTGAATCCATTGGCTGGTTTCAGCCACCTTTGACACAAGATAGCCATCTCTCAGATATTACGTTCCTACACATTTTGTGCAAATCAACAGCTAGGTCAAGGAGAAAGACTTTATTAGAAATCCCTCCAGGGGAATGAGAGGGATGCCTGTTATCCCTCCCGCAGGGTAGCAGCCACCCAACCAGTCAACAAATTGGTGTGGACCTAATTCCAGGTTAGCCGTCACACCTGGGCTGTGACACTGGGGGACCTGGAAATGGTGTGAATTCAGAGTGGATGTGGGAAGGTCTGGGGGGAGGAAGGGGAGAGGGTTAGAAACATGTGGGTTAGAAAACATGGGGGAGACTGGGATGATGCAGTGCATGTGATGAAGGGACACTGAGGAAGGTGGGCTTATTGTAGGAGTGTGCCTGAAATGGGGATGTTAAAGCCAAATCAGTAAGGATATTTTGCTCCATATCAATAAGGAACTAGGCTTAGACTAAGGCATAGAGGGGAAGGTGAGATGCATTTACAATTCTGTTTGTGTGTTTTGTATCCCAGCTACTTGGTGGGTGACAATGAGTAGTTAGACAACTGATTATTGAGTGTTTGATGATGATCTGTCTAATCTTAGTCCAGAGTGAACGTATTTAATGTCTTGATTTTTCTACTGAATAATATTGTGGCATTGCTTGCATACAGTACTTTCTAACATCTTATTAACTGAACAAAATCACAGGGTACTTTTAACAATAAGTGGTTTGTTTGGCTGCATTAATATCAATTCAAACTGTTTTTACTGTCACTGCATACATATGAACCATCTCTTTCAGAAAGCCAGATTTATTCTCTTTGTGAGAAAAATCTTAATAGAAACTCCCATTACCCAGCATACTCTTCTACCTGAGAAAATTTCTAAATTTGAGCAAGTTTTGCAGTAAATAAATGCAGCTCTTGCAATATTTCACAGTGTGTTATGGAGCTAACTTTCCAGGTTTTCAAACCCTCTGCAACAATTCAAAGAAATGATTCCATGTTTTGCTTATGTTCTTGATGTTTTGCTTATGTTCTTAGTGCTTTGGGAAAGGAATATTTGCAAGGATTTGCTGAAAGAGAGCACCAAACTGGGTGTCATTTTTGTTTGGAAAATGCTATCATTATGCTCTGTTTATTTATCTGTTTTAGAGCATGATGTGTTTTGATCAAGAGGACTCTGTAGGCAGAATAAGATGGAGAGTATGAGACAGATGGACCAGCAACTGCTATTTGACATGCTCTGTCCACTGGCCTAGTTTTTTAAACCTGGAGTGAAACAACTAAAGCACCAGTGATGAATATGTCTCAGTTTTCCATAAAATGAGCTCCTGGGTTTTGCTGGTATTGGCTGTTGTTTTTCATATGAAATTGGTAGAGTATCTCATTAAACAAAAGGCAATTATATGTATCAGCAATAATGATAGAATCATACAAAAAAAAAAAAGAGGCAACCAAAAAAAATACCCCCTGTGGATGTAATTTTAGAAACGCATTATGCAAGGGGTTAATTTGAGAGCTGGTTTTTTTCATGTTTTGAAAGCTTTGCTGTAATTTTGTATGAAATTTGAGATCAGTGAGTCTATAATATCTTATGAATAATTTACAATGCCAACAGTCTTTCTGTGGAAGAATATTAAATTAATTAAGGCCTGGAGGAATTTCCATGTGTTTAAGCCACATTATATCTTCAAGGTTTTACTGCTTCAAAGTCACTGAGATGAACTCCTGGCTTTTCAGGTGTTAACAGTCCCAGGAAAACAAGATTGGTGCCCTTGCTTTAGCCTAGAAAAACTAAAGGGCTTGAGCATGTGTGTTTTGTGTGAATCTATTAAAATGATAGTACCTTACACTCACTTTGTTCCCTCACTTTTCTGGGATGTTGTATTTAAAGGAACTGCCTTACCATCTCCCACACCCACAGGTATTCTGCTGGGTTGGATGGCACACTGCAGTCGCTAAGCCAGCTCTTTCGGGTGACCCATTTCTCTGGGCTAAAGGAGATGGGGGCCATCTCCCAGTGATAGGAAGAACCCATAACTGAGCTTACCCCTGCTCTGAAAAGCACAAAGCTTACTTCTAACCACACCAGCCTGTGCAGAAAGGGATTTATTTGAACCTGCTAGTCAACCTTCAGATAATCAGTCAGAAACCTCTTATTTTTGCAAGTCTCAAGCCATAAGCATCTCCCACAGCTGATATTACAGCGAAGGCTGAATATGGTGAGAACGCCAACCTGCCACACACACATTATTTATTTAAACAGGACAAAATAGCTGCTTTCCAGCTGCTCTCGATGTCCTTGAGTTGAAATGCAAATACAGAAAAAAGATGTGCCACTATAACCAGCTGACAGTTGTTCCCCTTCCCTGAAAACCAGTCAAGCAAAGTAAAGAGAAATAAGTCCCTCTCTCCCATGGCTAACCACCCTCAGCATCCTCTCCTCGCTTCCAGCTGCTGACCAACTTCCCTGAGCAGGGCAATTTTATTCTCTGTGAGAAACCCTTCAAAGGTCCCTCGTTTAGGCTCCCACTATTTATTGAACCAGCCTAGTATTTGCATATCTCTAGGCCTGGGCTCTGAGTGCCTCACAGTTATTATGTTCTTCTTACAGCACTTCTGTGCTATCCCCACTCCACGGATAACAAACTGGAGCGCAGAGTGCAGAGGTAACTTTGCCAAAGGTTCATAAGGGCATTGGTGACACATTAAGGCACTGAAATTATGCAGTCATGTTGGTGTATTCCCCATCTCACACCCAAGTCCTGCCCCTCCTATTTTTCAAACTGTGTACACATTACTTTGTGCCTATGGTGGGGCAAACTAAACAGTTTTCTGGCTGGGAAAACCTGGGTGCAGAGTCCTGGGTTCCTGTGCCTATGTATGGCAGCAAACAGCCCACACCAAAACATACTCCCATCAGCCTGCAGTAACTGTTGCTTTCACCAGTTTCTCTGCACTTTAACTCACTGTGTTTGGGGAGGGATGTGGGAACCGGGCTCCACCTTGTCTGTTCTATAGGGTACAGATGGTTCAGGCACAGTTCTCTGTGGTTTCTTCCTAAAGTTTCTAGTAGAGCAGAAGCATGGAGGGACGGTGGATGGAAAGGTGAGGCTGCGAGTGCTATGCTTTTGTAGCTGTACAGTGTATATGGGTTGAGGAGTTGGAGATGGTGGTGCTGGCAGGACCTGTGCTGTCATGATTTACAGTAGAGATCTCATGTCATGGGATATTCTTGCTCAGATGCTGTTATACAGAATGTGTCTGTCCCAAGAGTTACAGCATGATGGCACTTGAAGTGGGAAACATCCCTAGCAAAGGTGGCAGAAGCTCAGCTGCGTTCTCTCAGGTAAGCATAGACCTGAGCTCACTTCAAGACCAGACTTGTCCATTATCCTTCTTGCAAACACATTTTCTTGTGCGGAGGAAGGCTGCCTCAGCCGTGGGGTTGGTACCTCTGCAAGGGCCCAGCTCCTGCACATGTGGTTTGGCTGGATTAGGCACTGTCCGTGTGAGTGGGCTATGGACTCATCCACATCTTAAACTTGGCTCCTTCCAAACACTGGATGGACTGTTTGAACCTGGACTGCTGCTGCTGCAAAGCCCGTGGGCCATGAAGAATGTTGTGCCTGAGCTCCACAGTGTAGTTTGGGGAGTCTGGTCCCTCCTCAGCACAGAGCTCTGCTTCTTCCTTACGGGCATGTACTGAAAGACTTTGCTGAATCAGGACCTCTCCGGCACCACGACCAATTTGTACGTACATTAAATCAGAAAGGAACCGGGGCAAAGACTCAGGATACAGAAAGCTGCAGTGTCCGATTATACGTGGTCAAATTACTGACTGTGTATGTTCAGGCTACTTGAACAAATTAAAAGTAGGGGGTGGAGGAAAGATAGTCAATGAGGCCTGTATGATTGTAGAAGGTGGGGGGAAGTCAGGCTAGGGGCCTTCAGCAATACCCAAATTGTCCTGTTTGCCAATATCCAGGAATAATTTACACATCAAAAGGAGAGAGCGGAAATGGACATGAAAAGTGACAGCAGTTGCCAAGTTAAATAAAAGCCCCTCAGTGAACATGGAGAGCAATAAGAGCCGTTTGGAAAGTTGGCTGCAGAAGAAGAGGTTATGTGAGAGCTTATACCCGACCGCCTTCTTGGCCCCTTGGGAACCCATACAGACATGGAATTCACTTGACCCGCAGGGCTGAGCAAAATATGGCCACACATCAGTAAAGCCTGATGCTTAAGTCATAGGAAACAAAAGCAGGATTGTGCCAGATGCCAGACGAGTGGGATCAGGTAGCAGGAACCACAGCCTGACTTCAAAACGCCTGAGTAAATCTGGGCTGCTAAATTTCCACTGGACTGAATCTGAACTGAAGAAAATAAAGTGGAAGAAAAATGCTGGTTTTTTTCTTTTCTAGCGGGATACTAGCGGATGAATATAGGTTGAGTTTGAATACGCAATATTTCTAAGACAGAGTGTTTTTTAAAATATGAGGCTTTGTAGCTTTGGCATTAAAGCAATTTTTATTCTTGTCATGAATCACTGAAGGACAGACACTGTGTTTAGGTGGGATACGAACACCTGAATCTTTCCTTGCCTCTCTGCCCTTGGTTGTATTTTTTTTTCTCCTTTGCTTGGAGCAAATTCAGAAATAGTCTTGATTTTCCCCATCACACCCCAGTCTCACTTTCTACTGCCGAATAGCTGCTTAAGATACGTTGTCAAACGGTGTCATCCTGGCTCAACTTTGCTAAGAGATGGTGCAAATGATCCGGTGTTTCCGATGCAAGCGCTAGGAGAGTAAAACTAATTGTTGCCCCAAGCAAGAATCTTCCGAAGAGAAGCTGATCTCTTTTACACAAGTCCAAACCTGAAATAACTCCACAGACGTCAGTGCAATCACTCTAGATGTGCAAGAGAGGCGAATCTGCCCTCAAGTCCTCCGTCTTCTTTCCCGGGGGAGGGCAGCCTGGCTCAGGAGCCAGGGAGGGGGGGGAGTGCCTGCAAGGATCACTGCCTTTTTATACAATCTGCATCAGCTTCATGATCAAAGGCTAAAAGTGACCGGAACAGGCAGAGTCCTGGACTTTCCCATTCACACGGCGCAGGCAGGCTTAACCCTGCCCGCTTAACGCCGCGACTTGGGGCTTTGATGCGAGGAGTCACGTGCAGCTCCACCGCTGTGACTCTTTGTTCCAGGCAGCGGTGTGCCTTTGGGGGGGTGGTGGTGGGAAGCAGAGGGGGTTTAAAACCTCGGACATTTCGAATACCTTAGGGCTGGAGTCCATCCAGAGTGCTGGGGGTCAGTGCCCGTACCCCAGCGCTGGTCCGTCTGCCTTCCCCCGTGAGCCGTTCGATGTGATGAAGCCTGCAGCTGCCGGGGGTCTCTGCTCTCTAGAGATGAGCCAAATACCGCACAGGGTGGCTCTATCTTTGGCTGCCGTACGGCGGGGATTGGATTACAAGCAGCTTCATGCTGACAAGGCTTTGGAGGAATAATAATATCTTGAATATTATGGAATTTGAGGAATAATAATATTGGGGGGGATAATAACACCCTCTAGAGAATGAGGTTGTCTCTCTCTTTTTTTATGACCCTGGCACAGAGAGACTGTAGCTTCTTATATGCAGTGGGAATTAGCAGCTTCTTCAAGGCCTACGTGCCAGTTCCAGTTAAAATGTTCCCAGCATGTGTTCTGGCACTGCAGATGGGATGGGGATCTCCCTGCAACATAAAACAACTGGGGCTTCCAGATCTGCTTGAAATCGCTCTGCTTCCTCTGCCTGGGAGGCGATAGCACTCAGAGATTTCCCTTGGCACCTGCTCTTCCTTTCTCCTTCCAATCACTTAAGGGCCAGGTAGGGTTTTGCTCTATTCTATTCTCTTTAAGACCCGGAGTCCCATTTGCTGTGCATGTGTGTAGCTCCATCGGTTCAAAGGAGCTCTGCCAGTATAATCAAGCTGAACATGTAATACACCAAAAAGATGGTTTGGGATACTGAACTCTGAATTCAGGATAATGATGCTGAAAATAAATAACCTGATTTGCTTTTCCTTGCTAGAATAAAGCCCCTTGCTAGAATAAAGCCCATTTCTGGTGTCATTGATTTGCATTGTCTTCACAAAACCTCCTTACTAGAACCAGATTTAATACCCGAGGCTAAAGGAGTAAGGTTAGTTTTAACAGTGAAAGGATATTGCAGCAACATGGAGGATGCAGGTTTCTAAGGCTTTCTCACAAGACGAAGGAAAGTCCCCTGGATGAAAACCCCACCCTGTACAGGAGAAGTATGCGTGTGTTTTGGCATCGCGTTCTGGCTGGCGAGCCCTCCTGGGTCGGAGGAGGTGACCAGTTCGCAAGCCCTCGGGCGGTGTGAGGACAGCAATTGCCTGCGCACCGTGAGGCCGCAGAGCTGCGTCCCCTGGGAGGGGTGAGCCCTGGGATGGTGTGGCTGCCGTCCCACACTGTTACTGATCTGCTGCACGTCCACCGGCCGCTCACCTTTCCTGCCAGCTCCAGACGGGGAGATGCCACCAATTCAAGTGGGAGAAAAAGTAGGTGAGACATAATACAGCTCTTTCTTGGCTGGCCCTGCAGAACAGCAGTGGGATTTGCCACATAATCTAGAGGGATCAGCGGGCTCAGAGAGCTCCCAAGCCTAGGACGAGTTCAAGGAAAGAGCAGGACAGACTAGCAGAGGCACGTCTGAGCTCCCAGCAGCAGTATACAGCCTGCGCTGGAGCTTCAGTACTGCCTGCTGCCGTCTTCCTCCATCGGCGCCGGCAGCGTCTCTGAAACAGCTGCTTGCCTTCCTTCTCCGGCACCCAGCAAGGTGCAGCGATGGCAGCTGTTCCTTACGGAGAGGTGCCGAGGAAGGGCAGCCGGGTCCGGAGGGACTTGCTCCGGGAAGGGCAGGCCTTGGGCTGTGCACGTGCCAGTCCGCGCAGGCAAAGCACCATCTGCTGAGAGGTGACTGCTGCAGAGGAGGGAGCAAAGACAAGGATTGCTTCTCAGAGCCAGAGATGCAGAGAGACTGGCACATATTTATTTATTTTTTTTATTTCAGCAGGATTGCTAAGAAAAAAAAGAGGCTCTGGTACCAAATCACATCTCTGTCAACTACAGATGTGCACACCTAATCCGTAAAGCAAATGGGGAATGGTGGCCAAACTAATTTGAAAATCCTCTGAGCTGCGGAAAAAGAAACAACCCCTAAAGTGAGATACCAAGCTGCAGTGCCTGGATCTCTTTGCCACGGGGCTCAGGAGAGGGGAGAGAAATCAAATCAAATTCGGTGGGCTTTTAGCTGCCTTTGGAAGTAGTTTCTGCCTGACATGAAAGCCACAGCCATGGCAGACGCTCGGAGGTGCCTTTCAGATGATTGCATTAGCTGTGGCTCCAGGTGTCCAAGGGAGACAGCTGACAATTACACCTTTTGTTTTCTTTTTCATGTTTGACAGCCAGGTGCCTTTTTGATCTGCAGTGTGCGCTTGTCTGTGTGCGCTTGTGTGCATACGCGTATATTTATATATAATCTCAGATCTATCACTCCGGCAGAGTCGCAAATGGCTTATCTGAGCGTTTAAACAAACACAGGGCTGATTTACACACTATAGCATCAAATGGAGGGGTTCCCTTTTGGCACTCGTTGTCCCCTGCAGTTTTACAAAACAGATTCTTTCTTGTGGCACTGTGAAATTATAAGGTCGCTGTGCAGATTTTACTGAAGAAAAGCCAGTCCTGTGGCTGGTTTCCCAAATATTGAGGAGTTATACAGCAAAACTTTGCAGCTGGACTATGGGGTTTGGCACCTCACAACAAGGCCTGGGGTGACTGGATGCACATTGTGCGTGATGCCTATCCAGAAAGGAGAGCTGGTCCAGGAGCTGAGGGATCTCAGTGATGACAAAGCAAAAGACATAACAAAGTCACAGAGGTGGAGCTCTTTCTGCAGCTCTGGGAGTCGAACAAACCAGGTAATTCCTACTGACTGCATGTCATACAGCCAGAGCCAGAAATGTAAAGAAAATGTTTGTATGAGTTCAGATATTGAGAGTGACTTTTCCTTCCAATGAAGAGTTAAAAATCAAAACCCCCAAGCTCCCCTCTTCCCTGTGTGTTTACTACTGGTCACTGCGGGAGACAGACAGAGTATTGGCTTGGAAGGCCTCTTATTGACCTTATTACCTTCTTATAAAAAGCAAGTTGTTTTCTGGTTTAGAGCACAGATTTTCTGCTCAGAGAAAAAAAATCTTCGCTGGTTATTTCTGGCTCTGGAGCCAACCCCGCTGCAGGAGCTCTGAGGCCTCCCAGGTAATGGTACGGTCTGCGGGAGACCATTAAGTGGTATTCTGAGAGATGAAGCGGGCACTTCCAGGCTCGAGTTACGTTAGAGTAGTTTAAAACCATGGTGCTCACCACAGTATTCACAGCCTGCCATCAGAATTGCTTGAGAATAAGGCAGCAAACACATTTGCGCAACCAGTTGTGAACAAGAAAAACTCCGACCCAAGAGGGGGATTGGACTAATTAATGTGTGACCTTATGGCTCAAGCCAAGACCAAGACTTGCACAGACTGCAAGATTGTGGACTGTCATTATATGAAAGAAGACTTGTTACAGCAATTCCTTCTCTTTCCAGGGACTGCTGGCTGGGGAATGAAAAGCCTGGGGTGAAAAATTGATTTCCTTCTTGGGCTGATATGGCCGGTGAGGGTGGGTGTTGCAAAAAACAATTTTTTTTTTTTTCTACTGGAGAATTGATGTGTTGGAGGGAAAAAAGAATATAATTAATGATAAAGTGCTGTCCCTGACAATGGTGGGTAAGTCCTAGATGTCTTCGAGAAATAGATGGTACAGAGCTCTTCTGGTGGCAAAACATCTGACGATACCTGGTTCTACAGAGGAGCCAAAGAGAAAGGCTCTCTGAGATGCTCTGAGAGCTGAGCTACCCTCGGAGGAAAGTAAGGCTGGCAGTGCTGTCAGCACTCTCAAAGGACAGCCCAGGGTGCCGTATATCCCTGCTCACTTTCATGACTCTGCCTCTGCAGCCTCTGCCCATGCAATACATGAACAGAGTAACACGGGAGAGAGTTGTGAGTGTAGGACATACGAACTCTCCAAGGAAGAGCTATCTAATGCTCCTGCCTAGCTGTACTGTGATTGCAATAAGTTCCTCATTTAATATTTATTACATTCAGAATTCATAGGAAATCACTGTAAGTTGTAGTTTTAATGGAAATTGACCCTGTAAACCAATTGATCAAATCTTGGGTCAAGATGACATGACATATGCAAATTATATGCAAAGGTCGTGTACAGCTGCATGTACAGAGTTCACACTCTACCACAAGCAAACCTCCACTGACTTCAATTAAAGTTTTGCCCAAGTAAGCTTGAGCTTTGTACATATAGGTCTATGTGGGCTTTGTGCATGATTTGCATATGTCATGTCATGTACAATATGGTATTGTGTACTAGCTGACTCCCCCTAATTAATACATGATAAAAAAACTTGTAGAGAATAATGATTAAGAAAAATTTGTGCATAAGGAAATTGCTTGCAAATGACCACACTGGCAAAATTATAACCCAGTAATATTGCAGTCCCATTTATTTTCTGTTAGGTTTAATCACCACTAATAATTCAGTCGAGGGTAATTAATCTTTGCTGATCAAAGTACAGGAAAGGGCTGAAGTACTGTAGCTGCATCATAATGACATGCAATGCTGATGCTGCACAATTGCCTGTTTGCAGAGAAATGCGAAGATGTCCTCATCGGCATACAGTCAATGAGTGTGAGTTCATTATCACTCAGTAGAGGATAGAGGCTCAAATAATAAGGTAAAGCCCCAAAATACATACAAAGGCAGATGCTTGCAACTAGAGCTCAGCTCATTCCCTGAGCTGGAGGGGTGTGTTTGGGGAAACTGCGGTAGAGACCGGTGAGGAGAAGGGCATTCAATATTATTCTTTTTTTTTGGAATCACTCTATCAGGATGAAGTCCAGCTTATGCTTCACTGAAGAAAAAAGGAAGTTTCAGTCCCAAACCCCTCAGATTCCCCAGCAGAAAGTCATGTTCCCAAGTTCCTTGTATCAGTCAGTATCAAGATGGAAGTTTGTTGCCTCCATGGGACCAACTGGTACTTTGTTGGAAAAGATGCCTTCTCTGGCTGACTTGATGTGGCCCAGATACCTTAAAGCAGATGCCTTGTGCATCTTCCCTTGAGGAAGGTGGTTGATGAACAGAGGGAGACGGATTGTGGGCAAGAGATCCTGCAATGAAACCAGCGTGTGGCTGAGAGCTCAAGAGATTAGGCAAGCAAGGGGTCCATCCTAGTTCTTCCTTTACCACTTTTTGAAGAACAGTTTCAGATCTTGATTGTGCTGTCTTGGACTAGGCTAAAATCCAGCAAGACAATTTCCAACCATATGGCCAGAGATAAGGGACAGGGGCATGTTTCTTCCTGAATTACTTCAGCTAAATATTGGCTATATAAGATGCTTGAACTTAAAAGGCTTGAAGTCAATGCTGTGCTGTATTGAGTTTTGCAGATGACATTTAAAAAATCCCAACACCTAATTTATTTAGTCAGGGTTCATTTATTTTAATCTTTCAGCCAAGCCCTTGTTTGGGAACTTTGATCTGACAGTGGTGTTTATTTTCAGAGTACCAAAAAAAAATCTTTCCATGTCTGAATATTCTATTTAAAATTCTTTTGATATTCCCTTCTATTGATACCGCCACCAAACATCAGTAGTGTTAAAAAAACCAACACCTATTACTAAAAAGACAGACAGTATTTAGAACTACAGTGGTCCTGAAGTACAGTGAATGAAAACTGGAAATCCATCAGTTCTTTGGCTGCTAAATTATTTCCATGCTGGGCTGGCATTTATCTTCTAGAATAGAGAAGCCTTTCAGAGAACAGCAAATATCTGGCAGGGGGCCAGAGGCCTTGGATATAAGACAATTAACACAACAGGGGGAAAGAAGGGCTTCTGGAATTAGTGATGAACAAGAAATATTTGTAATGTGCACTTTAAGTTATTGGTTTGATCACAGTAAATGTTTGTCACATTTCTCTTGGTTGCAAGCGTAGTGCTGTATTACTTGTCTGATTTTGCTTTCTTCTGTAATTAGTTTCACCACTGAGTGGTAGGACTGGTACATATCACACTTGTTGTCCTCTTCTTCATCTTTAAAAGGCTACTTTGTTTGGTTCAAAAAAGATAAAACGGCAACTTGCTAGTTGTTGCAAAGATAGACTGCTCCCTCCTAATCCGCTGGCTCTCTCTCCATATGTAGCTTTAATTAGACATGAGGATTTAAGCCTTTACATTCTGAGGCATGTAACAGTCAACCTAATAATTAAGAGGATATATTTAGATGGTTTAAAAAACCCACTATATTTCTAAGAGTAAATCTTGACGTTTAAAAGTGCCGAAGGGTTTCCAGGCTCCTCACAGTACCATGAGCTGTAAATTTGCTCTTCTTGTTGTCAAAGGAAAATCTTCCAATCATAGAACATAAACAGGCTGTCAAGTCTCGAATATTAAGAGGTTTCAACCATCTTGTGCTACTCTGTTAGAAAGAGAAAGTATAGTTTCATTGATTAAGGTCACATCAGCTGAAATTCTGGGATTTCTCTGGGATTTATTTTATGAAGATGAAGAATTAATGATAATATCATAATCTTGGCTAGCATTAGGGACTGAAACAAGAATTTACTTGAAAACTAACAGAGGCGAGACATGTGAAGGCATCTTTCTGCATTACGTAGCCCTTTCTAAGCCTCAGCTGGGATATCATGTCCACTTTTGGATGCTGCACTCCATGAAAAATGTAGGTCAACAGAAGGAGGGTGGTTCAGAGAACTGAAAACTTGGATCTGAAAAAAGTTGAGGATGTTTAGTCCAGAGAAGAGCAGACTGGTGTGTGATTTGGTGATCTTCAGATGTGTACCAAGCTACTGCAGAGCAGAACAGGCAGTCTGTTCTCCACAATGAACAGAACAAGGAGTAATGGGCTTAAGTTCAGAAAGGGAAATTTCATCAAGGCATTAGGAAAAACTTCCTGATGTAAAGGTAGTTAAGGACTGGGTGAGATTGTCTGGGTTAGCTGTGGAGGCACATCGAAGGTTTCCCATAGCAGGCTAAAGCAGCATCTGTTAAAGATAGTTTAGATTGGTGTCCTCATTGACATGAATGGTTGCTTTCAGCCCCATTTTCTATGATTTTCACTAATCATGCTCTCCTCTCACAGGTGATCATGCTTTACTGCTTGGACATTGGGGAAATAGCATTACTGGTCTTACATGTCTTTTGGAGCTCAGCACAGATTTGGAGTCACACATCACGGAGATGATCAGAATATATATTTTCTGTTTATCTATGTATTTGTTTATCTATCACAGTGAAAATGTAAATGAAGATGAAAAGAATTTTTTCTTTAAAGGTTGCCATGGGATAATATTGACTATTGAAAACCTTAAACATTTTTTTCCTGAAAAGTGCCCCATGGGAAAACAAGGTAAAAAATAACTCATTTGGAGGTGAGCCAATCCAGGCAACTCAGTGGAGCGTGCCTGCTTGCACGGGGGCTTATGGGAGTTACAGCTTTGTCTCCCAGGCCATGCCATGATCTCTGTTCTTCTGCCGTCTCATGGTGTCTCATTGCGTTGCCTCGATGGGAGGCTACAAGGCTTGCAGGAGGATACGGTGCAGCCTGGCTTACAGACAGCTTTGAGGAACTGAGGAGTGAAACTACAGTTCCCATGGGGCACGGCAGTGGCTTGAGATGGACTATTCATGTTTCTGAACTATGAAATACTTCACTTTGAAATGTCAGAATATATTGAAAGTTACTCTTTTCTGTCAAAAACTGCCTCTCTTCACTGATTTCTAGGTGATTATTTTGGAGAGTTTCTTTTTCTGACAAAAAGCAATGTTTTGCATTGAGAAGAGTTGTTTTTCATATTAGAAAATGCATGAAAAGAGAACTTTCCACAGAAAATTAAATTTTCAGTGAGAACAAGCAAACAATCAACTCTTTCTTGCCCCTTTGCTGACTCTCATTTTGACTGCACACGGGGAATTCCTAAAATTGAAAGTCTTTTTATGGTGTCTGCTGCAGAATGAAGCGCTAGGATGCAGCTAGGAGCTGCAACAGCATTCCAGGGGACCACCCTAGGGAGACACGTTCCAAACTGGAGAATGAACAGTGGTAGTGGGAATGACCTCTGCTTCGTGATCCCACTTCACCATGGGGGAGGACAGGGCAAAGGACTTTCCTGAATGACTGTTCCCTTGCAAACCTGTGTGAGAGGCAGGTCTCCCGCAAGTTCCCTTGGTCAGGGTATTATCAGATCCTCCTGAACTGTTCTGTCAGGTGAGTTGGGTTCACGTCCTTCAGGGGACACCTTCTCTGTGGTAATTCTGTCCCTCACTTCTTGCAGCTCCTCTGGACTTTCAGGAGCCCAAGGCCAGGGCTCCCAAAGGAGGCTTGGTCCTTGGGCTTCATTCATGGCTGCATTTCTTTTGCACCCTTTAACTTTAGCCCCAACTCTTTGCTCCCTCTGAGACTTCACCAATCCACACCGCTCAAATGACTCCAAAGTGCTTTGACACTCTGGCTTAAAGGGCTTCCCACCCTGCAGTGCTAGTAGTCCAGAATAACTGCTCTGCAGGACACCCTGACACCCCTCTTCTCGTGTTCCATGTCGAGAAAACTAAAATGGCTCAAAGCTCTGCAAGAAATCTCTTCACACTTCTCCCATGCTAGTATTTCTCTTGGCTATTTCCAAGCCCTTTACAGCTGTCATGTAGGAACTACGTGCAGGGCCAGAGTGCCAGCCCCTGGGTTTGCATTGCAATAAAGCCTTGCGACGTTAATGTAGCAGCTAGAGCATAACTGAAACCTTTAAACTGCAGTTTCCTTTGTACGGGGTCAGGTAATTAGCAGGGTCTGCTATTTGATTACTAGTAAATGTAAAGCTGTATGAAAACCAGCTATCTGTGCCCAGAGTAGTTTTACAGGGAAGACAAGTGGTGTTAGAATAAAATCCCCACTGGGGCAACCTGGACACCGTGGTAATGGGTCGCAGTCCTGCCTCTTCCAGAGGCCCAGTGTGGAGCGTTCAGATCTTTCAGGACTTTCTTCTTTCCCTTTTGTAACATTAGCCATTTTGTCTTATTCCCCTGAAAGCTGCTGGAGGCAACAGGCAAATCCACGGTTAACTGTGGTGAGCCAAATCCTCGCCCATCGCAAACAAGTTAGAGGTTAATGACAAACGCCAGCTTGAGGCTGAGCCTTGTGCTCTGAATAGGGTTAAGCCAACCCTGTGTTTTATGCACACATGGGCTGTGCCTGGCTCCAGGAGAGCTACTTGAAGAATTAGCACACAACAGGCTGCTCTTTAGCAACGTTGGGCTTGGGAAGTGAGGCCAGCCAGCCCAACCTGCTGGGAAATTTCAGTGGGCAGCACTCTCAGGCATGACTCAGTCTGTTGTTCTGTGTTGCAGTTCTGGGGAAGATCTGTCATGTCAGAACCTGCAGGGTGGCGACATCCTTGTAATTCCTCTGGAAAAATAGAAAGAAGTGCAAGTCAAAGGCTTTAACTGAGCTTCATACTGTTGTGCTGTGTATAGGTACAACTTAAAGTCAAGCAATTGAGTAAAGAATGAATTAAGACCAATAAATGACAAAGTAATGGTAGTTGCATGTTGGATACAAGGAGGAATATTTTCCCAGCTGTAAGCCTTCATCAACCAGAGAGCCTGTAGGTATCCCCTTGTTGACTCCAGTTGTGCCTGAATGTCCTCCAGTCCCTCCTACTCTCTCCACTCCTCAGCTCTGGCATTAGCATTACACTTTGACAACAGAACGCAGAAAGAGAAGGGAAAGGGATACAGAAAATTGGCCTCCTTCCTTCTTCCATATTACAAAGCACTGTATGCATGTTCTGGCTGCCAGCATTTCTAGGGGACGGGTCCTTTGCAGGGAGGGGAGTCAGGGGTCTGTAGCGTCCCTTGCTCTGGATGGGACCCTGTACCCTGCTGTTCCTGTACAACACAGGTGGATTTCCAAACCAGGAATGGGGAGCTGCTTGGGTGAAGAGTTTCTCAATGACAGTGGCCGGTCTTAGTGACATATAGTCCTGCCATTCCTGTGCTTCTTGTCACTCAAACCAGGTGCCTTTGTCATCAGATGTGAAATCCTTTACTTGCTACAGCTGATCTTAACTGCTGCCGAGATCAAACTTTAATGACACTAAATCAGCTGTTTTCCATGCTTCTCAACAGCATTTTAACTACATGTGGGATATTAATTATAGGTTGTCTTTTTCAGACCTATACTTCTGCATTACTTGTTGCTTTAGGAGCTGAAAAACCGGCCACAAGAGACAATGGCTCTACAGTGGCTTTTAGTCTCTCAGGACAAATCCCAGAGCTGACATCATCTGCAATTATGGTGCACAGATCCAACCACTCTGACATAAGGTGGTAAATTATTCATGATTTGGCAGCCACCGTAAATGGAGAGTGTGCTCTAAGAAACCTCAGCATTGCAAGACTAGTTTGTCACCACAGTCCTATTAGGCCAGTGGCCTATCTCTAAAAACAATACTTTGGGTGATGGTGATAGAGCCTTAGGGTATATGTATGTGGGATAAATTATTTCCCCTTGATTTCATGTGAGTTTCTGGGCTAATATCTACAGGCACAAGGATTAAAATTCTTCCCAGATGGGGCCATGTGGCTTCTGCCCCAAAGACTTTGCAGTTTAAACTGAACCAAAGCTAAGTGCAGGGTGAACATGCAATTACAGCAGATTTGGTGGGTCAGTGCAGGGTGGGAGGAGGGTGAACTAATAACCTTGGACAGACGAACTTCCCTTCTTGCTCTAACAAGCATGTGCTCACTTCTTTACTGGCCGAAGATGAGGGACAGGGACCCAGGCACGTTGGACTGAGAGGAACAATAACCATGATAGAAACAAGTGAGAACTGTAATTGAGACTTGCAAGCTTTTAAGTTTTAAGGAGCTCAGGTGAATGATGCGAATACACATCATTCCAGCTAGGGCTATATTAGGGATCTGGAGAAAAAGAACAATCTTTCCCCACATACTGATCGGTAATATGAGGGTCTCAGCATGGGATGGAAAGTTAAAGCTGCTATAAGCAACCAGTGTGACTCTTGACAGTGATTCAGGATCACTTCACAGAGGAAAAGGCTTCAGATTAGACTCAGACCATCACAAGGAACAGAAGGGAAGGAAATATTCTTTGTCTTCAATGTTTTGCCCCTTATGGAGACCAGGGGCAAGCGGAGGCTTACCCAAAGGTTAACAGTGCCATCGTCCTGGCTGGTTGTCAGGACATGAGAATGGGTGTATTGCACAGTACTGCAGCCTGCAGCCTGCTGTGGCTCTTGCAGATCTTGCTTTCTTCCAGGAGACACCGGCAGATTGCGCCTTGCTATAGCACATCCCTAGTGCGAGCCAGAAACAACTCTTCAATCCTAAAAGGCAATTCCTGATGTGTGATACAATGTGCTTCCTTCTCGCTGTTTGTCCCGATCCTTATACAACTTTACCATACACCGTCACCATCAGTGTAATGAAAACACATTTATTAATACAGAAACCCTGGGGAAAACCAACCAGGCTATTGTTTCCTTTGAGAGAGGTATATCTTGTTACTCAGAGAAAACCCCTTTGCATCAACTACCCTATTGATTTACCTTGTTCATTGAATGCCTTTTTTGCTTATAATCGGTAATGTTATCTAGACGTAAAGTAGAGGCTGGAATAAATTTTTCAGAAAACGGTGAAACTCCAAATGAACATATACTTATGGATTTTCACAGCCAGCAGGGACCGTTATGTTCTTCTAGCCTGACCTCTTGTACAGCTGAGGCCAGACAATATGACCAAGTAACTTATTTATACAGTATTAAAGGAAATGTGTTCTTTGTAAACTGCATTTTAACTAGTCATTGCTCAGGGAATGTGTGTTTGTTAGACTACTTTTGTGTGTGCTGAAAATTTAGTTTCTTTCCCTTCTCATTTCCAATTTCAGTCTTTGCATTTCCTCCAGAACCATCTACCTGGCTGTGCTGGTAACTCTGGATAATGCCAGAGACCCCAGCAGCCTTCTGTAGTGTCGATGCAATGGTGTGTGCTCGGGCATCTGTTTGGATTGTACCCAACTTCTCCTTGTGAGAAGCTGGGGGACAGAGAGAGGAATTGCGTGGTCAAGAAGTAAATGCCCTTTCCTGAACTGAACACTAACAAAAGGGTATGTTCCCCATTGAAATTATTTCTTCCTGCTGGTAGAGATGATGAAAAGTGTGGTAGTCGTCCAGGAAAAAAAATAAATTGATTTTTCAGGGGCAATGTAGAGTCCTATTCCTAATCCAAGGGGGGATAATGGAGGATCTGTTAGAGTGTCTGCAAGACATCATCCAGGCAGGGATGAGCATGGTCTGCCCACACTCCTTGTTACTGAAGCCATGTGGACACGGTGCTGAGCTGCAACTAACGAGCTTCAGTGAGAGAGAAGATACGTCAGCACGGGCCAAATGTGCTAGTGTTGTCCATATAGCGTCCCAGTGCTCCAAACAGAGCTGGAGTCTGCTTGCACACTGCTGTGTATTGCATCGCCAGAAATTCCTCTTGAAACTGGAATGTCCTGTTTCCATCTGTGATCTGCCTGGCTAATTGCATATATTGGGATATTGCACAATGACTGGGGACAATGGGGGAACCCTTTGAGAAAGAGGAGAGTGCTTGGGAAAGGGGACCTGGCAGATTTTCATTAATGAGTCCTGGCACTTTTGGGGAAACTCTTTCCCATAGAAAAGAAATGAAAAGAAGGTAAAAGTGACTGATTTTAGAAGTTGGAGGAGTAAAATCTGACAAGGTAAGATTTAAAGTGCTGTTTGGCAACTTAAAATGACTGTTGTAGCTATAGTTAAAACGTGACATATAGGCTGAATTAAAAAGGAAATGGTGTTATAGTCAATATCTTCTGAAATGCTAAGAAGAGGAGTGTCCATCAAAGGATAGATACTGGCCTCAAAGAATGAGATTTATGTATATTGAAATACATCTGGGTGATAATTTTAATGCACAATGTTTTAATGAATAGTAAATAAAGGCCAAACACTAATGCTCCTTCCTATTAAACAAGGAACCCATGTAAATAAGATGCACCAGCAACAGCTGAAAATAGAGCCCTTTGCAGACAGGTCCTTTGAATTTCTGCACCTTCACATAAAAAGCCGTACAAAGAGTGATAAGTACATTACCACCTAGCAGCTGTCCAGACAAACCAAAACATAGCAGCACTACTAGCTACAATCTGGCAACTCCAAGTCCCTCTGCAAAACAAAATCCCAATAAAACACTAAATTGCAGGAAGTCAATAATTTTATCCAATTAAGCAGGATAAGTGGGCTGGTGTCAATCTGGTATCTCACACTTGAGCAGGATAGACACAGCTGTAGTGGGACGCTGGTGACAATTTTTCCTCAGCAGTCTGGGATGAACATAAATCTGCTTATAAGCTTGATATTTCCATGGAAGGTGGTAGCCCCTTACCCTGCAGTTCGAGGGAACTGTTTTTGAGTTTTTTGGCATCTACTCACATCTGAGTCAGTGTGATTGCTCAAAGGTGGAAAACTTGGAGATGAAGCAGCCAGATTCCTCTTCTCCTTCTGGAGCCATAAATCAGCATTAGCATGTTGCTGGCCCGAAGCCTGTGCTCTGCCCCCACCTTCTGCACCAGTGGATGTGGGAGCATTACATCCACAGATCCTGTACCAGAGCAATTGTCCTCCAAGACCTTGTCACTCCTTTGTCTTTCTAGTCCCAGGATGCTGCCAGATGATGGCCACTGAAGGAGACCTACTCCCTGCAGTTTACAGCCTGTCTTGGAGAGTAGAAACGTGTTCAGTGCTGAACACTGCAGAAGGGGAACACATTTTGTAAGCGTGCTGGTGAGCTAATGCAAGCAGGGACACTCCATCTGACCTAGGAATGGAGAGAGCCACCCCTGCACAACTAGGGATTATTCCAGTAGTGTTTGCACATGTAGGGGTTATTTTGCCTTAAAAAACCCCCCAACAACCAAAAAAACCCACCCAGAATTCTAAAAATAGAAGACCAAATTTGATGTTTAAGCCTGTAGATATTATTGTTAGATTTATAGCTACCCAGTGCCATGGAGTGCCAGCCATGGTGGAAGAGCCAGTGCCTGCAGCAAAAATCTGTTTGGAGGAAGCTGTAGTGGTATGTATCACTGCTAAAGGATCTGATTTATAGGAGCTGGCCACAGGCTTTTCTGGAGGGAATTTTGTGATAGAACAGACAGCACAGAGAAGACGTGGGGATCTAGCAATACCTAGCAGTGCATCTTGAAAGACAGAAACAGTAACGTGTATCAGCAACAGGTACCAGCAACAGGTAATCAGCAAGTTGCCCAATTTGTAAGCCCCCCATCACTTTTTTCCTCTTGCCTCTTTATAGTCTGGAGGCCTGGTGTGTCTGAGAGCCAGCACACAGTCCACTGTCCCTTGTGATGAACACTAGAGTGAGCTTTAATGAGAACTGGAGTGGTGATGATGGCAGAAACGTGTGCTGCCAAAGTGACATTTGCTCCTGAGCTTTGCTTATGGTAAGAGGGATGCCTGCATCAGCTTACATCCTTGGGTATTTTAAGCCTGATATTCAGACCCTGTTTTCCTACCTGCAGGACTGGCATCCTTTATGTACTTTGAAAAAGACACACCACTGCACAGAAATCTCTGTAACAAGTGTTGTGTATTAAGCATGTATATATGACAGAAAAATGTGTATCCAACTAATACCTATGTTACAGACACACATGTGCCCGCAACACCTCTAAAGCTTTCTGCATTTGTTTTTGGTGCTAAAAATTCAGCAATGTTCATGCTTCAAAAAGTGGAAGGATAACATGAATACATAAGGTGCCTTAGGGCAATGAAAGTTAGTTCTTAGGGGTATTTGTGACACATGATTTAAAATAGGATGATTAGTTTTTGTTACTCCAGATTGTTTCTGTTGGTCATGGATATAGTAAATCCATTCCTAGTCTGGCTACTCCTTCTCCTTCACTTCCAAGAAATCCAATTTTTGTTTTAAAAATGTACACGTAATTAAAGGACACGTAATTCAGCAGAAAGTCTTTTAAATGCATAACTGATTATCTACTTCCTGTAATTGCTGGTTTGTATATTGAAACTTAGATTGAGTTGGCAGACAATAAAATATTATTTTTTAATTAGATATACTCATCCCTATCATTTGGGAATAGAGGATATTTTCCACCACTGCTATTCTTCCTATCCAGGAACACACACTAATCTTTTGCTTGATATCAATGTCATTTTTTCCCAAATGAGAAATAAATAGAAGCCTGCCTCTCTTGCAGAAACAGCGTGGCTAGGCAGTGTTTGTCATTTCAGTTTGATAAGACGCTGGTAGCAGATTGTATGTGTATGCATTATATGACACACAGCAAGACTACATATCAGGGCCTGTTTAAAGTACTGAGATTCACTGACAATCCTTCATTAGAAATTCTGCTTTTACATCAGAAGGTTGTCAACACAAAATTATGACCTCCAAACTATTCTTTTACGGGGTCCCAAACGAATTTTTTCTTTTCCTTGTGACAAACAAAGCAATTGTTAGCTGTCTTAAAGGCATTTCATGTAACCTCTTGCCCTGCAAACTCCACCTAAAATGACAATATCTCTAGAGACCTTTCTTTGCTTGATAAACTGAGTTGCAGCCTACGTCTGGTTTAACATACACTATCATGGGCACCGGAGTGTTTGGAGCTCTCTGGTAATAGTGTGGCTGCGAAATAGGATGTCTAGCTGGTGACTTGGGAGCAAGTAGCATTCAAAGCAGGGGCTCTCAATTTATAATTCTTTTCTTGCGTGGGGACAGCATTTCAAAGCCAGCAATAGGGTCCCCGCACCTCTCCTACCCAGCGCGCCCTGCGCTGCCCACAGCTGCATTACTGTCATGTGGCGACCAGAACAACTGATTTCATGGCAAAGTAATGGGTGGTTCTGCGGACATTTTTAGCTGTCCTTTTAACGGAGTTCAGCCACTAGAAAAGGAGGTGGCAGAAGCACTGGCCGCCCTTAGTAAGGCCTCTGAAGAGACTAGTATGAACCCATGTGTGCTAGCACAACCAGTCCTTGGTTCACATTTCTAGTTAGAAAAGGAAGTTTTGTGATTTGGGGCACGTGGCAAAGCTGCCTCTCTAACTGAAACTACAGTGAATTTTGCTTGTCCCTAATTTTTGCTTAGCCTTTGCCTTTCCACACCTGCAGTCTCCTCTGCTTCCTCCTCCAGACCTTACGCTGTCACAGCTCTGCCGGTGTAACTCCTATTCATGCCATCCGCGATCGTTTTCCTCTTGACTGCTGTAAATCTCCTTCTATTGCAATTTCTTTTTTTTTTCCCATGGGCCTCTCTCTAAACAAGAGGGATGTGATTCTTCTCTCCCTCCCACTGGCTTTAACCTGTTGTAGTTTGCCATGTCATTATTCATGATTTAAATGAGGCTAAGCGAGAGAAGAATAGTGCACTGAGATTTTCATTATGCCAAAGCCATGCTATTCTCTGCACGCAGGCTATGGTATTATATCACCCTGTCCCTTCACCACTTTCAAAGGCTTCCTTTCCTCCCGATCAAGCTCGATAGTACGCTAAGGACTTTCAGAGCTTGTTTTTGAACTTGCCTGACCCTGCTTCTCTGATCTCATATCCACTCCCACACACATTTATTTGGCTTTTCTAATCTGGCTATCTCCTGTGGCTGCCCAGCTCTGAGCATCTGGGTCTTCGTTGTTATTTATGCTTCCCATTTGTCTGATGCTTTGAGCCCCTGAGTCATTTCCCCTCTCTCGGGTTTACCTTTGCGGCTTTTCTCGCCCTCCCAGCTGGCGAGCAGGCCACCCTCCCCTTCCACCTCCTCGGGATGATGCTGGCTGAGACCGCGGGCTGCACCATGATGCCTCACTGCAGCGCTTCTGGTTGGGTTGGGCTGACTCCTCTTTCCCTTATGATTTCACAAGGTCTGGTGGCTTTTCTGACTTGCACCTACTGTCCAGAGACCCCTGGCTCTGCTGGCGAGGGTGAGCACAGCCATCGGGGCATGACGCCCTTCCCTCAGGGCCTTCCCCCAGCGTGGCTGCCCGCGCTGCCGTCATACGCTTCGCAACAGGACTCCTCGCTCCAGCATCCTCCATCCAGGGCTGCTTTCCACCCCCTCCCTGCCCCAAAGGGGACACGCTGAGCAGGGTGTCTGAGGAGGGTGACGGGGCGTCCCCTGAAGACGCGTGTGGCTGTCTCTTGCCGGGCACACCAGGATCTCTGACTGCAGGTCCAAGGTGTGATTTAGCTGGTGGTGGCAGCACACAGGTATTCCCAGTCTGGTCAGCACCCAGGCACCTTTCTGTGATTAAACAGTGCTAATAAAGCAGGCTTTGTCAAAGCTGGTGTTTTTCAGGCTGCATTTTAATGCCATTGACTCAGGATTTATGCTCCCGCAACAGGATCCTCACGTGTGCTGGCGTAGGCTGCTCGTTCCTTTCCTTCAGTAATTGCTCGGCTGCCCTTTATGTGGAGAAGAGAAAGTGAGAGGTGGTGAGCAGCTGAGTAACCTCTAGCTGCTACTGCATCTTCAGGAGGCCTTTCCATCTGGCAGGTGTAACCTTTGGAGAAGACACATGATATCATCACTCTTCCTCTCCACCCACTGAGCTACAGCTGAGCTGATATGTGATCAGATGATTCAGAGAAGAACCTCAGGGCAGGACTGCCTGAAATATCCAGGTATCAAATATACTGATCATCTCTATATAACTTCCTTTCTATTAGGGGACATATTATAATAACTTGTGGGTGTCCTGCGTCCCACCCGGAGCAGCAATTTGGATGTGTATATGTAACTCTTGAGAGGTGTGTGCATCTCCCCAGTGTGCGAGCAGACTCTGCAACTTTTTCCCTTCACAATAGGTCCAGCAATGCCTTTCGGCTTGGTGTGGTATTCATGCACTTGAGATTACCTAGACAGAAAAGAAGAAAAAGACCTCCATTTCTGTATAAATGACAGCATCATTGCTAGAAATTTTTTTAGGGATCTGCAACCCTCCCAAAAGGTTGGATCGCACTGACTTAGAGTGACCCCAGGGAAGCTGTGCCTTCTTCTGAGCTTTAAGAGCTTTTGTGAGGCTGACTGGTCAGTGGACACCATGCTCTGACCATGCATCCCTCACCCAGTCTGCGCTTTGCAACGCGTTTGTGAGAGAGCTGTGGGAAAAGGTGACTGGGGAATTTGCCCATAAGGGAAACTGTGTCAGATCTTCTATACCCCTTTATGCAGAGATCAACCCTGGAACAAGCGTGACAGCCACCCCAGTTGTCTTCCATGGGCAGCAGTACGGCTGGGAACAGTATTGTGTTCCTGAAATCTCAAGGCACTTCTCTTGAGCTGTCAAGTTGATCCCACAAAATCAGTTTATCACAAACCCCCGAGCCTTTCTGGCTGTTGAGACTGAGACCTCTTCTGCTGACCGTTTCATCAGAGGGTTCAGGCCCTTTCTTGAGGGCTGGAGAGGTCCTGGTTCCCTTCCAGTGGGATACTTTAACGGTGGCTCTGCTCACAACAGAGCAGGCAGAGCTGGTAAGATCCTTATCCTGTGAAAGTGCATGTTTTGAGCTATTGTAAACTGTGAACATACACTTTCTTCCCCTACAGAATTTTAAGTTAAGCAATTCATTACCTCTGTTTGGGATTTCAGAGGCTCTGACTGCGCAGGCAGAGTAAAAATTTCAGATACATTTTCTGCACGTGCCCAGATAACCTCTAGAGCATGTGTGGTGTGTCCAGCATTTCCAGGAGCCATGGGCCTTTGGTCTGTACACTGCACAGATGGTCTGTATATGCACAATAAATGCCATGTGTTCCCAAGCACAGACCATCTGTGAAACGTAGGCATAACATGTCTGATGCTTCCTGAAAACCTGGGACAGAAATACGGCAACCCTATGGCTGATGCTCTGCAATGTGACTGAGACCAGAATTTTCAAAGGACTTTGGACTTTCAGCTGCCGCTGATTTCAGCAGTTATTCCAGACCAGATGCTGAGCAGGGCTTGGACTCCATGACTGGGTCATTTGGTAGGACAGATGTTGCACATGCAGGTCCTGAGTACAGCAAGGAAAGGCAAGGAAGCTCTTCATTGGGAGGCTATTTGAAGACTATGGTGCAATGTGGAAAGCTACAGAGTGCAGCTGGGTTCAGAAAGATATTTTAGCATGAATTCAATGTGATGAAAGGGCTGTGTGGCTCTTTTAATGGAGTTCTACGGATGCAAAAAATGCACCTACTTGTATTGATAGCTGTTTTATTTATTCACTTATTAATCACCCTTGAAATTACAGTCTATTGTAAAAGTATCACTATTTTCTTCTCCAATGGATACCTGATTAATGTCTTGTAAGCCATGCATGCCCTGCCAAATGAGAGTGATGTGTTTCCCAGCTGATAGCTAAATAATTCTTTAAGTGAGTTATTGTCTCAGTAGCTCTGGGTAGACTAGACTCCCCACCTGATGCACCCTCCCCATGCAGAACAAAATTTACTTAATTTTGCTCTAATTTAGAATGGTATTAGCATAAACATTCAGCAGTGAGAAATTGCCCAAAGGCTTTTCTGTTGAATTTTAAGCTGTCCCAAACGAAAACATCATTCCATTTTTCCCAAGCTTTTCTGGAGACTAACCTATAGCCAATATTTGTACAGAAGAACACTCTCATTAGCCCACTCCTGCTGCCTCTCAAGAGTATTTTGAAGATTTTTCAAATTTGCAGCTGTCCCATATCAAGGAATGAAGAGAAGATAGCTTTTGGAGCAGATTGCCTGTTCTTGGAAAACACAAGCATTGGGGGTGAAAATGCCCATTGTCCCACGGGGGTCTTCACCGCCTCTGGAGTTCCTGGAGCAGGTGCCTGGGGACAATTCAGCAGCACTTCACATGCAAGTTCATCTTAACCTCCTGTCTTAGCTCACCTCATTCCTCTCATCTCCCATTCCCTTTCCTTTTCTCTCCCCTTTCTCTGGACTCTCCCACCTACCAACTCTCTGTTTTGGTGTGCTGACTCACCTTGGTAGCTGCAACCCCAAGAAGATGGAGATGCTTTTGAAGGCACTAGGCTTTTTGAGCTTAGCTTCTCTCTCAGATGTGGTCCTTGCCATCCTTTTGTTACCGTCAGCCATCTTACCATTCTTTATCACTATTATCTTTGCTGAAAAATCAGTGTAAAGTATCCGTCTAATTTTGGGGCTGGAACCTTCAAGTCTTTAAGTTCTTGCCTATCTGCTCCACTCCTTTCCCCGCTGTTTATTTTATTCATAGGGCTGAAGAGCCCATTTCTATTTACTTCTGTATCCTTTGCAAGGTCTCACTCTGCTTGAGTTTTGACATTTCTCATTTTAGTACCAAGCTTCTTGACCTCTAAGTCCTGTTCTCTTCACTGAGTTGTCTTTTTTCCATTCGTTATTGGCCCTTGGTTGATTGTTATTATCCTTTGTCGAGGTGGTTTACCCATTCACTTACATTTAGAGTAATTTTTACAGGCTTTGTTTTTCCCTGGCTTGGGACATGTGCTGGAGGTAGTTTCTATACTTTTGGCTGAAAGGAATCTCAGGCCTTTCCCACATTCAAGCCTTTCAGTTCTTTAGTCCAGCTGAGTTCACTAATTAGTTCCCTTAATTTCTCAAATTTTGCCCATTTGAAATGTAGAACCTTAATTACAGACCTATTTTTGTTTACTCTTCCATTTAATTTAAACTGAATCAACTTGTGATCGCTCAGTCAAAGGTTATTTTCTTTGATCGCTTCTTCTGTAATGTGCTTGCTATTTACCAAAACGAAGCCTAAAATAGCATCAGTGGTTCAGCACTCTTTGGTGAATTAATTTGTTGGCAATTACATCTAAGACTGTCTGGGCCATGCTGCCAGTAGCAGCTTCTGTCTCTGTGAAACTGTATTTATTTCCCTCAAATTTCATTCCTTAATGACATGGTACATCATCTGTGATATTGATAAAGAAGCAAATCAAATGTTAAAAAATCTAGAGAGGAACAGAGAACACAACAGAGAGCATTTTATGTCATTTTGTAATTCTTCAATGCTGTATGCATTTCTGGTACATCTCATCTCCTAAAGGATATATGGAACAGGTTCAGAGATGGGCAGCAAGAATGTAATATGGAAGAACTTCTGTCTGAGGATCAGCTGACTGGAATAACAGTCTTCAAGCTGGAGATGAGATAATTGAAGGTATCCATACTGATGGATGGGATGTCATAAAAACAGTAAATAAGGAAGGATTGTTCACTGTCCTCCCCCCAATAAGGGAATACAAGGGGGTAAGAGGAGAAACTGGCAAATGGTTGGTTCAAAAGAGGCAGAAGGAGATGTTTCTTCATATGGTATGTAGTTCTGTGAAACTTCTTCTTGCCACAGGTTGCTGTGCCTGTTTATAGGGTTCAAAACAAACAAACAAAAAACCAAACCAACCAGCCCTAGGCAGAAGGAAGAAAAAAATCTAGTGAAGACTACTGACAGCACCTCTGACTCAGAAAGCCTATGTAGGCAAGGTGTTTATTCTGAGGAAATATCACTGCAGGCTTTCTCTTTTATGTTCTACCCTGGACATCTGCCTTTGGCCATTGTCTGGGACAAGATGGACTTCTAGTCTGTAGGACTGCTTCTATAACCCCATGTCCAGTGGCGAGTAAAGGCCTTCAGCGTACTGCAGATTATAATGCCTCCAAAATGATTCCCAGTTCATGGGCAGGGATAACATAGGAAGATTAATAGCAATTTATATTTGATTTTTCTCACTTTGGATATTTGTACAGGCCTGGGTAACGCTCAGTTCTGCTCGGTATGTGCTTGCCATTTCTGCTTAATTTCCAGGCATCTTTTCAGTTGGAAATGGTCTCAGTGCTTTCTCCCTGCCCTGGTAGGCAGTACATCACAGAGTGAAATGCCAGGGAAGCATAAACTTCTGCTTGGGGTCATCTAAGGAATAAAGGTAGGTGAGGTCAAACAATTAAGAAAATGTGATTGGCTAATAAATACGACCAAGTTAATGGCCTCATGTATGGCATAGCTGTGCCACAGTGTTCTTAGGTGGCAGAAATCCTGTGAGTCCACTGAGACCACTGGACTCTGCTACCAACGTTTATCCTGTTCTGTCTACCTCTGTTCACAGAGGATGCTGCCAAAGCTGAGTTCATAACATGCAAACCTTTAACAGATGCCTGATGTTCCTTTAATCTTTCACATATGCTGCATTCAGCCTGCTTACAGTAAAAAACACAAATTTTTTAAATCCCGCAGCTTCCTAGGAGGTCTAAGTTTTGACTTATGACCCCCCAAACCGAAGGTAACCGGCAGTGTGCAGTTGTCATACATACTTCGGAATTGGTCAAGCAATGGGTGTGTGTTCAAAGGACTGGGATCCTCTACCCCACTTTTGGTAGTTGGCCCTAGCTTATACAAAGACATAGATCTGTCTTGGCGCATGTGGGGAGAGTAGTCTGTCTTCCCTGGATTGTTTCCTTCTCCAACCTTTTGTCTTGTCTGTTAAGGTCATTAGTTCCTCGGGCAAACTCTCTGCACTGTTTGTTCAGAGCCTAGAACAAAGAGATCATAGCTTGGCCCCGAGACACTACTGTAATGCTGCTATGAATGATCCTTTTTTAAAACTGCATGGATCATACTGGTGAACTCCCACTTGGACGCTTCCAGACTGGTCATATGCACATCATTCTGATGATCAATTTTTTGTGGTTGCTTTGAAAAACACCAGTTTACTACGGGTTTAATATGAAGAGGAATATAAAGAAGCAGTGTTCCTACTATGTCTGTCATGAGATAATCCCCTCTGGATATTTTCCAAGCTCCCTTCTTCCTGAGGATTTGTTTTTAGAGTTTTTGTCCCTAAAAATCTTTGATCATTGTGCCTACATTAGTCTGCTTTTGGGGCATCTTCAATTAAAGCTCATCAAAAGTTGATAACTTTTTAAATTCACAGATACATTTAATAAATACTTTTAAATTCCTTCCTAGTCCTTCACACCACCCAGAGTTCCTATTTTGTATTAACACATTCTTTTTTAAAACCTTTTAATCTTCTTCACCTTCACTGTATGCCAGTCTATGACTGATTGCTTCAGCATCTCCTCAAAGCTAGGACTGGAATTCTTCATGTCTTCTTCAGCATTTCAAACTACCTTTCTGGGGCTCTCACCCTTTTTCTGACTTTTAGTCATAGCTATTTTGTCCTTTCATTTGTCTTTGCAATCTCAGGAAATACTCCCTCAGTTTTCTTCTGTGAGGGGGTCACCAGGAGCTTGCTGTCTTCATGTAGCCTACAGGTTCCTGTCTCATTTAGTGGCTTCTGAGCCTGGTTAATAGAGTGACTCACCAAAATATTTTGCATCTCTCTGTATCGGTTAAAAGAGTCCTTTTGCATCAGCATGCATTTATATATAAATATGTATGTGCCATCCTGCTAACTTAGGGTTCTATTTACCTGCTCATGTGTCTGTCTATCAAGCACTGTTCTCGATGGAAATTACTTCAATGTCTCTCCATTACTTTGAAGTGATTTCTAGACAGCTACTTATCAACGAATATTAACATTGATGGCAGATCTATTTCCCTATTCCTGCAATTAACAATTCTATCCATTGAAACTGTTCTTATGGGCCCATGACTGAGGCAACAAAATGAGAAAATTGTATCTGGGAATGCAGTAATACTTCATGTAGCAGAGGGCAGTAGGACCAAGTACAAGGGACTGAACAAATGTGGTATTCCGCTAAGCACACAGGCAGAGAGGAATTTAGCTCCATTGAATTCAGTTAGCTATTAACTTCAACGAGGCAAAGAATCCTCCCTCCCCTTCTCCCTTGCAAGGTTCTCACATAAGTAGATATCCTTAGAGCCAGTCCTGACAAAAGGTGCTATGTAAGCTGGGGTAGTCTTAAATACAAAGGGTTTTTTCCTTCTGTTCCCCTCTTTTCTTTGATGTGTCATTGCTTTATACATTCTGAAGTTTAGTAACTGTCAGGATTTTTGGACCTGACACTTTTATCTTTGTTGATCAGGAGTATTACTGGGTACTGTAAGTCAGGCTGATTTCAGCAGAACGATTATTTGAGAAGGGCTATTTACTCTCTCTGGTTTTGGGCATCTAACATAGATGGCGGACTTAGGCGTCAAGGCCCCTTCTTCAGTCACAGGAATTAATCTGGCCTGTTTCACGTGAAAGCTCATCCAAATACCATTCTTGGACTACTGTGGGAAAACTATGGGATGCACCTCCTGGAAAAATTACACAGGGACTGAGTTTGCATGGGAGAATAGTACTGTATTCTTGCCTTTTCTCATGATTCCCGGAATAGGCAGGCGCTAAATCAAGCTCAGCAGCAGATCTGCTCTGCACACCAGTGCTCGCTGCTGCAGCTGGTATTAGTGTGACTGTCACTGTGCTCTCACTATGGCAATCCTTTCATATGATACATGAGATATTCCTGGCCTGGATTCGAAGGGCAAAGGGGAGAAGGATAACAGTATAGAGTCTGGCTTTTAAGCATTTTGTTTACTGGAACATCCTTTTTACCATTCAACAGTGTATACTGTCAGGTTAGGGAAAGGTCATTAATGTTGCCCTTGGTAAGAGGACCAAGTAATAGTGCCATATGCTCTTACACAGTGAAATGCAATCACTGCCTAGAAGACTTTTCAAACTGAAAAGCCAAATTAGACTTATTTTTGCTTATTTTGCCTTACTTTAAGGGTATACACCATCGCTTCTTCAGCAATGTCACTAAAGGACCTACAGGTACTGGTTGCACCTGTGCAAAGCAGAGATCTAGAAGAACCAAGGAAACAGTTTCTTCCTTAAATAACCGTTTCTCCACTGCCTGACTTTGTTTTAAAGCAAAGTCTGCTTATCCCTTTGTTCATGGAGTCTGAGCTCTGTGCCACCACTCCTTGTTCTGGAGAGTTGCTTATCATGACTTCATCTCTAGAACCTCAGCTGTCCCCTAAAGACCACTGCCAGGCTGGGTCCCCAAACCCATCTGCAGAGATGCAGAGCTCCCTAGATAGGTAGTCAGCTCTGTGAAGCCATCATAAGGAGAGAAAAAAATTAAACAAAAGGCTAATTATTAGCATTGGACCTGGTGCATTCTTTGCAAGAGGCTCAAATCTGTGTTGGCTCCCACCTTAATCCACCCCAGCTGACATGCATCAACCATAAATCAGCACAGAGCCTTGCCCCTGTACTGTGCAAACATTAACTAATTAATCCTCCTTATAGCCATTGGAGGCTGCAAAAGGGTTATTATTATACTTTTCTTCATAGACTGTGTGACTGAAGCAGAGATGATAAATGTTTAAAGGACACAGACATAATGATGGTCTGAACTTGGGTACAGAAGGACTCTTGGACATTTCTAGAGCACTTTTCACCTATTTTTTAGCAATCCCAATTGAGGAATAAACAGGAGGAACTGTATAAGCTATTTCGAGACAAGCTTCAGGGCCTTATCCTCATCCATGTTACACTTATAAATCTGGAGAAATGCCATTTGCTCCTTGGGGGGTTTACAGCAATGCTGAAAATCAGAATGCAGCCCATCATATTAATATAAAATGTGAGGAAAAAATACCCAACAACAAGCAAAGGGCAATACAGAAAATAGGTTTGTTACAAGCAAATTGGTTATGTTTGTTTTTTTCTGCATTAATGTTGTCCAGGCCTCCCCTGTGTATTCTCAAGGAAATGACTTCGTTATATCAGTGAAGTATATTGAAAATGAAATCAGTGGTAGCACCAAATGTGCCCAGACATGACAAGACTTTTAAATAACAACAGAAGAATTCTATCTCCTTTCCTGTTTGTTCCATGTTAACTTAAGGAGATTGGTGCTGACTTTCTGGAATGGCTGCAGCAAGCTGTAAATGATGTTTGAAAATGAAATGAAAAATCTCTTCCCAGGCCACTGTGCACAGCAATCACTGCTGAGCCAAGTTAATAGCTGTTTGCTCCCGTACACTCTGACATGAGACGGAGCCAGAGGAGCCAGCAGTGCAGAAATTGGGACTACCCAAAACCAACTACTGGACAGGATGTCTGCTGATTCTTCACCCAACCTTGTTTTTGGTAGTGGTGTCCTTTACAGGGCTGAAAGGGAAGAGACCCAAACGTTTCTAATCCTTCCTGTATAAGCCAAGTGGTTCACTCATGGGGGAATAACAAGTTAGACCATGATGCAGCCTTCTCAGGTCCTCTTTTTTCCTGCCTGTTTCCCGACTTTGTTTACTGTCCTCTTCCCCATTTTTATCCAACTGTATCTGTGTTGCAACATCAACACCCCTGGGCTTTAGGGCTGTGCAGATAAAAGAGGCTTGCATCAAATGGGCATAATTAAGCAAGTGCATATGTGTGGGTACTGTTAACACCTGGTGATTATGTCAGCAATGCGATGGACAAGGTGGCAGAGGGCATTTCTGGTGACCCAGTTACTGAAAGGCTCTCTGGTAGTCACACTGCAGTGCAACACTGCAAACAGTGATTATTAATACCATTAAAAATTCATGTAAGCCCAGGTTCTGCAAATGCTCTGCCATGTGAATAGTCTCTGTGGAGATAAAGAGGGCACTACAGCAAGCATGGAAAGCCGATGTCCGGTCTGATGATGCATTGGCTAGAAGTTGCCCTTCAGAGCTTTGGGGTTGACCTGCTCCTGTGTCCTCACGTGATGGACTGACCAACATTTCAGGTAACATCCCTCATCTGGGATCCACTTTTGGACATTTACTGTATAGCTCCCTGCTCCCTCCCTTGTTCCTTTTTGCATGGGTAACTTGTGCAAGTGTAAGCTAAACCCAACAGAAATTAAAAAATAATACAAATTAAGCAAAATGCCCTTTGTGTGATACTCCTTCACAGCCTAGAAGCAAAGGGAGATGGGATTTAATTTAGGCCAGTCCTCTGCTGCATTTCAGATAAAGGATTTTTAATCTAGTTGTAGGTTGATAAAAATACCCCTCTCTGATCCTGCAGGCAACTTCTTCTGCCAATTTTCTTTGCAGAGAGGAAGAGAGGGGAAGAAATAATTGAAAGAACACTGCCGCATAGAAAATGACACTGACGGAGTAATGCACTTTGGAACTGTGTGCTCTGCCAGATCCTTGTTTTCTACTATTTTTTTCTTCCTTTTACTTCAGAAATTTAAAGCTATTGGTAATCATCAGCATGATTAGGTGATTTTTTTTCATTTTTTTTGGCTTTTCTGAGCACTAGCCAGGTAGCAGTCTTTTAAATACAAAATGATTTCTCTATTCTGGAGTGTTATTTCAACTTTCACAGTACAGCTTGTTCCCTTCCACCCCAAGCAGAAATTTTTCAGGGTTAATTTATTCATCTAATTGCTGGATGCACATGTGGTATTGCAGTCCACAGTGATTTTATGGACTTAAGGCTATGGTAATGACTTAATAAACATGCATGTGTACATGATTTGAAGGCAATATATTCTCTTGAATGTAACGTTTCAGAAAACACGGCATGAAAAATAGAAGGGTAGCCAGAGGCATATCTCAGTGGAGGCGTGAAATGCTGAGCTTTTAGTATTTTTTCCAAATTAAAGACTCCGTTTAGAAAAGGTATTACCTGTCCAGTTTTCTGACAATTCATGAGCATTTGAATAATCAAAAAAACCTCACAACACAACACTTTTTTTTGGTTTCATTTTCCTCCATGTTATTCTTTTGAGCCCTGCTCTAGACTCTTAAAGTTAGTGTGCACATATTCACAGGAAAGCAAAGTTGAGCTGAGTGAAGAAAAGGAACAGGACAAGTTTGATGGACAGCTTTCAGGAAGGGCATGTTAGAAAATCTCTGATGCTGTCTATGAAAGGGTGAAGGGGGTCAGGAAGGAGGGACGGGTTTCAAGGACTGTTGATTGAGGGGCTGGTGAATTAAGCCATGCCAGCTTAAACAAAACCCAACACAAAAGCACCTCTGTTAAAGTGTATGAATTTACACTGGTTTAATGTTAAAAGGAGGGGGGGTTGGACTCCGTAACTGTTGGACAATTTGTTACGCTTGAAAGTTAAAATGATTTTTGATTGTCCCGTTGGCAATTATTAAACCTGATGGTCTGGATGCAACTTCCCCCTTGGGAATGAACCAAACGCTGCCGAGGCTGGGAGCACGTGCCTGGGGATGCTCACTCTCTGCATGGCTCCTTCTTACCTCCTCCCCTGCTTATTGCTGGAACCAGGGTACCAGCTGGGATGGGCCTTTGACTGACCCCATATGGCAGTTGCTTTGCTCTTCTAGCAGTCTAACAGCCTAATGACATTTGCTGGCAGTACTTCATGAAGTGGTAAGATTTTTTTCTGATGGGGCCAATTTCCATTGGCAAGCAAGCTTACTCTTTTCTTTTTGAGTTGTCTCTTAGTAACCACCAGGCTGTCTACTGAAAAGGTTGGTTCACTGGTAACTGGGAGAAAGGAGCTGCTTGCAATGAGAGCTGTTGTGTGGGTCAATGGTTGGGTACTCAGTGATTTTGGATAGGAGGGCTCCAGTTTCTTACCCTTTGCTTTCCCAAATACACAGTGCTATGTTGTTTCCTAAATCTTGTGGAATGGTTTACGGCAGCATCCAGATCATTAAACCATGAAAGCAGGTGCCAAGTGGTTGTCCAATAGCAGACGTAAACTTCTCTGAGTCTTGGAAAGGTCTGGATAAGTGTTTTAGCCATTGCCTAGGCCTGCTACCTGCAATGTCAAATACTTCAGGATATTTCTTCCTGGAACTGGACAGGTCACAAAGTTTTTGAAGTAGTTTAGATCTTTAGTTCAATTTTGACTAACACTTGGCTCAGTTTTGAAGTATAGCCCTGGTCTGGATATCGAAGGTTCACCTGCACTTAGTGTCTCTGCTTCCTTCAAGCTGTGATCGGAAAATGTCTCACTGCAACACTTGGCCATCACCTGAGATGGAAAAGTCCTCTTTGGTCAGTGTTGTGGTTTAAACCCAGTCAGCAACTAAACACCACACAGTCGCTCACTCACCCTTCCCTCCCACCACCCCAGTGGGATGGGGAAGAGAATTGGAAAAAAAGTAAAACCTGTGGCTTGAGATAAAGACAGTTTAATAGGACAGCAGAGGACCATAAAATAACAATAACAATAATAATGATAAAAGAATGTACAAAACAAGTGATGCACAATGCAATTGCTCACCACCCGCTGACCAATGCCCAGCCCGTCCCTGAGCAGCGATCACTGCCCCCCCGCCAACTGCCCCCAGTTTCTATACTGAGCATGATGCCATATGGTATGGAATAGCCCTTTGGTCAGTTGGGGTCAGCTGTCCCAGCCATGTCCCTTCCCAACTTCTTGTGCAGCTGGCAGAGCATGGGAAGCTGAAAAGTCCTTGACCAGTGTAAACACTATTTAGCAACAACTAAAACATCAGTGTGTTATCAGCATTATTCTCATCCTAAATCCAAACCACAGCACTATACCAGCTACTAATACGAAAATTAGCTCCATCCCAGCCAAAACCAGGACAGTCACAGTGAAGCAAGCTCCTGCCACAATGGCTATTTTTGGCCTAGACCAGATGAGTCCCTCAGGGGATAGCTGTGAGTCCTTCAACACACTGTGGATTTGGATGCCATCTCAGCCTGCTGTGGCTCAGGAGACCGTTCTGAGAGATGGCCAGTTCGGTCTGTGAACATAGATGTAGGGAAGGCCCAGGATCTTCAGACAAACCCATGGTTCATGGGAAGGAGCATCCTGCATCCCACTGCCCTTGACTTTGTAGTCCTGAGACTTGGCCCTCTGCTGAAACAGTGATTTTCATGTTTTGGGGAGATAAATGGTGATGACTTCTTCCGCTTGAGCTATGGCATTTTCTCTCCAAAAAGATGATACTTTTTGGAGGGAGAGCTGGTGAAGGACAGCTCATGACTTTCTCTGTTGCCCTGCTGTGACTCTGAGGCACAGTGGAGATCTTTCTCTTTCTTGCTGCTCCCCTGCCCCCATTTACTGTCAGTAAAAGAATCCAAGTTTAACTATCTTTCTGTTAAAGTAAGGAGCTAAGGTTGAAAACTGAGCCACTGAGGTGCAACTCTTTTGAAGCCTGTAGTGGTTACAGCTGTCAGCTGCCTTGATGAAGGCTGCACTGTCCTCCCACGTGCTTGATCCAAAGGCAACAGGAGTGTTATTATGGATTTCAGTTGTTTTATTTGGCCTGGAAGAAGGTGTGATAAAGTAGTCTCCCACTTTCGCCTCTGCTGTCCCGCATACTTAAAAGCAGGAGCACTGTCTGTGCATCTGGCCATTCCTACAGACCAGCTGTAGGTCCCTGCTCATCTTGCTTAATGGCTCCTCACCAATGCTGGCAGCTCAAGGGTAATACCCTAAAGGGCCATAAGTTCCTTCTGCCCTTGGTGTGCATCACTGTGCCTCTGTTCTGACTGTAGTTCCTGTGTTTCCTGCTGCTTCCTAGCCTCATTATTTTTCATTTTGCTACTGCTAGTTTTGCTAGTGAGATCCCATTTGTCAAAACTGCTTTACTGAAGCAGGGAAGAGATTGGGTTGGGGGAGTGAGGTGCACAGCTTCACAAAGGATGAAGTTACTTCCACAGCGCAAGATCGCATCAGCAAAGAACTGAAGGTGACTGCAAGCACATTCTGGAGAATGTCATTCATTATTTGTACATACAACCAAGATGAAGCTATTCCTCTTTGCCCTCTTGGGAGGTGTTATTTAAATGAGGAAAAGGCAGGTCTTTCTTCAAAGAGCATGCACGCTAACCAAACAAGGCAAGGGCAGGAGAAAGTAAATATTACCCTGACTACTGAGATCAAAAGCAAGGTTTAGAGATGCTAAATGATGTGCCCGATTTGATATAAGCAGTCCATAGAAGAGCAGAGGTAGGAACTGAACCCAGAGTCTCTGACCTGGTGAGCAGTGTCCTCTGAAATACTGTGTGGTCAAGGAAATGGCAACATCGTCAAAATCCGGCTGTTTCCTGTGAACTCTGACACCTTAAAAAAAAGTGACAGCATAAAAAAAAATCTGTTTACTTTTCTGATAGTATTTTCCTCATGTCAGAACTGTTTTTTCACAATTTTCATTGTTATTTGATATTGTTACTGTGTTTAGTAGCTAATTTAATAGTTATTTTTGATAGCAAAATATTTTGAGATTCCTGAGTCTAAGTGTTCCTGTTCTCAGATTCTAAATGTTCAGTTCTAAATGTTCTAAATGTTCTAAATGTTCCTGTTCTAAATGTTCCTGTTCTGAGAAATATTTGCAAGTTAACTCCTTGTTCTGGTTTTGAATGAAAAGAAATTGGAATATGTTGGCATTTGTCACAGGACAAGCCTTCTTCTGGTGAAGGATGAAGAGCAATGTACTTTGTACTATTTTTTAAAGATTGTCCCTTCCTTCATCGTCGTGTCTTACCTAGTTAAAATTAGGAATGATATTCATTGCATTGGAATATATGCTTGCAATACACTTGTGTGGTTATCAGAAAGACTCATTTCTTACTTACCTGCAAAACCCATTTTTTGCCTGATATACTCTGGCACTATGAATATTACCCTTAGTTAACCATCTTAATTCCTCTAAATTAAAGAAAGATCATTTAAAATATTAGCATGAACACATTTTTGTAATTAACACCAACTTTGTCCTCTGCATCAAAAAGAAAAAAAAAATTTATTCTCTCCTTGAGCTGAGGTGTAAGGTTTTATTTTCTTGGGCAAACAAGGGAGAGCTTGGTTCTTAACTCTTAACGCTTTGCATTTCTAAGAGCTGCTCGAAACAGAGCACACCCTGGACTCATTTTTTTCCCCTGTTGTCACAGGCTGCGTGGTCCCGAAGGCTGCTCCATTTAGGAGAAGGAAGTTAAGTAATTGCCCCCTGACAGACCTCCCTGTCAACTCTTCAGGATATCGGTACTGGGTTGTTTGGTGGGAAAACACCTAACGTCGACACGGGGAGGTAATGGAAATAGCATTCAGATGGTCGGGGGATATCCAGTGGGTCGGATGGAAGCACATGAAAGAGTCGAGCTGAAACAGAGTAAGGAACCATTTAATGACTGTGTAACTCTGTTTCTCTTTTGGCTACTGGGATTTCCCTGGAGCAATTGCCCGCTAGCCAGTAGTGAACACGTCTGTTGTTGGTAGACGCAAAGATTTTTCTGTTGACTTATACTTGGCTCAGGCGTGAAAACCCTGCCTTGAGGTTGAGGGTAATTACTACCGCATAGCAAAGACATGTGGGGCTAATTAGTTCCAGGCTAGATAAGGAGAGAGGGTGGATGTTTCCCAGGTAAAAATTAAAATAGGACAGATGCTTTGCTCCTGGGAAGTGGGTGTTTAGGCTAAGGCGCGTTCCAGATGAGGATTTGGGTACCCAGAGGTAAAAGGAGGGAGGTAAAGTTAGGTCCTGCAGGCCAAAACTGTAGCGTAAATCAGCGCTGCCTAACCCTGAGAGTGTCTGGGGTCAATATCTCTCTAAATATCTGGAGCAACACTTCTGTATGCCCAGGGCTGCCCTGCCTGATTGGGATCCAGGGACTTCACCTGAAAGCACATTGAGTGTCGCTTGAAACCTCTCCTGATGTGCGTGGGTGACTGCTTCAGCTGCTTGAGAAGGGGCAAAGGGCGTGTTGGTTTCATCCAAGGAGAGGCAGCATTGGGATGGGTATTTTGAGGACTGCAACTCTGAGCTTAGGTACTAAGTTCTGCCTCCCTCCTGCTTCTGTGCCTGAGCCTGTTCTGGGTCTGATCTTCAGTCTGAGAATGAGGAGCAGCTGTCTGTGCTGGCGGCAGGTGACCGAAGAGGGACTGCAATTACAAATGCTGCTCCTGTCACAAGGAATTGGGAATTTTTTAGTGATAAGAAGGATGCACTTTAGGTTCCTTGAGGATGCTAAGTGCTAGGCTGCAGCTCTACCTGTGCATTAATGAAACACTAGCAAAGTTGAAACTGAGTCTCACCCCAGAAGAACAGGTTAACTGCTTTTTTTTGTCATCACCCTTTTTTTTTCTTTTTCTTTTTGGTTCACAGAGCTTTACTTTTATGCTTTTCCATTACACAATTTTATGCCATTACTGTGGATGAATTAATCTTATGAGAATGGTCGTGGCTGTCCTTTACTGATGGGGGAGGAGGGCAGGAGGAATGACTTCAGTGCTCCTTTAATTACTGATCTCATTAATTACCCTCCAAACCAAGCGGGTTTTTGCTCAGAGCTGTTTCCACAAGCCAGAATGTCCTTCTGGAACTGGTTTACACCTGAAAGGGTAATTGCTTCCTGACTCTACACTTACGTATTTCCAAAACCCAACAGCATCTCATCCAGCTTCATCATACACCTCCTCCCTCTACAAAACTGGGCTTGCCCCAGTCAGGAAAGTTCCTTATTTAGTGCCATCTTAAGACACCTGCCTGATAATAACCCAGGCATAGCCTGTAGCTGGAATTGCTTGTCCTCTGCATGCCTGATATGGTCAGGACCAGAATTTCCATCCTTTGGTTTATATCTTGAAGTAACTGGACTGGCAAAATCCATGCAGGCAGGGTTAAAATGGACAGGGCTGTGCATGAGCACCCACTTGGCAAACACTCACTCCGGAGCTGCTCCTGCTGAAATTGCTCAGTGCTGTGTCTTGGCCCACAGGATATGATGGTACAGTGCCAAAGGAGCAATCAAAAAAAAAAAAAAACCCCAACCCACCAGAAAACCACTTTCCTCCAGTGGTCCCCAAGCAAATGTGGTTCTGGCAAGGAAGGAGGATAAAAATGATGCCCTCTTTGTGGGTGCACTGCACTGGCTCGGTGCTGCCGCTGCGGTGTTGCTGCTCTATAGGCACTTTATGAGTGATGTGACAGCTTCCCTGACTGAAGTAATTCCAAGTACTGTAACATGAAGTGTCAAGGCAGACAGTAGAAAACATTTCAATCCTTTTCATTAGAACAAAGCACTATTCTCTTGACGGCTTTCAAATGCATATTGTTTAGCTATTATGTGCTAACCTTGACTATTATATTCCAAGCACAATAGCAGTGGGAGCTTTCTGCTTTTTTTGTTCGTTAGTGATCATGGTAAGAGGATTTCTTTTTTTTGCAGGGTCAGTAAAATATTCAGTTATAAAGGAAAAAAAAAAAAGAAAAAAGGAAAAAAGAAATATTTATGTTGCAGTAGCAGTGAGAAGGAAGTCCGAGGTCTCCCCTTGTGTCTCAGTCTTCAGGTGGGTCAGACAGTTCCCAGTATGGATTTTTACCCCAGTGTGGCTTGTACTTCTCTTGACAGAAATCAAAGACTGCAAGTGCATCCTGCCTAGACTGCTTGTATGACTAGTGACAAGCTGATGCTAAAGCCACTGCAATGTTAGCTACCGAAAGCCTCAGGCAATGTACAGCAGGTAAATGGTTAATTAAAACGATTCTTCAAGGATACCTTTAAGGGAACATGGAGCCTTTCCAAATCTCTGCAGGGAGTTATTGATGGAAATTGCTGCTCCACGTTTTCTCTCAGGGATATACACAGGGTGGGTTACCTTAACTGCTTCTGACATTTCTTCCATCTGACCATGAGGTTCCTGAGATGGGAAGATTAAATTGCTCCTGTAAGAATGAGATGTGACACAGGTGAAAGCCAAAGATAAAGATACAGAAATGTTTAAGCAACACATGAAATCTCCTGATAAAGCCTGGGCTCTTTCCTAGGACCAGGTGCGCCGTGCACACTGGAGGACAGAAGTTCTCCTTTTTCTCTCAAAGGGCTTTGTAGCCTCTGCTTGCCCAAAGGCCTGATTGCTTTTTTGCCCCATTCTCCTGAGCTAATGTTTTCCAGTTTCCACCATGTCTTCTATTCCTCATCTTTTTTTCCCCCCTCACCTCATTCTTCGTTTTTGACCAGCAACCTCATTTCATTCCACTTACTAAACTCTTTCTCAAAGTAATGCAATTCCCATCCCCATCCAAATCCTTCTTCCTGACATCTTCATCTCTTCCGATCCATTCCTACCTTCTCCCTTGCACCACCTCTCAATCCCATTTTTTCCTACCCCAAACTTGAACTCTAAGATTACCCTCTCCCGCTGCCATCCTTTCCCCTCCAGTGGCTTCAGCTCTTCCCTCTCCGCTCTTTGATTTTTTTCTCCTTCCTCGGTGCCAACGCCTGACAGAGAAGAAGTCACTGATTATATGTCTTCATTGTAATTAAACTGGGCCAGAGCCCATTCTCTGGCACTAAGAGCAAGTGGCATAGCCTGGCTCACATCCATACAGCTAAACTCTCTTCCTCCCGTAACAGGATGGCTTTATCCTTTCTGCCTATTGGGAACAGCCCTTGGCAAGTGCTACTCTCTGAACCCTGCCCAGACACAGACTCTGAGAGTACTCCCTAGGACAAGCCAAAACTGTGCCAAGGAGCATGCTAATAATTAAACACTATAGACTGTGCTACAGGCCTCGGTGCTGTTTAATTTACTTACAAACATGCAGCTGAGAGAACGGGAGAGGCAATGTCTTTGCTTTCAGCCCAGGTATAGACCCATGCTGCAGGTATGGGGGTCGGGTAAAGCTGCCTCAAAACCAGTTTGACCCATGCGAGGATGGCAGACTCTCAAGGCTGAGCATCAGCCTCTGGAACTAGTTATCTTTCAAGCATAAACTTGGCTAAATACGGGCAGGGTTTTTTAATCTAGTGGGGGTGTGGGAAGCATGTCCTTGGTTAAACTCCTGCCCTCCAGCCACTGCTGCCAAGTTCCTGCCCCCAAATACAAGCTTCCAAGCAAGCGTTTCCTTAGAATTTTAAAATATGAGTGAAAAAAAATATTTTTTCCTGCTTCCTCTCCCTCCCCAAGGTGAGGATCACAAAATTCAGCTGAAAGAGAACACCCACATGGGAAATTTTAACTCCTTTAGTTAACATTTAGCAAAATCTGCAGCAGCAGAGAGCAGGGTCTTACTGCGTGTAGGCAGTGTAAAGCATTTCAGTAGTAAGTGGTAACACCTCTATCTGCCACAAATAAGTGAGGGTATACATGCAGACTGCGGGGCTGGTGCTGGCACAACTCCTTTGACAAATCCTATTTATCTGAGACCAAACCAATCCTGTATCAAAAGGAAGGTCCTAAGCTTTTCAGATGGGTTTGGGATTGATGTTCTGAACCAGGTTAACGTGAGATTGTGCGAAGGAGGAGGTTGTGCTGGTCCACCTGCTGCATGGCAAAGCAACACAATCGTGGGACTTTGCTCTGACCCAGAGGTAAATGCCATGTGGAAATCCTCCATAACCAGTGACTCTGATATTCACCCCTCTTGTTTTCATATCCTGAAAAGGTTTGAGATAAATAGCACATATAGATTCAGGTGTGTAACACACCTTGTGCCTGTATATAAGTGTATGTATTTATAGATTGTTAAAGTCTAACATCACTACATATTGAAATGGTTAAAGTAGTAAGGTAGGTTATTTCTGTTTCCATGGCTTTGGAAGTGTTATATACAGCCAGTACTAAAACCAATAAATAATTACTGTATTACTTAATTCTAATGTTATTTCTGAAATAACCATATATATATATTCCGAAGATTTTGCTTGTCTTTTAAGCTTGAAATAATAGGCAACCAATGTCTGTAATCCACCTGTTTACTTTTTTCAAATATATATATTTGTAGACTGGATCACTGGCTCTCTGCATTAACACTGAAGAAAAGTCTTAAAAACAGCTTTTCAGTCAGTGAGTGTTATCTGGAATTTATCTTGGACTAAGACTTCAGATTTGGCCCTGCAGACAGTAATATGTTCATCATCTCATGTTTCCTGTAACCACCTCCTTGTGTATAGCATGAGTGAGGATAACTGAAATATGGGGATGGCCAAAATGTTTTGCGTGCCATTTTGTTCCCCGTTCTCCTTGTTTCCTTCTCCCAGGCTGCCACCCCGGGAGTTTGCCCTCTCCCAGCGCAATGTTGGCTGTGTGGGAGGTTGGACTCAGGGTCCTCAGTCCCATGTCTAGTTGTGTGTGTATCTTCAGCAATACAGCCCACGTGCCGGGCCGCACACCTTAGCTTGGGGTGGAAGTGATGCTTGGTCATCCTATCTAGTGCAAGGGTGCTTGCTTTGTACAGTTTCCTTTTTTCCCCCCAAACAAAATCCTATTGTCTTTGTGTGAAACCAAAATACGTGTTCAAATTACATGTCTATTAGCACACAGTAAGTGCATCCAAGGCAATGGAAAAGCTCTGATGGACCTATTTTGTGTTAGAGGCGTAAGTAACAGTGTCTTTGTGCACTGTGTGGGAACTGACAAGACAGTCTTGCTGGGGAGATTGGCAGCAGAAGACTATTAATGTGCAGATAAAGGCAAAGTGTTATCTCCTGGTGCTGTTCAAGTCATTGGCAAATTTCCCTTCGACTCCAGCAGAGATGGGAGTTGAGCTGAGATGCTTGCCTTTTTATGGACAGATTTTTCTTTTCAACTCAGAGATAAAGAATTTTGGAGGGGAAAGGCAGTGAGTGTCAAGACAGAAGATGGCTGTGAAAGCAGCAATCGTGTTGGCAGATCTGAGTGCTGTGGGACCCGTACGTAAATCCTTGAATAGGCAAGAAGAGATTTCCAAGCTGGGACCCTATCTGGAGACAAATAGGGCAGAGCAACCGAAGGGAACGGCAGGCCCCCAGAGCAGAGGTGAGGGCTGGGAGGAGCAGGCCACAGGGCTCAGCATGCTGCAGAGAGCACCCAAATCTCAGACCTCTGATCTCTTCTTCATGTGTCACTTAGATGGCTCAGCAGGCTCATTGAAGAATGGTTATCAAAACACTGTCAGCCTCTCTGAAAGAAGGAGAAAAGGGCAGCTAAAATGCAGAGTCTATAATTAAAAACAGATTCAAACTGGCATCTAAAACTTGTTCAAATAGATCTAATGCCTTCTGCTGGTTTGCTGCCCTTCACACCTTTCCAGGTCACCCGTGCGAACACTGCAAGGCTGCAATTTGCATCTGGGAGACGCTCTATTTTCTTCAAACTGAGAACAGCTCTGGGCTTTGCAGCTTTGCAGTTTTTGGCAGAATCCCTCCCATTTTCTTTCTCCTCCTGCCCTGTGTGGGCAGAAGCCCTGTGGAGAGGACAGCAAGGGAAACAGAGCTGAGCAGAAGAGGTTCAGGGAGGCTTTCCACTGGGGAAATGGAGGCCTTGTGCTGGAAGCCAAGTGTCTTCAGCTGGACCCCATTTCAGCTCACTCTCCTCTCTTCTGCACTCAGGAAAGACTTAAACCTTTCCAATATAAGCCCGGGGTAATAGCTGGAGGAGATCTTGGATTTCTATGGATTTTGGCTCAGGCCAGATTTCTTTCCACTCCACGAGGAAAGCGCGCTGATAGCCTGATTTACGCGCCCACCTTTTGCTGGGGCTTTAAGAACACTTTCATGACACCGAGCTTTTCCAGCAGTATATGCTCAGTATATGCTGGCCCCACTGCCTGGCAGATGTGTATGGTCTGGGGCCATACAGCTGATGACAAAAGCTGTGGTGACAGGAGTGACTCTCTGCATTTCTCTCCCTCTTTCTCTTCCTCCCAGTGTCTCCCAGCTAGGCAATGCCGTCAGTGCCAGCGTGGCAGCTCCTGTGGCTCTTCTGTGAACTAGAGCTTTTTTCTGACTGTGTTCTTCCATTTTAGGGAATTAGATCAGCTCATGAGGGGATCTGACGGGCATTGGAATTAGCACAAGGCTGGGACCGTGGTGAGGGAAGAGGAAGAGTGTACTTGGGGGGCTGCCTCTTGTTTGCTGTTGAATCAGTTCACCGTGTCTCAAGTGACTATGGTGACTGCAACACCTCTGTCCAACACTCAAACAGAGCAAGAGAAAAGAAGCTGCAGCATTTTCTGGCTTTATTACAGCAGTCTAACACTGTCCTTACCCTTGCTAGCTTCCTTGTGTGAGCTTTGCTTGTGTTGGTGCTGGGGAACCTGCTTTCTGCTGTGCTCTGCTGAAAGGCTTCAACAGGTACTTTTTGCCTGTGCTTTTTTACCTCTGCTGGAGAGAGATGCTATTCCCACAGGAGTACCAGGGAAGCCTGGCACGCTGGACCCTCACTGGCTGGCATTGCTGATCATCTTGGGGTACTGAAGGCTTCAGGTCCCTCTCTGTGCAAAGGCTTGTTGGGCCAGGGACTGTGCGGTCTCAGAAGTAATTTGTGAACTGCTCTACTTAAGGGATAGGGCTGTTGTATAGGAAAGGGCTTAGATCTGGCGGAGAACGGTTTACCTTGGATACCCTCAGCCAGCCAGCCCCACCCAATCAAGTGGAATTCCCCTTTGATTTTTAATTAACTGTCTTCCAAATTCAGTGTTTCCTTTTTTAGAGAATGTGAAGAAGGCACAAACCTCAATTTTCTGAAGAGTTATTTCTTTGTCAAGACTCGGCAGCAGAATACTGCACATGGGATTCTGAAAAGACAACCAGATTCTCTGAATGGAGCTCGCTGATTTTCCTTCCTTCACTCTAGATCCAATATTCTTGCCAGGAACATGAAAAGCATGTCCCAGCACACCAAAAGGATCTTCAAGCATGTAACTGTCATGGAAGCCAGTGTAGGCTGAAGAATGGGAGTGGTGGGAATGATAGGGATAACTCTGATAATGTGTTCCTAGAGATGCTGAAAGGAGGGAAGTGGTGATACTGAAGTGACAAAACAGCTCATTGTCCAGGGGAAGCAAGAGACAGCTGCTCCCTAAGGGAAGACAAGCTGGGAGACGAGGGTGACCCCAGCCTGGGCAGTGATGGGGTGCAGTCCTGCAGGGTATGAACGTGGTGGGCAGAGCTCGATGGGTCCACCAACATTCCCAGAGCAGGCAAGAGGTGAACCAGATCCAGGGTCCACACAAAGAGTACAGTCAGGAGAAAATGGATCCAGGGCCAGAGCCAGAGCTGGACACAAGGCTACAATGTAGATCCAAAGTCCATGCAGGAGACAGGGCCAAAGATAGGACTGGAGACAAGCAACAGGGTAGTGCTATGTCTATACAAGCCAGTAATTTGCGCTTGCTTCTTTTCTAATCAAGGTGTCCTGTGATTTTGATCACTCCAAGGTACTCCTGAGCCTCACTCTGTATCTAGAATGTTTTAGATGCCATATGACAGGAAAACAATGTGAACTGAGGAGAACAGCATGGTATCTTCCCTAACATTCACTTACCATAAAAAAATCCATTACTTTCAGTGAAACATTTGCTGGATTGTCTTCTTTTTAAATGGAATTTCATAAGGCTTTTTGAATCTCTCTGACCTAATTTAAAATAATCGATAACAATGCTAGAATTAGTGGGTTTTGGATTTTATTCAGTGCAGTACACAGGTCTTCGGGACAAAAGGTTGTATGTTCTTTCTTTGATGAGTGGTATTATTAGAACAAATTTGCTATCCGGGCAGAGATGATCTGTTTCAAGTATTATCCAATATTTATAAGAAAAAAGTTGATATTTTTGTTACTACATGTATTTTCCTAAAAACTCAGATTTATCCAGCATAACAGACAAGCTTGTGTTGAATTGTCTCAAGGACTGAGGCACATACATTTTGTTATTATAGTGTCATCTTTATGATCTATTTTCTTACGTTTTTTGGTCTGGTGTTCAGGGGAACAACATGTGCCATGTACAATTTGAGGATGCTATTGGATACAGCAAGATCAGAAGAAAAAATTGGCTATTCACTAAGCTCAGCACATTACCATTATCACAGGTAGCATTCCTCCTTTTGCAAAGCATTTAAAAGGCCAGCTTTGTAAAAGCAAGGCATAGTTATTACTGTTTATTCTTGTGTTATTATCTCTGTTCCACACCACTGATCATGTTTTATTTATCAGTCAATTTTTGCGTTATTAATGGAGAATAAAATTCAAGGCTTAATTTCAGAAGAACAAACGCTCTGCTCTTAGCACAGCCATTAGATTGTCCTTCTAATTGTCTTGTTCACCTTTCCCCTTTGCATGGTACATCATTTCTTCTAGGCTGGAGTTTTCCTCAGAAATGTTTGATTTTTTGGTTTTTGAATGGACAAAGTTACCTAAAAAAGGACTTAGTGTCATCTCTCTAGCTTGTATAAGAGCAAGGAGAAGGGCTGTCTCCTGTAGTCAGCACCTGGGAAGGATGAGGTCCCCTTGGTGAAAGGCATGTAATGGAGTTGTGCTGCAAAGCAAAAATCATCTGAGAGCAGAAAGTAGGACAATCTTGTGAAAATAAATTTGGGAGCCCCCAAGGAGAGCCTGTGAGTTAATTACTGTGAGGCTTTCAGTCTCTGGGGCCTCTTGACCATGCCTTCCTTGCCTTCCTTCTTGACCTGCCAGGGCCTGCCCATGTGGACTTCCTTGTCCTGCAGGTCCCTCAGCTTTCACCTACAGCTTTTCACCTGCATGCCTTCAGCTTTGCAATGGGATGAATAGGCTTGTGATACGGCTTACACTAAATTAACCTGCTTGGTGCCTGCTCCCTTGACTCTTCCATTAGAAGGTAGCACAGACATCCCCTGGAGATGAGGCAGAGAGATCTGGAAGACATCCTTGAAATGTCAGCCTAAAAAACAGACTGTATTTTGAGAGTAAGAGTGAAAAAAGAGAAGTTTCAGTGATCAGCTCCTCTCCAGTGCTATGCAGTTTCCCTGGGTGCTTGGGAGTTTCAGGTTTGTGAAATCAGGGCGTTTAACCAGACGCCAAAGACTGACTAGTGACTTCAGGTGTCTTAATACTGCAGTGCCTAAAAATGCTGTAAAGGGAGTAAGAGACATTAGATATAGTGTATGGAAATTAAACAGCTTTGACACGTCTTTAGGCACCTGACATGGGAGCAGCCAAAACCTCTAATTACCTGAAAGTTTGGCTCCACAAATCATAGGGAAGCTGAGCACCGGGCTTTCCTTTTAGAAGAAAGGAGTGTTAAATATGCAGTGATTCAACTGTATTTATATAAAAAAGAGAGAAATTTTCCATCTGCTTTTTGTTTTGCATACAGAGAAACTTCAAAGACTTCCTCACTGTTTATTTTTACAAATGAACATATAAAAACATATATCAAACTGTACAAATACACAATATTGAACAAGGGGGGTGTGTGTGTGTGTGTACATATACACACACGCATACATTAAATTACAGTTTGGTGGTGGGTCCAAAACTAGTTATTAGCGTAGTAAGCAAGCCCTACATTTCAGCCCTCAGCACAGGGCACGGTCCCTCAAAAAGTACCATTGTGTTAAGAAATTACATTTTTGAACCATTTGGGAAACTTCCCATGTGGGAAGGACAGGAAAGGTCCCCTCCTGCTGGATGCACAGTGGCTAAACACGGCTCTGGCCCCGCTGGGGCTGCAGCTATCCTCCTGCAAACCTCCCTGAGAATACTGCAGAGACTGCACGCTGCCTATTTGGATCCGCCGGCAGCAGTTTTCCTATTCCAAGTACTATATCACTCCCTGGCACACGTATTGTCCTTGGCTGAATCCCTCAGTGCCTTGGTGGCTGTATGAGAAAGCTGTGCAAAGCCTGGTTGAACAGGGGAACTTCTGCACCTTGTACGTCTTGTGTGCAGGATGAACCAAGGCAAATCCTAAGTCATCTCATTGCATTTGGAGTAGTGACAACTCTTCGACACATGGAAAGGGGCCAGCTACCAGACCAGCTCAGTTTTCCTTGTTTAATCTCTTAAGCACATTTTCAGGCTTAACTGCTTGAGTGGCAGAACCCCCATCAGCAATTTAAAAAAGCAATTATTTTGAAACTGTTCAGAAAATATTTTTATCTGCAAGATTCTGCCCAGCTACTGCATATTAGAAATGGTATGAATCACTCTGAAATATTAATTGATAAGATTCATGACCTTAAAAACATTATTAAGAGTAGGATATAAGGCATGCACAGTTTCATTCTGGCCGGGGGGACACAGCATTTTAATGACAGAGTGTTAATTATCACAAAGGTGGTAGAAAAATCTGTAGTGGAAAAGTTCCCTATATGATCGGTTGTGCATTATGCCCTTCACTTAACACAAAAAAATATACCAGATGAGTTATAACTCTGCAAATCCCTACTGGAAAAGTCACTTTTCCAGAAGTATTTTTTTCATACCATTGTGCTCTTCTGAGCCACCATAGCAAAGGCGTGAGTGGCAGCTCTGTTTCCTCTGATCTTCCTGCTACTAACAGTTCAGTTTTCATAAGAACGAGCTATTGTCTGTAGTTATTGAATGACATTTAGGAAAATTTCCAGTTGTGTTTTTCTGTGCATGCAGTGAAACTTCCAACATCCTCCACTGGTTATCGCGGCATCAGAGATTGAAGAGACCCACTGGCTCGCCTAATTCACTGCGCCTGCCTTTCTCCTGCTCAAGCTTGTCCTATTTTTCAGAAGTGTTTACCTGATTAGCACATGCAATTACTGATGTGTGCATAAGGCTCAGTTCAGGTTTTGAATGTTCCCTGGACCTTTCCCTCTAGATCAAAGCTCCCACGTCCTCCTGCGCCAGATCAGCCTCCTGCTGAAGTCGGTGTGACTTTGGCTGTTAACTTTGGCCCGCGAACACATTCCCGGAGCACAGAATTAGGTGTGGGCTCCAGCGCTTTGCTGCATCAGGACCTTTGTTAGAAACAGAATCTGAGCCTTCGTGTTTTTACATTATCAGTCATTTGTGAATTCCTTATAATTGTTTTAATGACTTTTGCAGAGAGCAGTCAGATGCTATTAAAGTTTTACTGAATTAAATTGGAGAAACTAATTTTGCTCTTAGTATTTTATTTCAGTGTGTAACTTGATTTTTAAGAAGCACTTTGTATTGCATGGCCGTTTGCATTTGCTTTATAAGCATAACATAAAGGTTTCCCTGGAGTCATGGAAAAATTACCTTCTATGTCCCCTATCTAATTAACACCATGTATGTTGCCTAACTCCTTATAATTCACTCCTGTGCACAGTATATAGAACATGATTGGAAAAATAATTTGAAGCAATGAGAAAAAAATGCCTTTTGTCATATATATGATATGGCCAAATACACTTCCAATCAAATTAGATTAAAAAAGAAAGGACAGTGGCACTAAGATATCTGATGTTGAAAAGAGACACCAAAGGCTTAATTAAAAAGTGTGCTTATGTTTTTAAAGGGATTGCGTTTAAAGCATAGTAATGAAGCCCTCCCTGCTGAAAGCTGGGTGAGCTGTCTGTGTCTGGGGCTGTGGCTGCCTGGCTCCCTGGTGAGAGCCCTGATCTGGCGTTCGATGGGTCACAGCGGAGCTGCTAAGCCCCCGGCGTGCTCTGGTGGGTCACAGGTTTCCAGGAGGGAGAGCAGTCAGCCGGTGCACAGTTAATTGCAGGGCTGGGGTCTGTCGTAAGGACATAGCCAGATGAGCCGCAGCAAACGAGTAAATCCAAGTATTGCCTTACAGCTGAGGGGGTGGTAAGACTTTAAACCATTCCAACTAGATTGTAAGTGCCATCTGACCAGGTTGTGGGGATTTTTCATTCTTTTTTTTTTTTTCCCTTTCTCCCTGTGGAGCCTGGAGGACTAATATGATTTGGAGAGAGAGCAAGTGTCAGTGGACTCAATTCTTGCTAGTGCATCAGCAGTGGAACCAAATTCCAAATGAAGAGGTTAACCCCTTACCCTCTGCAGATTCATTGAAGTTAATCAAATCATGTGTGCGTAAGCCAGGGCACCGCTAAAGGCAAGAGGCTGGATTTTGCATCCAGCATAAATTATACATGGAGGCAGAGAGCTGGGGCACACGCAAGGACCTGAATCAGTCCACAGTCACCCAGTAGCAGCACTTGTCATGTCAGCCAAAGGTAGCCTTTGCTCATGCTGCAAAGTTGTCACCTTTCCTGGGACCTGTCACAGCAGGACTCAGTTCTGACCTGCCACCCCTTTGCTCCCTTCACATGAGATGGAGACCCCCCCTCCTCCATCTCCCCTGTGGAGGGTCAGCTCATGTGGGACCCGTGAGCCTCTTGCTTTCAGATATTGCTCACTGCTGGGCTAATCACCACTGGTCATATCTGGGTCTTTTAAGGTCACATTGCATTTCCTTACCAGAGGAAGAGAAGGAAAAGATATAAATATATAGTCATCTTTTCTATACTTGCACTTAAAAAATAAACATTCCCTTTTTAAGCTTCTAAGAAGGTGTGGTGTGATTTTATGCTTCTAAGAAGATGTGGAAGAAGAAGAAGGGGGGAGGACAGCTGAGAAGAAAGCAACTAGGAAAACAAATGCTTTTGATTTTAAGAAAATAAATGTATGTGTTTATTTTGTCCAGAAAAATGAAAACGTCCACCCTTTTCAGAAACCACTGATTTTCCACTGGAAAGAAGGAAGTTCCACTGGAACTTTCCTTCACTGGAAGTTTCCACTGGAAACACAAGTTCCTCACTTGCTGATTGTTTTGGGGAAAGCAAGTAAATGCAATACAAATTTTCTTCCCTGTATCATTTGGTACCAACCAGCTCTCTGCCCTTTTGCAGACTTTCAGGGAAGAGAGCCCACCCTCCTGTCTCCTCTACCCTGGAGTGGGGACCACTACTCACCCATCTGCCATGGGTCCTGGTCCCACCATGGCTGATGTGTGGGTCACCCCGTGGCAGCCCTGCACCGCAGCCAGGGGCTCTGCACTGCTCCTCCGCTGTCTTTATACTCCCCTTCCACTGATGTGGAAATAGCAGTCTGTATGGCCGGCTGGTGTAAGTTCACATCCCACTGATTTCAGGTCAGCTCATCTGATTTGCATCAGCTACTGATTTGGCCCTGCCCAAGAGAGGGGATGTCCACGCATGTTGAAATGGCTGGAGTTACTCCAGACTGATGGTCATGTACATGAGAGCAGAGACTGTGAAGAAACACTGTCAGGCTTATAATTTCACTTGGAAAAGTGGACTTCAAAGGTGTCTGAAAGATGTTTCGCATAGGGTAAGGAAAGAAGATACAGTATTGGGCAAACTGGTTAGCGCATCAAGAAACCAGGGGTAAAGTGTACACTGGTGGCATAGCCATGGTGGTCTGAGGGATGTAACGCAGGCATTTTGGGACCAGCAATTGTGCGCCAGAAATTGCTAACTTAGCTTTAGCAAAAGCCAGCTAAAACAAATGTACCTACTTAAGCAAAGGCTACCAAAATTAGGAAGTTGGTTCCCCACCCATTATAAATAGAGACAGTCCTCTCTGCAGCCCCACATATATTGTATGTAGGACCTAAGATGACTTGAGATCAAGCTTAAAATATTTCTGTCCCCTCCCTCCCACGAATTCTGATTTTTTTCCTTCAGGAGGAAGAAAATCTGTCCTGAACATCCATTTTCCTTTCCTTTGTCATTCCTTTCATATCCAAAAAGCCCTGCCTCCCCTTACGCTTTCTTATTTTGAAATGTGTAGGATTTAAGAACTTCCTCCTCCCTTTCCGACCTTGGTCCTGCGCTTTTCCTGCGTGGATTACGAGGCATCTGCCTTGGGTGGGTTGGTCACTCTGCCACTCACTTGTGAGGTGCTGGAGGACTCTGCTCTGGATTCAGAAATGCTACAGATACTTGACACACCAAAGAAGGCAAGTGAGCAGTGTGAGATGCTTATTAATTGGGAAATGCATATCTCATATGCTGAAATGGAGCACAGGGAAACTGTTTCAGGGCGTTGTAACACAGGCACTGCCGGCTGAAGCTCATTGGCCTTTTGCTAAGGGAAGGGATCAGTCACAAACCAAATTTCTTCCTGCATTAACCAAATTGCCTATTGCACTGGATATATCTCTTATTAAATCAAATCTTTCCAGCTTTAAACTGCAGCTGTCAGTTCTTGAATCAAATATATTGACTATCAAACTTGTCACCTGGGAAATTACATCAATATTCTATTCCAAACATATAGCGGTTGTTTACCAATCTCTGAGCTGATAAAGAAGGTACACAAAATACTACAATTTGGGATTACATAAAATGCACCAAACACCTTCCAAACTGAATTGAGATCTGCTTTCCTGGTCACTGCAAATGGAGCTTTAAGCCTGCAAAGAAGCTCTTCCCTTCAACTTCTCTTTTAGGGCACTGGTATATGATCATGTAGCGTGACACTACTACTGTTTAAATGATCTTTGCTTATCAATAGGGTAATAACTGGATGATGAGCAGAGCTCACTAGATATTTAAATTTTGGAAGGAAAAACATGTATTATTCTGAAATGCAACCAAGTTATATTTCAAGATTTCCCACAGAGTGGGAGTAGAAGGTAAATGAGAGAGGGACTAGTTATTTCTAATAACTACTGTGAAAATCAAGACAACTTTAGATTTTAATCTTTTGCAGATGTTTTTTTTTTTTTAGGCCCGTGCAGGCTGTGGCTGCATTTATATTCTGGGCTAAGAGCATCCCTCAGCCCTGGTTTTCTAATCTAGATCAGGTCTGTGTCTTGGCCACAGGTCTGGATTTTCCTTCCATGGAAACAAGCATCTGGTTGGGCTGTGCATGCCCAACCTCCTCTTTGGGACAGGTTGAGGAGTTGGGTGTTGGTACAGAGTGGTGTTCCCCTCTCACCCACCCTGTAAACAGCTTAAATTCCTTGGACAGCCCAGGGCTTCAGAGTTCAGGGACTTCCAGGCTCCCAGTGCCCTGCAGCCCAGTGAACCAAAGAGGAGACGGGGAAAGCCCAGAAAGCAGATTGCCACGCAGGAAAAATGGACAGAGTGCTGCAAGACTGGAGATGTTTTAGGGCTGGCTTCTCCCTGACTGCTCACCCTCTGCAGCATGGGGAGATCGTGCCCCTTGACAGCCAGCTAACACTTGTTTTTTTCTCCTTTTTCAAGGGCATGGTTATCCTGACCAGGACTATGGTGACTTAGGGCTTCCATTACAAAATATTTTACCTTGAAAGGTTCTCTGAAGAATTTAGTAAAGAAACTAATTCGTTTTTAAGTCACCCTGAGTCACCCTGACAATGCCTCAGCTCCTGCAGGGCACAAAGCAGCCCTATGGAGCTGCTCTGTCTGGAGGCAGGGAGGGAGAGGGGGGCTCTCCTACCACTCGTGTTTTGCACAGCTGCCAAGCTGGTTCTGTGCATGGGGTGGCTCTCTCGCAGAGCAGTCAGGCTGTCTAACCTTAAACCCTGTGAATATTATAGAAATAAAAAGCAAGGCAATGAGTGAAGCTGCTCACCCTGGTTTCCAGCACCCTGAGCTTCCTTGGGAGAGTTCTGGTTTCCGAAAATAACTTTTTTTTCTTTTGGAAGGTCCCCTCTTTCTATATGGAAGGCTTAAAAACCAAATGCCTGAATTCAGGTAACCAGGAGTTTAGTGTGCTGGAAAGCCAGTTCCAAATATTATGACTCGATCCCCTTTCTGGTAAAGATCCACGGACAGCTTTTGAGCTGTGCATGCTCAGCACGAGCCATTGCTGCAGTAACAGTCGGGAGCTGGGCTCAGGCACACAGTCGGGCTGGGGCTCTGCGGAGTGGGGTTTAATTCCTTGAGCTGACATGGCTTTCCTGTGTGATTCTTGGCAGGTCACCAAATCTCCCTGGGCCTCATTCCCTGTCTGCAAAATCACACCTCTTGGACCTGCTGCCTCTCAAGAGAGCTGGGGAGAGGCCATTTGTTATTATGTGTTTGTAAATTGGGGGCTTTCCTTTTGGACAAGACCCCCAGACAGTCTCATAACACCAATCGCAAGATAAAGCAGGCAGATTATCTTAAATAATCTGGCAGATGTTGGAGAGGCTCCAGCCATGAAGCGGTCAGGAGGTATAACGTAAGCTGCTTGTACAGCGCTGAAAAGGCTCCCTGTCCTTTTGTAGCTCACCCCTTGTGAACAACCCATGATTTATTTATTGAGGAGTAGTTTCTGAGTCACCTTCTTCTCCATATTATGAAAACACTGAGAGTGAGTCATTTTGAGGAACTGAGCCTACAGCACTCAGTTCTCACCCTGGAACAGGAGGGGGAGAGCCCAGCAGGTGGGCTTGGAAGAGAGGGAGAGCGGGAGATGCAGCTTGCTTCTCTCCAAGGATTGTCGTCTGACCTTGGCAAAGTCACATAGCCTCTTTAGGATTTAGACCATAAGCTGAGAATGGTGGCCTGGCCTTGCTCAGAAGGGTGTTTTTTTAATAGGATGACACCATTAGAGATGTGAGACTGTCAGCTTCTCTGGTAACGGGGTCCTTTCAGGAGCCTTGGACAGGGAGACTGATGAAAGTGCAGATGCAATAACTGACTCTAAATGTGTAAAATGTGGCTGCAAAGAGAGCCAGAGTCATCTGTTCCCCATGTTTGCAGTGGATGGGAGAAAAGGCAATGTCCTGAAATTATAGCAAGGAAAGACATAGCTTAAGTATCAGGAAAAACCTCCTGGAAATGGTGTTGAGTGCTGGAACGGATTGTCTGGGGAGAGGGTGGACTCTCCAGCCCTGGGATTTTAACCCCGGTTAGACGCACATCTGTTTGGGATGGTTCAGGTGGAGCTGCTTCAGGCTGCTTATTTCTGGCTCCGTACAGAGAGGAGTTGACTGTATTCCCTGAACAGGCTGGCCTTTAGCAGGACCCTCGTTACTGACTGTCTCAGCATATCGGAGTGCAAAGAAGACAAATATTTAATTTGCCTAATTATTTAATTATTTGCTTTGTTCCTTTCTGTCCCCCTGTTCTTTGATGTCTTCCCTTTCACCAGTGGCACAGACAAGAAAGCTCAGTGCTTTCCCCTGTCTGTGTAAAATTTGCCTCTCCATTCATCAAACCCTCCTTTGATTTCGACGTTGTTCCTTGCTGCTTTCCAGTCCATCTGCAGTTGTAGGACTGCCTCCACCCTGCAGGCATCATGTAGCTGTTTCTGGCTGCACACATTTGCTAATCAGAGTATTTGATAATGGTTGGCCTTTAGTCTTCTCCTCTAGCTGGTAGGCTGTTCCTTGAATCGTTCAGGCTTTCTGGCTACTGCTGCCTGGCGATTGGAAGAGGCATTAGCAAGGCTGGGATCCTGGAGTCTTCATGAAGCTTTAATCTCACAAATGGGAGCTTCCTGCTAATGAAGAGCAAAGAATTGCACGGCACCAGGATGAAAGTCCACCTCTATGGCTGGCTTTCTTTCACCATTCTCATGATGTGAGCTGGAGCAAGTGTCCCCTCTGCGTCCTCTCTGGCAGAGCTGTCCCTGCCCATTTCCACCCCTGCCCTCCCCAGCAGAGCATCCGTGTGGGCAGTTCCCCTTCTCCCTTCTCTCACCTCTCCTCTGTGTGACTTCAGTCTGGGTTTTGCTCTGCCCAGGCACTCTGCCCTCACGCAGCCACCTCCTGCCACAGCTGATGCTCCCTGTCCTGCTCCGTCAGTGGCAGACCCGTCTGTCCCTCTCCTCCCTGTCAGCCCATGCGACGGGGGGCTGCACATCCCACGGGACCTGGGAGACACCAAGGGAGCAGTGTAGGTCAGCTTGCTCTGCTGGGTCCCCTCTGGGGACTTCGGCTTTCCCATCCTTGCCTCAGACTGTGAGGCGGTATCTCCAGTCGGCCTTTTTCCTTATGAAGGTCTCTAAATCGCTAACCTCCCTTGCAGGGAGCATGAGGGCTGTCCACACCTCTCTCCTTTCTGCTGGCTGACTTATCGGGAGGGCCCCTGGGGCATCAGAACTCAGGGTATCAGTGTGTTGAAGCCACTCTGAAACAACCAGTCTTTCAAGAGGAAAAGCGGTGAAGTCTCACTGCATGTGCTAGAAAACGCTCATCCATGGTGCCCTCTCGCTCTTAGGAACAAGCAGCTCTGCAAGCAGGTCCTGGCCAGCACCACCAACAGCATCGAGGTGCTTGAATCCCGAGGAGGTGAAGGTACCATCTGTGTTGCGTTCATGCCACTGATACAAGTTGAAACATCAATCCTGATCTGCATCTCTGTGTTGGATCTGTGTGTGAAGACAACTGGTAAGTTTGGGTATAGAAGACTTAATCTCTCTGCCTGATGCATGGTCAGCTGTCACTGCCCGGGAAGAGGCTTGTGCGAGGCTGTGTGGTATTCCCTGCACATTGGGCAGGGTTGGTTAGGAGAGTAAATAAAGCTCAAGGATGTATAAAGAATGGGACAGAAAGTCTTAGGATAGAACCTTGTGAGTGTTTCACCATTTCACAGATCAGTGGTACTGAAATTTGTGCCTGAACAAGGGGACAGAGGAAGGCATCTTTCAGGAAGAGAGGAGAAGAGCATCTCTTTTTGCAGTTCAAGTGGGCCGTGTGAGGGATGCTGCGTGCCCTCTACATTGGCCACATACAGAGCTGGTGGGTGGAAAACCTCCTGAATGATCACAAGGACAGAAAGATGTAAGCTGGCCCAGAGTGAACGGTCACCACGTTAGCAGGTGGGGGTTTCTACCCGTCAGAGCTGTGAGCATCTGCAGCAATAAGAGGGGGAAAGCTGCAGAATAATTTTAAGATGGAGCTTGATGGATTTTGAATAGTCTCCCGAGTCCTTCCAATCCTACATTTCTGAAAAAGATACCGGAGGAAAAAAAAAGAGCTATAGAAGGGATAAGAGAAATGCTAAGACACAGCAAGCTCTCTTTGAAAAGAGACTATGAAAAATTAGAAGTGTGGGAGGGAGAAATGGAAGGGAACACACTAAAAGTAAAAAAGAAAAAACTCCAAAAAGCACCCCCACCCTCTATCAAATGGTGCAGGGAACGTAAATCAGGCTTTGCTGCTCCCCCCCCCATCAGACAGGAGCTTCCAGTAGCACTGAAAGGCAATACACGGCAAATTCATCCACTCAGCCCCACAGTGATGCAGCGCACAAGTAACCTGTGGGAAATGGCTGCCATTAGGCATGGCCGAGTCAGAGAGTCTAGCAGGAAGGATTAGAGCTGGGTAGGGCTGGTGAGAGCATCTGTGGCTATATATGAATGGATAAAAATAAGCATTATAAACTTGCATGCTTCCAGGCACAGGCAATCTCAAACTCCTCAGGGCGAAGAAACTTCCCTTATAAATAGGTTATTCCATAACTGTCCGTGGCATTAGCTACTGTCAGAGACAGGATACCGGAATAGATGGGCCCCTGGCAATTCCTCTGGAGAAACTATCTTTCCAAAATAAAGACCCTAAAAAAATTCCCTGTAACAAAGAAGAAATTATTGAGTTGTTTATTAAATAAATTAATTTGAATAGGGAGAACAGCAGATCCTTTGTTTCCCCCTCAGTTTGAACTGTGGGTCTCAGAAGGGAAAATGAAACCACTGCTCCCAGTAGCAGAATAGCATCCTCAGCGCTTGCTTCTTCCAGAATAAAAGGCCTATATTTAGAGGATTCCAAGTATTAGAGACATACTGAGCTGGCAACTGGTTTGGGCAAATTTCCAAACCCATCTGATTTTCCACATAAGTTAGACGTTTCAGTAACATAAGAAGTTGTCAAGAGAGCCGAAAATAGTGTTTTGCTATCTTTACAGCCCAACCTGCTGTATTTAATACAGTTTTGGGAAGAAGTGTTTGATAGGGTTTGATGCAGGCAATATTAAACTGCATCTGATTTTAGAATGGGTGTGTTTTCGTGCATATACTCACTCACATACACATAAGTGCATACACACTTTGAATGTGCATGTATAGGTACCTACAGAGTAAGGTATCCAGGCTTTTCTATTAGGTTCATTGCTTGCTTCATTATGCGTTCAGTGTCTTTTGACATCTGCCTGTCTATCTAGCTATCTGTCTACCTATCTGTCATGGGACTTATCTACCATGGGTGTATTAGAACAGAAATCAGGCTCTAAATTTGCACAGAGTTGAGTGCCTTTGATTTAAAAGCTCTAATAAGTCTGTTTTAAAGGAGAAATACAGATGCATGAGACTATGATAAAGGATGGCAAATGCTATGCCTCTGAATCATTGTAACAGTTGCAGAGTCCCCTAGTCAATAGTTTGCAGATACCTCACCCTGATACGACAACTATGGTAGGGACAAATTGCATCTTGCTTTAAGAGAAGTAAGTGGTTTTTATAGCTACCTTCCAGAGTACCACCGTGGAAATAACAGCAATTTCTGTAGTGAGCCTTCCATCATCCCATGTAATCTGCCCTTCCTTCACTCCATTTTTGATTGATCATACATTTTGCATAGACCATTTGGGCTGGTGATTCCTATGCTTGTTCTCTATCCAAGAGTCAATCTTTTCACAGAGAAAAATTACAGCTTAATTTTTTTAATTCTGCATTGATCTGGTGTCATCCAAAGGTATTTGTCCTACCTCTTTAGCTCTTTTCAGGGGTGCCTTTATTACAATGTGATCTTCCAGGTGAGAACTGAAGCTAGTTTCATATAGTTCAATGTTTGTCCCTATATCTTGTGTTTCATAACGGCTGGGCATAACCAAAAGCTTCAAACCAGCAATGGAAATTTTTAAGCACAGAAACTAAAGTGGAGTTTAGACAGCATGAATTTGGGCTGCAGTATTTTCATTCTGCAATAAGAGGAACTCAGTGTATCTTGGATACTGCTTCATATTAATAAACATGTATGGGTTTAAAGTTGGAAAAAGAGAATCCAAACAGACCCCACATCAGAAACATGTAAGTGCAGTTCAAAATGCATCAAAGGGATTCATGTAAAAATCATTGGCTTGCTTGGCAGATTGCCAGTGGTATGACTTTTTGGTCATGCTGGAGTTTTCCTGATTGCACACTTCCATCCTGGTCTAGTATCAGCCACTTCACCTGCATGTTGGTGCGTGCGTGGGCTGTCTTTACTGCAAACTAGATGTTAGGTGTGGGCAGAGAGACATAAGGATAAGTCAGATAGTCTATCATCAGATATGATGTCATGAGTGCTGCCTGAAAGTCACTCATTCCTGAGTGGCAGGGCTTCCTGACGGAGTCCTTTCCTGATCTGACAGCTCTGACAGCTCTAGGAGCTGCTTGGAGAGGAGCTGGCCTGTCAGACCTGGGGAAACTCAGGAAATCCAGCGATGCTCACAAGTCCAGGATGCCACAAAGTCAAAAGAGAGAGTGTCGTGATGCATTTGAGAGATGTGGGTTTCTCCTGCGTGACTTGTGAACACCAGGGCATCTAGGACCTACTTCTAAGGGGCTTTGAAAAAGAAACGCCCAGAAAAGCAAGTCTATTACCAGCAGCACATATGTAATGCAGCTATTATTGTTAATGCATGTGACAAAGGTTTTACTCTCTCATTAGTTAGGAACTATTATGGGGTCATTATTAGCTAAATACTATCCTCATTTTATCATCCTCTTGGATATACAGGTTGACATTTCTAAACTATTTGTTAATTTTAGTGCAGTACATGAGCATAGCATAGGAAATGTAGAAATGTTGTTTCTCTTCTCCATGCATTAATAAAAAGATTTGTTTCAATCCATTTTTAAACATTTTGGTAGTGTTTTTTAAAAATAATATATAAAAAAACCTGGCAAATTGCTAGAAACAGCAGCTTAGAACAAACCCGTATGGCTAAGTGATTTGAGCAAATATATAAAAGAAAACAGCTCTTTTAGACACGTCAGAGATTAAGACGTGACCTTCAAAACCATTCAGTGGCAATAAGTTCAACAGACTCAGACCATTTAAGCAAAGCAATTGCCTGTATATTGACTCCTATTTGAAGGGGATAGATAGAAGCCAGGATAACTCCATCTCCCAGAAATCCCTTCTTTGTGAATTCCTTCCCCAATTCATCTTTGTTAGGGTTTGTTTTGTCGAGCATGTTCTTCTTTTAGGCTTAGGAGAATACAGCCATCTGCAGCTTTGCTTTTAGGGTCTTTCATGTTGCTTCATTTTCCTAATTCCTCCTTCATTATCTTCTAGTTTTGCTCCTGTATTGGGTTTGCATGGCAAGGTTTTGGTAGCGGGGGGCTACAGGGGTGGCTTCTGTGAGAAGCTGCTAGAAGCTTCTCCTGTGTCCGACAGAGCCAATGCCAGCCAGCTCCAAGATGGACCTGCCGCTGGCCGACGCCAAGCCCATCAGTGATGGTGGTAGCACCTCTGTGATAAGATATTTAAGAAGGGGGAAAAAACTGCTGCGCAGCAGCAGCCGGATGAGAGGAGTGAGAATACCTGAGAGAAACAACTCTGCAGACACCAAGGTCAGTGAAGAAGGAGTGGGAGGAGGTGCTCCAGGCGCGGGAGCAGAGATTCCCCTGCAGCCTCTGGTGAAGACCATGGTGAGGCAGGCTGTCCCCCTGCAGCCCATGGAGGTCCACAGTGGAGCAGATATCCACCTGCAGCCCATGGAAGACCCCATGCCAGAGCAGATGGATGCACCTGAAGGAGGCTGTGACCCCGTGGGAAGTCCATGCTGGAAAAGGCTCCTAGCAGAACCTGTGAAGCCATGGGGAAAGGAACCCACAGTGGAGCAGGTTTGCTGACAGGACTTGTAACCCCATGGAGGACCCATGCTGGAGCAGTATGTTCCTAAAGGACTACACCCCATGGAAAGGACACATGGAAAGGACCCATGCTGGAGCAGTTCATGAAGAACAGCAGCTTGTGGGAAGGACCCATGTTGGAGAAGTTTGTGGAGGACTGTCTCCTGTGGGAAGGACCCTACACTGGAGCAGGGGAAGAGTGCGAGGAGGAAGGAGAAGCAGAGACAAAGTGTGATGAACTGACCGCAACCCCCATTCCCCGTCCCCCTGTGCTGCTCGGGGAGGAGGAGGTAGAGAAATTGGGAGTAAAGTTGAGCCCGGGAAGAAGGGAGGGGTGGGGGGAAGGTGTTTTGAGATTTGGTTTTATTTCTCATTATCCTACTCTGATTTGATTGGTAATAAATTAAATTAATTTCCCTGAGTCGAGTCTGTTTTGCCTGTGAAGGTAATCGGTGAGTGATCTCCCTGTCCTCATCTTGACCCATGAGCCTTTTGTTATATTATCTCTCCCCTGGCCAGCTGAGGAGGGGAGTGATTGAGCGGCTTGGTGGGCACCTGGCATCCAGCCAGGGTCAACCCCGCACAGCTCCTAGTACATTTCTTAGTAAGGAATATACTGTGATTCGAATACTTTGCATCCTTTTAAATAACATGACCATTTATTTAAAGGCCTGGTTCTGTCCTCTTAAGCCACTCGCCACTCTATGAAAGTGATGTTCTTGTATGCCTTGTTTGCTGTTGGATAATGGCTGAAACAAATCTTACCAGCCACCAAAAGAAGCACTTGGGATTAATCTTTTTTTTTTTTTTTTTAAATCCCTGAAATATCAGCCTCACAAAATCAATCTGGGCTTGGAAGACTGGGCTGTGCTCTCTCTTTCTTGTGCCACTGATGAAGAAATCTGCAGTCGTGACAATGCTATTGAAGAGGTAGGAGTTGTGCAGAATGGCTCTTGCTGTCTCACCGCAGAACTGGGAAGAGTAAACATTTACTAGAGACCGTAAACCGAACAGATGCTCTGTGGAGGGTGTGCACGTAGGTCCCAATTCTGGGCTTATAGAATCATAGAATCACAGAATGGTTTGGGTTGGAAGGGACCTTTAAAGGTCATCTAGTCCAACCCCCCTGCAATGAGCAGGGACATCTTCAACTAGATCGGGTTGCTCAGAGCCCCGTCCAACCTGACCTTGAATGTTTCCAGGGATGGGACATCTATGACCTTATCTGCTGTTATTAAACTCAGAAGCAGGATCCCATCGTGTGCCCCACATAGTGTTACTGCTGAGGGAACTCAGTGTACATAAAACAAAAATTAAGCTTAGGAAACAGCTCTGTTGAGTCAGAAAGTGTTATTGTTCACAGACAGGGTTTTTTTGTTTGTTTGTTTAATGTAACACCTTGGAGACCCCAAAAAAGTTTGTTCCTTTCGAGATCCTGACTTGCTCTTACTGCCTTATGACAGGTGGGATTTTGGGGTAGGCAGGAACCCCAGGATGTAAACAACATGCTGCAAAACACACTGCTCAGGCCTTGCTGCTGAAAGGATTTTCTGTCTTCTTGCAGGGCTGAACACTAATTCCAAAGAAACCACAGCATAGCATGGAAAAAGGGGTCAGTAAGTGCACAGGAAGCTCTCTGGGTTAATGCTATATCTTTATGTGCTTGTTTGCCTGTTCAGCATGCCTGTGCGTACGGACACATTTGTGCATGCATACCGATTGCTGTGCATATGTACCTCCTGAAGAGGACTGCCAGGAGTAATTCTTCTCCTTCAATTGTTTTGCCTGCCTGCGCTCGGGTCCTCTCACACGCAGCCGCTGCTGAGGCATATTGCAGATCTGAGCCCAGTGAGCGTGTGCGTAGGCACAGCTTTGCACTTCTGGTGGTTCAGTGGTGTGTAATGCTCCCTGCATTATGCTCAAATGGCTGTGATTTGATCTCTGATAGCCCTACTCAGACTTGAAATGGCATCCACAGTTTCCAGAAAGTGCTCTCCATGCTGCAGAGCACCAGGCCAGGGAGCTGCTTCACAGCAGAGTTTCCCACAGGAAGGGAGGTGTCTGCACTGACCTTGTGCTGATGAAATCCTTGGCTGATCCCGACAAGGTTCAGCTCCCGGAGTATTAGCGGCGAAGCTGAAATCCTCTGGACTCCGTGGAGCATGACTGGGAACTGCATGAACTGCGGAGCCCAGGAGAAGGAAGCACAATTAAATAAATATCTCCTTTTCCCGCACACAAAGGGAGAATTGATACGCCGGTCAAAAAGCCAAGTGCTGTTACAGCAGTTCTCCATTATAGGCATGTGTTTATTGGCTTTAATAAAGTGTCAGAGAGGACGCCAATGCAGATTTGTGGAACAGATATTAAAACATCCTTTAAAACAATTTATTATGTATGGTCGATGTAGCATGAGCAGTCCGGTGTCTTAAATAACAAATGGGAGCAAAGATGCGAAATGTCTTCCTTTGAGGTTTTATATCACAGCTGATAACTTTACTCCCTGTAAAGGAGGGTGTAATCACCGAGTAGATCTGAAAGATCCTGATAAGGCACTGTAGTCTTGCATCCTTAAGGGAGGTGAGCTGTTTCACAGAGATACATTTAACCCTTTGATTTGATGAGGACTTAAACCATCACCTCTGTTCATCTCAGACCTCCAAGGGGAACTGCAGGATCTGGTTGGTGAACGTGCCATTGCAAACACCTAGCTTGAACCTGATCAGAGCACATGAGCTCGTGATCTCTCTCCGAGAGCAGCAACATCAGGCTTTCTCCAACCTGAGTATGGGAATAGACTTCCCATGACGAAGTGAGAAGCACAAGCCTTTGTGACTGCAACATGAGACTGTGTGCTTGAATTTACTCAGAGTAAGAAAGGGAAGGAGTGATGGAAAACATCACCTGTGCTGCTGTACTGACCTGGCTGCTCTTCTGGACTGTATTTGATGGAGCAATCAGCATGGTGCTGCTGCAAAGATCAGTGGAAACAGCAAGTGTCGAAAATATTTTCTATTGACAGAATGGCTAAGCTAACTTAAGAGTTGAAATCTTACCTTGCATTTTTTGGCTGCAGGGATATAAGCCCCAATCCTTTCCATTTTATTGTTTCTAATACGTTGTGACTCAAAGTGCATTTCATGAACAAGGCTGAATCGGGACCTTTCAGCAGGAATCTTCTCCACCCTGAATGCTGGAGCAGTCAGCGCTTGCAGAGCACAGCTCTATATCTTGTGAAATTAGGTGCACTTACGTAAGCTCCCAGGGTCCTGTGCATGCTCTCTGCAGACTCTGCAACGGGCTCGGAGATCTAGCACGGGTGAGATCCCTCCTGGCTGGTTGGAGTTGATCTAAGTCTGCACAGCTGCTGAAAGGCTAATCCCACCCCATCCCTTCACATGCATCCGCCCTTCAGCCATGTGCTCACGCCACATGACTAACTCCACCAACACAATAGTGCGGTCGCTGTTCAGATGGCTCAGGTCTGGGAGCCAGCTCACCATCTGCTGAGCGCAGGGGAGGAGGCAGGAATGTGCAGCTGGAGGTGAAGGGGAAGGCAGAACCAGTCCTCGTGGCAGCTGTGCAGATTAAATCATTTTAAGGTAAACCGTGAGCGTCCTGAATGAACACTGTGAACGGGAGTCTAGCGAAGGTGGTTGGTACCTCTCAGCCCAAGTTCAGTGCTCTGCGGCGTGGGGTTAAGGGCTTCTGCTTGCTCTTGAGCCAACACCTGCTGACTAGGTATGCCCGCTGCTTAAGAGCAGCATTTTGCTGCACAAACCGTCCTGTCAGCTTTACAGTCACGGTAATTTCTCCATGGCAGGCGAAGGATCTAGCCCTCAGTAAGGGAAGTGGTCATGTCATGCTTCGAACATAAGCTGATTTTGCTCTGGAAGTGAGATACTGCATTTCCTGACGCCCACAGACGGAGCGTCCTCTCCTCCATGCACACATACCACCGGCTTTCTGCTTTGAATCCTCTGTGCGATGGTCTAGTCTTCTTTTCCCAAGATTTGTTCTCTGTGGGGAATCAGCCATTTCCAGCTCCTTCAGAGACAAAACCTTTCTTTCCTTTAATCCTTTAGGGCTGCAGACGTGACAAAGCACTGGAAGAATGGAGCGAAAATCTGTGCCAGCTTTCATGCAATTATTAAGCCCTGGTTCCGGAAGCTTTACCCAAAGTGTACGGACAAGGCACAAGCAGCATTTCACTACAGACTGTCTGTCCCACCTGGGTCAGGACAGGGGGTCGTGATGCACAGGCCAAAAAGAGTATGGCTTGACTTGGAGCCAGGCCGCAGTTTCAGAGTTGGTAACTGAAATACGGTTTCACTGCAGGTGGGAGAATGTTACGTGGAAAGAGAGGAGACCCGGTGCACACCGAACGTGAGTGTTCACATGGAATTACAGCTGTCCTCTAAAATTACAGAGAGGATATTTGTTTGCATTGCCTGAGCAGACAACATTTGCAGAGTAGAGGCCTCTTACAGTAACGGACATAGGCGACAAAGGTGACTGCTTCAGGACGTTGCTGTTGTGTGAAGCAAAGCGGCAGTAATGAAAATTGTTTTGCTTTTAATTAGAGCAGTCACTACTGGCAACCACTCCAGTCTTATCTAAGGAATTTTCAGCCAGTAACTACATCCTGGTAAAAGCAGATCCTCACTTTTGGTAGCTCTCTTTTTGAGCTTTTTAGAGTCAAATTGCTTTGCCCCTGATTGAGGGGTGGGAGGAAATCCAGGCAAACTATTGCTCAAGCTACAGTGGCCTGGAAGGCATTTTGGTGAACAGTTTTCCACCATAATTTGTGCTGCATCAGGCCAGACCGTTTTGCAGTGATGGACTGATTTTGGCTGGTGTTTGACTGAGAAGGCAGGAGAATGGTGAAAAGCAAGGGCACAGCTTTGGTTCTTATGGTACTGGTTGGGATGAAGCGACCCTTGGTGTCTGAGCCACCACGGTGGATGCGCGATAGAGGTGTCCATGCTAATTCAGCTCTATAGCAGCAGTTCTGTTCAGGCTAATTTACCAGCCATGTCCTAGCTGGCAGCTTCTGGGACTTATATGAACAATGGTGCATGGCACATATTCCATAGGAGAAAAAAATTTTCTGCTTTGTCTCAGGCATAACTAGTGCCTTGACCTTGTTTTTTCCACATCATAGTGCTATACAGTATCTGAACACCATTCTAAAAAAAACCCCAAACAACCAAACTGTTCTCTGCAAGAAGTTAAATGTTTAAAGGCATCCCCTGATCAGCAATCATCTTAAATCAATATTGAAAGACAGAAGTAATTAATTGAAAACCCCATTCATTAATTAGAGTGTGGCCTGGACCACAATGGCATGGTCTCTGAAGACACGGAGTTATTTATATTTGGTTATTGAAGGATATGTGAAAAGCCTAGTGACAATTGTCAAAAATGGTTCATAGGGAAGGCTGCTTGCTGGTGCAAATGCATTAATTATTGAGACAAATTTAGCTGGCTAGAATGCTGCATAAACCAGCAAATGATCTGAAACTTATGTAGAATTAATCGCATTTGCCTTTACAGATGTCTAGTTTCTGAGCACCAGAGCTTTGGAACTAACAAACATGAAGGCAGCCCTAAGAAGACCTGACTGCCTTCAGGTTCCTGCTCAGCCAGATAGCAGTAAGAGAGTTAATTTCTCCTGCAACAAGTGAACTTCAACTGGGTGTCTGTCGTGGTTTAGCTTCAGTCGGCAACCAAGCACCACCCAGCCGCTCGCTCACCCTCCCCCGTGGTGGGACGGGGGAGAGAACTGGAAGAGCGAAAGTAAGAAAACTCGTGGGTTGAGATAAGAACAGTTTAATAATTGGGAAAAAGAGAAAAAAATATAACAACAATAATAATAATAACAATAATAATAAAAATTGTAATAAAAAGGAAAACAATGAGAGAGAGAGAAAGAAAACCCATGGAAAAAAACCCCAAACAAGTGATGCAATTGCTCACCACCCACTGACGATGCCCAGCCCGTCCCTGAGCAGCGGTCGCTGCCCCCCGGCCAACTCCCCCCAGTTTCTATACTGAGCGTGACGCCATACGGTATGGAATAGCCCTTGGGCCAGTTGGGGTCAGCTGTCCCGGCTGTGCCCCCTCCCAGCTTCTCGTGCACCTGGCAGAGCATGGGGAGCTGAAAAGTCCTTGACCAGTGTAAGCACCACTTAGCAACAACTAAAACATCAGTGTGTTATCAACATTATTCTCACACTAAATCCAAAACACAGCACTATACCAGCTACTAGGAAGAAAATTAACCCTATCCCAGCCGAAACCAGGACAGTGTCACTGTTGGAATTGCATACATTTCCCATACGTTATTCTTCTGTGAAGATGTATTGCAGATACTCATAGAACGAGAACAATCCAGTTTACCCTAACCCAGACTACATGACCAGCTTGCCAAGAACTTGAAATCATTGTGTGATATCTAGTAACACCTTATTACCATTGCAAAGTGGCTGCATCTCCCATGATCTCACATCCCTTGCCTTTGTCAGAATCAAAGTACAGCAGTCCTGGGAATTTTCTGAGGCTGCTTCGCGGTGTCGTAGATGAAGCCTACCATGATTTTTTTTACCTAAAACTGTATATTGTGTTTGGTGATGAACCTCCTTGTAAAATAGTGACCCATGGCAGAAAAGTGAGGTTTAATGTATGGTTTGACTCTGAAATGGAAGAGGTAGCCATACCCCTGATGTTAAAGCCCCATCTTTTTGGACTGGTGCGAAGGTGACATAGGACTCACTTGTGGTAATGCTGTATTCACACTTACCCTCACAGAGATCTAGGAAATCAAGCACAGGGATTAACTCTACTGTTACTGATTGCCAGATGATGTAAGGTTTCCTGTGCTGTCCAAATTCTTTAACTAATGTGGCTTCAGCTAGTTAAGGAAGACAAACATGGATGTTTGGGCTCAATTCAGCAAAATACTTTAGCACTCATCTAACACCAAGTACAGAGGCGAGATGAATTTCAAGGGTCACATCTAAATACCCTGCTGAACAGAAGATGGATAGCTCTGTATTCATCTAAACAGCTCTCTCCTTCGTAGACAGTTTTAAAGTCAGACTCTTTACTGTCAGATGCTTGGTGAGATTTCCTGAGATTTCAGCTAAAGAGATACTCACACAACCCACAGGGGAACATGCCCATATGGCAGAGGACTTGTGTGAGGCTGCCTCAGCTGCTGTAGCTCTTTAGTAGAAACAGGCAGCTAATGCTTTGGTTGAGGAAGTTCTCAATTAAATCGAGATTGCTTGGGGAGGCCAGGGAGTCTGCCGTTGGGGGTCCTTAGGAATGACCTCTGGGAACCGTGCAGGTCAAGCTGATCCTGCGTCAGAGCAGGATGATGGACCAGATGACTGCCAGAGGTCCTCTCCCAGGTATTTCATGTTCCCAGCAGAGCTGTAATTGCATGAATAAAAGGTCAAACATTTTATACCTCACTGTGTGTGCCCTGTAATGGAAGAGTAATAGGTAACTGTTGAATTAGTCTTTACTGATAAAACACCAACTACGACTTAATATTTTAATATGTAGGTATGGCTTTCACCATAAGGTGGAAACCAATAGAGATAAATAACTCCTTTTTCAAGCATGCAGTAGTCAGTTTTCATTCTTATTTGTTCATGACCTGAATAATCTGATCTTTAGGATCGGATTGTAATAAGCAGTTTCTTATAACCATAAGTTTTGTGAAAAACACAGATCTGATTGATAGAACAGCTTTTATTTCTTTGTTGGATTGACAGTGTGCTCCCTCACACTAGTTGGTATTTTCAAATTGATTGCTAGGAGCAAGTTATGCATCAAGGTAAGAAGAAAGAAAGAGAAGAACCTGGAGAGTCTGATACCACACCTCACATCACTGATACACAAGGTCGCATTACCAGGATAGACTGACCAAAAAAGTCAAGAATTTATTTTGGAATTAAATGCACTGAGGTAGACGTTTTTAACAATCAGCAGTGATATGACTCAAAAAGTAATTTACTCCTTATTTCTCGAATTACTGGTGAATGACGTGCTTGTGATACATGCTGACTAAGTGTAGTCCCATGCTTCTCAGGGACAGGCGAATGACTGAGAAAACCCTCCCTGCTACACAGTTATTACTCAGCTTGCATTTACATGAGAGATAGGTCTGAGAAGAGTGACTACAGTTTTGCTGCTTGGAGGGAACTTGAATGCCAGCTGCCAGTTGCAAAAGAAGCAAAACTCCCAGAAACATTCCTCACTTTGTCTTTTGAAAACATTGCGCAACCAGGGTGAAATTACTCCCAAGCTGGGGGAAAGGCAGTGCGGCCACAGAGAGTGGCTTCTCCCCTCCCATCATCCTGGGTGGATTTTGCACGCTAGGCTCAGAAGTCCTCCTGGGTACTGAGTCCACATCAGTTTGTATGTGGGTCTGAGCCAATGCTCACCCAGCATCCAAAACGATCGAACTGAACTCTCACACAGGTGAAAGCTGCAGGTGAGCTCTGGAGCACAGCTGGAGATAAACCAGAGCTTGCTTTGTCCATTAAAGCATAGCTGAGAGAGACCCATAGCTGCCGTGATGTTGTGGGAGACATGCAGGGTGATGAAGGGCAGGAAATCTGTCCCTGAGGATGGGGAGGATGCCTCAACTCAACCTGCTTACAGAACTGTTGTGAACATGGCATTAGAGACATCTCACCAACAGACACATGGGAACAGCCGCAGAGCATGAAGTTTATCTCAGCCGTGTCCTTGCCATTTTTCTAGTGATTTAGGGACATCTCTTGAGGAAAGGAAAGGGGAGGTCATTAGGTGAGTCAGGGAAAGGTTATGATCGAGTGGATCCAGTGTGTGAGCACAAAGCATCACTGTCTGTGACTGGTGAGATTCCTTCTTTCTTGGAATAGCATCCGAGAGCTGAAAGAAGTGCTTTCCACCCCCTCTCGCTTCTGGTGGGCTGACCTCAGAAGGGAGTGGTAGAGAAACCAGCTGGGAGTAGCTAGCTATTTAAAATGGATCAAAATCGTAACTGGGAAACTTCCTGAAAGGGTTACTGGGGAGGGGACAGGGAAACACCCAGGACATTCAGAACCAGCTAGCCAGTGAACTTGGAAAAGAAACAGCAAAGCAAAGCAGTCTCTCCTCCACTAATCAAGAGAAATAAAGAATTGAAATACTCCCTGGAACTGATGGAAAATCAGGTCAGGAACAGAAATATTCATGCATTCGTTCTACTGGAGGGTAAAGAATTTCCAAACCCAATTTCTTTTGTGGAAACCTGGCTCCCTAAGGCTCTGAACGAGATGCAGAGAATGTCCCACTGCATGTGGTGTGCTGGTTCAGGATCCCTGCCAGGGCAATCACTCCCAATAACAAGCAAAGCAAAACTGAGCTGCCAAGTTTCAAATGTTCATGGGAGAGGGAGGTTCATGGCTGTAGAGAGAGCAATGAGGAAGCATGAGTTAATTTGCTTCCAAATCAGTCTGAGTGTCCCCACTTGATGTGCTGTTGCCTCAGATAACATGGGTTCAAGACCAGCTTTTTGTTGTTTTAGGAGCTATTCTGATATAGAGCCCAAGGAAAGTACACCTGAAATTTAATACAAGAGAGAGCAGATTGATACACCATGGTAGATGAAACTCATGGAAACAGGAGACCATCTGGGGCATAGTGATGTGATACCTCAGTGCTTATGGAGTCCAGAAGCAGACATGAGGCCCTTCTACGGAGGACAGCTTTCAAGTCTATGCAATGCATTTCCTTTCCTTGATCCCAAACGCTCTCTTTTTCAGACTTTTTACTTCCCAGGGCTTCCCTCGCTCTATCCCTTCTTTTTTCATGATTACCTTTTTCCTGCCAGTCTGCTGGCTGATGCCATCTTATGTTGGGAACAGTCTTGGTTCAAGTGTGAGGTTGCGCTGGAGATCTCCACAGTCCCTTCCAAATAGCATCACTGTGATTCTGGGGGAGCGCCAAGCTCTGCTCGGCCCCAGAGCTGCCCTCTAGATGTGCAATCTCATGATGGTTTCAGTGATTTTCTGCAGTGACAGCTGTTGGTGGCTTTCAGCTCCTCACTGCCTCTAGCTCATCGCAATGTATTGGAACAGGCACCCAAACAGCCTGATACATCTGCCCTGTGCCACCTCTTTCAAAACACATTTTTGGGTGATATTGCCTCTTCCTCCTATTTCAGCCTCACTCTTGTGTCAAGTATGCAGAAAGAAAAGAAAAGAAAACTTTCTTAGTCTGTGCTTTGTGTCAGCCTTCAAGGTGAGTCTAGGATTATTTACAAAGTTGTGTAAAATACCCCCAAATATTTTAGGTACACCATCTGTATTTTAATTTTAAAAATGTAAGAAAAGAAACACAGAAAAAAATAAAACACATAGAAAAAATATAGCTTGCTTTCTGCTATCTGCAGGCTTTGTGCTAAAGAGACTATGTCAGGGACATCTTGGCAGTGTTAGGTTTACGGTTGGACTCGATGATTGATAAAGGTCTTTTCCAACCTAAATGATTCTATGATTCTATGATCTGAGCTGCTAGGGCAACTGGAGTAGTATCTCTGTTTTGGCAGCATGGAAGTACCCCCGCCTTTGTTAAACCGGATTGAGCATTTGCTGTATCAGCCAAGGTTCTCTTTGCAGCATCAACGACTGTTCTAGTTTCCCCTTCAATGTAAGAGTCTCATTGTCTCGATGTCTTCCTCCTGATGTGATGAATCACTCCGTGAAGTTGCCAGCCTCTCTCCGGTGAATACAGGGGCTCTCAGGCCACCTCAGAGGTTGTGAACTGGGAGGGGAGAATTTATGAATGCATGCACACATGGGATTCCATGCCCCAGGAAATTAAAAAAGGGATAACAGCAAACGCTGAGCAGCACTGCTGTCGCCAGCACCTGGCAAACATCACTTGTTTACAGCTCGGGAGCTCACGTAGCACATGTTCCAAGGAGGCAGGTCCGGGCAGGAGCAGGGAGAGGTCTCCACAGCCCCATCGCACCCAAGCCAGACCAAGCCATGACTCAGTGAGCAAACACATCTGAGCACTGAAGCCTTGGCTGGCCTTGCTGCAGTGATGCCTGAAACTTCTGTTTGCTTCCCAAGGGGATTTAGCAGCGAGGGAATAACAAGACAAGGCAGGAGAATGGCAGATAATGTTTGCCTCCTTTTGATATAAATATACTTCCAGAATAGCATCCTTCAGTGCTAACGTTCCCACAAGAGGGAAACAATAAACAAACCAAGTTATCGTAGGACAGTCAGTAAATAATAATAATAACAGTAATAATAATAATAACAACAACAATCCCTTCAACTAATCCTTTATTTTCTTTTGTAATTGAGGCTACTTTGACCTGACCAAAGCATGCAGCAGGGAATAATGCTGCGTCATCTAACGAAATGGCAGCTCTTGTATTTCCCTGCTCCTCCTTTCTCTGGTGTCCCATCAGCATTTTGTGAGGCCAGTGCAGGATGCATGAGGGGGAGGCTCTGAAGAAATCCCTCTGATCTCATGGCCCAGCTTATTATTTTGGAAGTGAATCCAGCCCCTGGGAATTGAGGGTGCTTTCTGTGAAAAGCAATTGCTGCCTACTTTGGTGTTCAAGACATGCTGTATAAACTTAGAGTGCTCCTCTGGTAGAAATTGTTAAAGATGCATATCACATGGGCAAAGGCTCACCGAAATGACCCCATGGTCCAGCTTATGTCAGTATTGTCATAGAGAGGCAAAAACTCCCTGCCCTCCAAAAAAGCACTGCTTAAAAAATGCAGTCCTTCAGGATGACATTATATTATCTAAGTTCCTATTACTGCCCTTTGTGCATTAATTGCTACATGATCTGAAAAGGAAAAACGGGGAAAAAGGAAGATCTTTCACCATTTTCTTGCTTTAGACTTTTAGCATAATTTCTTATTACTTGGTGCAGAAGTTCTGCATAAAATTGCCTAGCCTCCAGACACTGCATTACAGGTGTTGTAAATGTTAGAGGGTCCACCTGAGAGCCCTGACTGTTTTCATAGGGATAAATACAGGCGGAAGAATCGTTTGTAATGAGTATCATTCAACAAACCGCATCTTCCATTTGTGAATTGTCCACGAAGAGATTGTAATTCTCTTGAGCTGTTTGCTGAATCACTTCTGGAAATCTTTCTTCACTGGCAGCTTCTTGGAGAGCAATTTGCTGGGAGCATTTCGTATTCAAAGTTTGCAACTTAAGCTATTTTTATGAGGTGTGTCAGTTCCCTGGTAGGATCTGTTCCCCGATTAGATGAGTTCGAATTTCTCCTGAAGTTTGAATTTCTGTTCAGAGTAATCCCGGTTATGAATATGAATTTTGAAACTTTGCAAAGGTGTCCTGAAATATTTGTTTGAAATCTGTTTGCAATAGATTTGCTTTTTTGCAAATGTTGGTACAACATGGAAAACAAAACCAGCAAGTTTGAGGCAAATTCATTACAGTATTCAAATGAACATCATGGCTGCTCTATGCTCCTGTGAGCAGGCTCTGTGCTTTCACTGTGGTGGCTGATTTGCAATTAGTGACTTATCGTCTTGGGCCTAACAGTTTTTGGGAAATGGTATTATTGAAAAGGTAGGGATAAAAGAAAACCTGTCAGAGGTCAGGCATAAGCAGAAAAAGTTAACGCTGGTGATGAGCGGGTGCTTCATATGACTTATTCAGAATTACTGAGTGCTTGACCCTGATCTTGCTCAAACACAGCCATTCCACTGACGTGGGCAGAGCCTTTCCTGGTGTCCTTCATCTCTGCCAGCAGCAAATTCATTTCTAAACTTACCTCAGCTGAAACAGTTGACAGGCAAGAGATTAGCTGGAAATAAGGTCATCTGGGAAGAACACCCTGCCCCTAAATTCTCCAAGAGAGACTGTTCAAACCTGAGGCTGTAATGGAGGTCCTAATGGTAGATAAAAACAGGAGAAGGCTCATAAGAGAAGGTTCATGTTTCTGTTGGCAGTGTTGTACAAAGTTGTTCCAAAATGGTTTATATTGCCAAGGATTGTTTTCATTCAGGCTGGGCTTGGCTTTTCCTCTTCATGTCCTCACAATGACGGCTCATGTTGAAGGTGAGGGAGGGTGGAATGTGTGGGAATCGGAGAATTGTTTGCCGCTCGCAGCTACTTGGTGCTGCTCCAAGCTGTGCAGTGCTTTGGAGGGCAGATGTCCCTGAAGAGAAGAGGCGTGAAGCTAGGGGCCAAGATGGTGCCCACACAGAAAACGTGGTCCTCTCCTCTCTCCCTCCCAACACCAGATGCAAATGGCTGCCTACAAAAACTTGCCTTTTACGGCGAGACAGCTGAAGGAAGGCAGCTGAAAATGAGACTCACGGGTTTATTGAACTGGAAAGAAAACAAAGCTTTTTAATACTTGCCTCTGTGCTCTTCCAATTGTGGAGAGAGGGAAGGCCTTATCTTTTGGTCACAAAAGAAGTATTGACAAGGCTTCAAATAATCGCAGCAAAATCTGTTCAAATAAAAGTTAGCACAGCACAAAGCTGAGAAAATTAAAGAGTTCACAGAGACTCTCATTCAATCAGAAGCTAGCGCTCCCTGAGAGCCCAGCACCTCTCCGAATTAACCTAACGAAGACAAGATGCCGCTGGCATCTCTCAGCCACCTGGAGATGGACAGAAACGAGCTCGGCACCTTTCCAGAAGGAGGGAGCTAAGGGCATGGAGTGGTTAACAGAAAATCCTCAATTATAGGTGATCAGGATTCAGCCCGGAGCTCCTGTGGATGTTCTGTCGGTCTTCCTCAAACCAAAGGTTTGTAGTTAAAAAGGCAGACAAATGAACTACTTCAGCCCAGTAATGATTTCATAAATGCACGTGTCTGAGTAATGATTCCCTGTATTATGCCTTCCTCCCACTTGTATTAAGCCATCACGCCTGGATAATCTAACACTTTGAATTAAGTCCTCCTGGTTTACCCGTTCTGTACCGCGAAATTCTGCTAGTGTTCAGCAAATTGCTGACCCCTATCAAGTCCTTACAAGTACAAAATCATTCACTTTATTTATATAAGTCATCCTACAGGCCAGATTTAAAGGCCAGACGAAGTAAATGCACCTGTGTTGATGCAGTGGTAATTTCATTGTGTTATGTCAGGGGAGTCTGCTTAAAGATGACGGCTTTCATGGTGCAGCTTGATGGGGTTTGGCCACAGAACAGCACAGCTGGCCAGCAAGCAGGGGTGAGCAGGAACAAGACTGGATCTGAAAGTGGCTTTTGTGGCTCTTCTATTCCTAATAACATCTATTAAAAAAAAAAAAAGATCCATTTTGAAGATGAGGGGGAAAAAACCACTCATTGGCTGCATGAGGATTGACAAGGTAGTTTACCATAATATTAGAGGGGAGGAAGTCTTCTTATGGAAAGTACTGTGGGGAAGATGATTGTTTTTACTTGCAGTTGTTTTCCCTGCCTCCCTGTTGTTCTTTTTTTCAGTTCTGTAGAACAAGCTCAGAAAGTGGTACAAATCATATTATTTGTTAATGTGCCAGCCTGGTGAGCGGAGAATTTTTAGTGGTCTGCAAAGAGAACAAGCACAATTCCTGTTATTTGTTAATCAGTTCTGTGTGCATAACTTTCAAAGACTGTTTCAAATGTTTATCTTCCTTTTTCTCCAGGGATTTGTGTTTGTTACATTTAATTCCTTCCTGAGCCCAAACCTGGGGGGCATATAGAAGACAACACTCACAAGGAATGATTTAAGGTCTTCAACTTTCCATTTGAAATCTGGAAAAGAATCTCAAGGAGTTCTCCATCATGAGGAAGGGAAAAAAATTGTTTTGTTTAAGTAAGCAGCTTCACACAAATTCACCTTTTAGCATTACTAAGAGGAAGCATCACTCCATGGCAAGTTACAACAGCGCTATCTGCAAGGGAATGGATCAGTCACAGAATAAGCCCTGGCTTGTCACAAACTTTTGGTGAACCAATAGATAGCCAGTCTCAACGCATTGTATTGCAGCTATTATGAAATCTGTCGGTTCTCAGTCACCTCGTATGTCTGCCCAGGAGATAGGAAATGGCTTAATGACATTAACTACAGTCAGATTTTGACTCCTTTATTTTTTTCCTTCCTGGTATGACATTAACTGCTTGCGATATTTGAGTTCCTTTCAGTTTTTACATGGTGTAAAGGGCCATTAAGCGAGTCATTGCATAGGTAAGGGAAGACAGCGTGTGCTCTGTGGCAAAGCTCTAGCAAGATTTTTGGTCCCGCTGGACCCCGAGTAGAAATCCCTGGAGGGAGTATGATTGCATGGGGATGTTTCTGTATGGGGTGAATCACCAAAAAAGTATTCAAATACCACAATGATTTTTTGGTTTTTATTGAAAGCACTTCTTCCAGTGTCATAAAGTTGAGTGTGTAAATTGGTTACTCTTCCCTGTGCAAATAGCTTTGGTTATTTGTCATGATATTTGTGTGTCCTTAATTGCCCACGAGTGTTATACGTGGGATGGAAGTTTTCATTTATCGTTTGATAAGGCTTTGTTTTAAAAAGCCCATCATCCAATCAGGGAGGGTAAGCCTAGTGATTGAAGTCTCCAATTACAAAATCTGTATACTGAATATCTAAAGGTTACAGCTTACAAACAGCCAGATGACGAGAAAATATTGTGTGATACTAATCGCTAATCATAGCCTGCTTAAGAATGACATTTCCAGGTATCAGGATCAATTTGCCAATGATTCACTAGCTGTAGAAAGAACTAAATTCACAGCATGCATTGTTTGAAGTGAGTGTTTTGATCAGTTCAGTAAGTATCAAAAGCTGCTTCCCATTGGCTACAGAGGAAGGAGGAAATCAAAGTCACCTATGGTTTTCACATAACTTGTTTTTTTCAGTTAAATACTGACATGAAAAGTTTGTCAGAGTGAGACAGAGCCTTGTCTCTATCCCTGTGTTGCGTACAGTGAAATGCTGGCCCCACTGAATTTGGTGACAAAATTCCCATTCATTTAACCTCATGTCAGAGGATTGATTTTTATTGACACACGGGGGAGCAATTAATTATTTACCCATCAGCCTGAGAGAGCGTTTCAAAAGGATTTATTTAAGGTGTTGTTCTTTAAGAATCAGTTATCTTGAGGCATGTGATGCCTTATACAGTTCACTGTGCTTAAATACCTTCCACTCAATTAGCTCATGTTTTTATTCAAGAGAGGAGATGGATAGGTCTCTTCAGCTGGCAATGCTTTCAGAGTGTGTCAGGCCAAAGGGAAGCTAATTAGAGGGAAGAGAGAAAAATGTGGAAATTACTGTTTGCAGAGGGCACTGTAGAGAGGAAACTTTGTTGTGAGCAGCTCTCTTTCACATTAAACATGCTGAAGCTGTACTCTTCTGACCATAAGATTAATGATGCCAAGCCAAACATTATACCCATGTCTCAAGGGTCACAAGCAAACTTCTTCTTTTATCATCTGTTTCTCATTTTGCTGGCCACTAAGGTATTTACTTAGGAATTAGTATATATCCAGGTTTAAGTAGATTAAACTAAAAACATGCCACTGTTTACTGGATACATCTGCTCTCATTAGTATAACTTGTTGCTGTTGGCATGAGGCAGTTTAATTAAAATGACAGCATAGTTTTCTGTGGAATCAGTGCCTGGACCCCGTGGGGCTCCTCAGACAGGTGTGAAAAACCGGTGCCTGCCATGGCGGTTGCAGAAAGAAGCCAGGGCTCCCCACTCCCTGTCACCGCTTCAGACGGTCCCTCCTGGAAAGGAGAAGGAGAGTGCAGCGCTTCCACTTATATTAGACCTGTCTTATTTTTGGTTTTTTCTTCCCCAGTTATTCTTTATTTAGTTTAGTCCAACTCATCCCATTAATGCCTATGAACGTTGTGTATTTATTAGTGACTTAGATGTGAGATGCACTGATTGGTGACCTGCCAAAACTGGATAGGGGCCCTGGGATGATGCAGGTACCGACTCCATAGGGAATGAAGTTGCATCTGCTAAATACTGAAGGAAAGTCCGGAGGCACCATCTCCCCTGCTACGCGTGTGGTTGTTACAGAGCAGTTTCTCAGTAATGCTACTGCCCCAAAACTGAGATGGGTTCCAGAAAATCCTGTGATTGCCTTGGAAGTTATGAAAAAGTAAATTAATGGGGTAATTTGCCTTCTGTTCTCTGAGTTTTGAGATGATACTTGGCAAATGTATTCAAGGATTTTTTTCCTGCAATGTCATAGGTTAGAAACTGGGCTGGATCAGGAAGCCATTCTGGCACGGGAAAGACATGAAGGTTTTTGAAGTATGTGGTCAATGCACACTCACACTTAAGAAAAGTCAAAACCCAGGCCACTTCTCTGAGATTTTGAGCCGAGAGCAGGAATTGGGACATGCCCATCCTAACCAGCTTCCCTAGCCGGGAGCCAGTGTTTTCCTGTTTTCCATGGGTAATCCACACCAGCACCGAAATATAAGCATCTGAATTACATTTGTGGTTGCCCAAAGCTTCCCGGGATAGTCAGCAGAGGGGGAAAGATTTCTTCAGGGAGTCATTGGAAGAGAGGGCCTTGGGGATCACTCCCCAGCACCTTTTCTTGTTATAATTTTACTAAACAGTATAAATGTTTTAACAGCAGAGTGACTCAGTTTTCTAATGGCATGGGAGCTAGTGGAAGAGCCGAGTCCTGCCATGTCTGACTTACAACACAATTTCTGCACCTCTCTCTCAGCTCCATCTTGGACTAGCAGCTTGATGAAATGACACTGTTTCGAAGGGAAAGACGCTGTCATCTCTTAACCGCTTTTCGTCGGAGAGAAAAAGAAAATCAGCCACCTACTCCTCACATAGCAAGTGGAGTAGCGTGGTTAAAGTCTTTAGTAACACAAGGCTTGTGGTGAAATCCGAGACCTCTGCTTTCCTTTCTTTCCGAGGCAAAAAGCACAATTATGTAGTTGAGTGTTTTCTGAGGTGCTTTCAGAAAAGTGCCCGTCCTGCCCAGGCTGGCTGGGGCGGGCCAGCAGGGGCCAGTCCCTGGCGTGCAGGGGTCTGGAGACCTGTGCTGTGCAAACACGTGGGGATGCAGCTCTTCTCTCTGAGCACTCTACTGTGCATCTGAGATGGGGAAACTTTCCCTTTCATGGTAGCTAAACAGCAGTTGAAGCGCTTTTGGCTATCTGGCCATCAATGTACAGTAGAGGTTCAGCTAGAAAGAGCAGAAAAAATCTCCTGGTGGTGATGGGCTATATGAAGCAGTGGGTGCCTCTTCTCCCACCTAAAAAGACAAAAACAAGAAAAAAGAGATGGTGACAGACATATGACCGCTGCTTGGAGTCTTAAGGTAGACCACTAGCAGACCTGGAGTTAAAACGGGCAGCCCCTGATGTCCTCACGGCTCCAGAGGCCATGGGACAGCTGTCCCTCACTTGCTTCTTTGAACCAATGGTGTGTTTTACCTGGTTTTTGTTTCTAAGAAGCTTCCTCACTACCTCCTCCTTGGTTAGCAGCATGGGTAAGCTGTGAAGGGAAGCCAGAAAGCAGAGTCTGGAGTGAGGATGTGCTTGTGTGGATGAACACACTTTGCACGTATAAATGTAATAAAGGGAAAGCGCTACATAAATTCACTTGCTGACTGTTTTGCTCCAGTGTCATGGCCCAAGAACAATCACCCAAACTCATCCGTGTGTGAAAAGTGTAATATTGGAAAAGGCTCCTGTGTTTGCTATTCATGATATTTCTTTAAAACGACTTTCCTCTGTAAGTGGATACAGAAATAACTCTTCAGATTATGGATTGGAGCAGGGAGTTGTATTAGTTTAGTGGTGTAGCTGCATTGATTGGCATCCCCCTGCTCAGTAGAAATGTTCATAACCAGCCAGAACAACAAATACTGCTGCAAAACCTACATGGGTTACATTGAGAGCATTCAAATGTAAAAGCAACTAGGTGTTTCGGGATCCAAAACATGCTTGTTTTTAAATGGCTGTGGTTAGGAATGGTTATTATTTATTGTTTGAACATAGCAGTACATACTGGCTCCAGCCAGAAACCAGGTCTTCACATAGTAGGTGTAAAAGGTAGTAAAAAAGAGGCTTCCTCCTCCCTGAGTGGTCTGAGTCTGGGCAAGAAGCAACAGGCAGAGTGTTTGGATACCACCAGCACAGAGGAGGAGCAGGAGGGGATGGGAAGACTGGTCTGAGCCCCCTGGCTAGCTCCAGGAGTGCCGGGCTGGCCATGTCGTGTTGGACAGGCTGGGGAGCCTTATGGTAGGGAGGAAGCTGGTGATAACGCATTGTGCACGTTTCTGGGAAGGCAGTAAACTGGGTGGGAGGATGATGAAAGCCGGAGGTGTGGTGGGAGCTGGAGGGGTGTCAATGCCTCGGTGGCATGCCACAGTTTGTAAGAGAGGAAGGTAAGGAGGATGTGTGGGATGCTGTGGGAGAAAGGGAGTCGTTGGTTAGGAGCACGGTGCATGATAATGGGACGGGCAGAGGTGGCTGGAGAGTGGCAATGGCATTTTCTCATCCAAATGTACTGAATCAGAGGAAAAAAACAGTTATTATCTTTTTTTTTTTTTTTTTTTTTAAATGGGAAGGTCTTTCCAGAAAGCCCACCTTGGAGAAAACTAAACCTAAGCTGTTTGGCTTGGCAGTTACCAAGCTAGGATGGTTGTGCCAATTTTACATCTTGCCTGCAGGATGCAGGATACCCTGACAGCATCCTTTCCCACCCAGCCCTACTGGCAAAAGGCATGACATGGAAGTGGGCATTGGTGCCCCTCCTCTTTCTTCCCCATCCTCACTTCCCAAGATCCAGACCTCTACCCTTGCCCCCCTGGAACCAGGATTTGCAGAGAGATCTGGGCTGTTGTGGAGGAAGAGGCAGGTGCAAAACTTCTTCCACACTTTTTCTTGAACTTGGCTGCAAATCATTCCATTCTCTGGAAAGCTGTTGGCCATTCATCTTCCCTCTCCCTAGAGAATAACATTAAACCTTCCATAATAGTTTGATTTTTTTTTCTCCGAAGAGAAAATGGAAATTTACAAAATTGATTTTCTTCCACACAGATTTTAGTTTTCTTCCTTAAGAACATTTTTTGCTTAGAGTATCATTCTCATGGAAAACTTTGTGGCCCTAGTGGTAAAAGTGCAGTCAAGAAAATTATTTTTGCAGCAGTATTTTAAATATGTAGGGTCAAGGAGAGTGTTGTCTAGGCCAGGAATAAGGGAAAATGAAAAGTTGTTAAAATCTGTATTCAATTCCATTTTAAGATCTCTCTTTTAGAGCTGTCTGTGTATAATGGCTCAGAAATGTCCAGGGAAGATCTGTCATTTCTGGTTTCCATCTCAGACTGAAACTGAAACAAGCAAGCAGTCTTACAAGAAAGCTTGTTCTTATGAAGAGATTTCCAGTTTCCTATGTTTTCATCCTCATGAGATTTAGACAAAACATTGAGATTTTTTCCTTTTTTAAACTGAAGGCAGACTCAAAACCTGCTGAGGTTTCCTCATCACAAATTAGAGCATGTATGTGAAATTATTTGCTGTGAAGGTGAAGCGTAGTGTTAAATTAAAATCAGATGCATCAAGAACAACTCTCTCCTGCTTTGGCAAGTGTATGGGGTTGGTGCTCTGAAGGATAGTTTTCGTTTTGTCACACTATTTTCCTAAATGATCCAGAAGAGTGCAACAGAAGGAGGGTTGTGGGTTTTTTGGAAAAAAATTTGAATTCTAACTTGGAAAAAAAAAAAAAGATCTAATTTTCTGTTTCATAATTTCATTTAATTCTCCCTGCACATACAGGGAAAGACATGCTATTTGTCCTCTCTCCTGCAAGGAGAGATGCCAGGTAAGGACAGCTCTTATTAGCACGCTGCTGGCAGGATGCAGCATGGTGTGGAGCTTGCCTGTTGTCCGGGGAGTAGCGGGGGTGTGTGTGTGTGTGTGCACTGGGCTCGTTCCCTACCACCCTGGCCAGCCCTCCTTAGGCAGCAATAGGGGTTTCTTGGCTGCAGCAGGAGCCATGACACTTTGCCCAGTTGGACTTACCCTTCTTCCTTTAACCAAACGTGTTTTCCTCACAGGAACTGCAAGCAAAGGTCTGTATTGCTGAGAGCCGGTAGAGATGCTCCAGAGATGAAACACTATGGTCCTCTCTTGACAGCCACCCCTGTTTTAATAAAAAAAACATTCATTGACTGCATGTAAGGTTTGCCTGAGGGAAAGCCCAGCACCAATGCAATATGTCCACCCTGAAACCAGCCACTTGCAAATCAAGGTAGGCACCTTGTTCAGTGTCAGTTGCCTGCAAGCTGTATGCAGAAGGCACAAGCAATATCGCTGAGCTCCTTCTAAAACACTGAATGTCACGTTTCTATGCTGAGAGTTGGGTTGGCTGGTCCCTTGACTGTGAGCCATTTAAGATTTATTAATGTACAACAGAACATTTTCGAAGTTATGGATGATGGTTTGCTGTCTTGGTGATTTTTTTTAACTTTGTGAAAAGCGGTTATTTCGGTTTTTTACTTCTTAATGCCAAGAAAGCTTCCTGAGTAGCAATATTTGGTGGCTGTGGGTTCATGCTAAGCTACTTCAAATTAAAAATAAGTAAGAGTGTTTAAACATAGAAAAATCTTACAACTGTGAAGACTTTCCACCCCTCACCTTTTAAAAATTGCTCCTGGATGGGGACAGGTAGGGTTCCTGAAGTGTTTGGTCTGGAATGAACAAAAATGAAATTTTGGAAGGCTAAAGTATTTGTACTTTTAAAATCTGTGAATGTTACACAGGAAAAACTGACTTTTCTGTGTGCTACCAACATCATTAGCCTCTGAAAATGGCAAAACAAATGCATTTCCCTGCACTCAGTCTAAAAATGTCATAAGAGAAGTAGACCCAAATCACTTTGTCATTATTATTTTTAGGGTGGCAATTAAAAACAAAACCAAACCACAACAAAAACAGCACCCCCCTGCCCACAACAATCTGCGAACTAAATTCCCCTGAAATTGGCAAACATTTGAACCCAGTCATACAAATTATTGTGAGCTTGGAATGATATCAATTACTCTCCATTACTACCCGAGGGCTTGCTGTTATGGTGGTTAATAAGCCAAATCCTAAGGTGCCCTTTACATTTGTGGGTAAGGTTAGAAACAATTAAGGAGAGGAGGATCTGTGTTGAAAACAGCACAAGTGCAATACTGGTGGGTTTTTTTGTAAATCAGGGTCAAGGTGTTCAAGCACTGCTGGATTTGATCAGGAGATGGGCTCTGCCCCATGCTACCCAGGCTCAGAGGTCTATGGAAAACCAGCTCTCCCTAGATCCCGGCCGCACTGCGGAGCTGTAACGCACGGCTGCGGCTCACCAAGGATTGCAGGGCGGTGAGTGCATTTGGGGTCTAGCTAAAGCAAGTGGGTGCAGAGAGAAGCCAAATGACCTCACAGCTTTTGAAACTTTCGAGATACTTTTCTACAAGATAGATAAATTATCACCGATGTGGACAAACTGTTCTTATACATAATTACCCTCCATATTACAAGCACGTCCCCTGTCTCTAACCCTATCTTTAGTTTCAGTTTAGCTCCATCATTGGACCAGGGTGCTCTCTGTGCACCTGATTATGGAAATCTCCTCGATAGGATGAGATCAAGTCATGTCTTATTGTGACCAAGCCTTCTTGAGCTTCCTCTTGAAAACCTTGCCTTTTTTTCCTAAACTCCCAGTAATTTTACAAAATCCTTTTTGCAGTGCGGATGTCAAACTGCTCACTGAAAACTGGACTATCCAGAGATGGTGTCTGATGTCAACAAATCTAACTTTCTCAGACGTACTTGTCCTGAGGAAGACAGCATCAAGTTTCTTTATGACCGGACTTATTTTCCATAAACTCATCTTGATTGCATTAATTATGCTGCATTCTGTTAATTATTTCCTGATTTTCTCCCATATCAGATTTTGCGTGCAGCCAATTCCAGATGAACCAACTGACAGTTATGCAAGTTTTTATCAGTGGCCCCTTTCTACACTGGTGCAATAAGCATCTCCCAGGCTTTGTGACTCCTCTAATTTTCCAAGAGCTGTTATAAATTGAGGTCAGTGGCTCAGGAAGCTACTCCGCAAATTTTCTCAGAAAGTTGTGATCTGTACTATCTTGGCCTGCAGACAAGTTTGGGAAAATTAAGTCTTCACATATAAACCGCTCCGCATGGGGCTCCCTGCGACTACCTTCAGCTATCTAAAAGCCAACATCTAGCCAAAGCTTGTCAGGCCAGCTCTCTCCAAAGTCGGTGCAGAGCAGGAAACACTGCCAGAGGTGGTTCCTGCCATCCAAGGGGAGCAGAGGCCTCTGCAGATGCCTATCTGTCCCTACTGACAAAAGAAAATGTCCAGTTGACTCCGAGTATGTGGTGGCTTGTTGAGTTCTTTATGTGTAAGAGGTAGGATGTGTCATGACCTCGTGCTCCGCATCCCATAGGCTGCACCCAGAGGATTTATGTTTCCCACCCTGTGACTGAGACAATTACCAGATCATGACCTTTTCTTGGAGATTTCTTTCTCAGATACGTTCTTACATGACTCACCATGTCTTGCCAGCTATCTGTAGCACTAGACACTGATATTAACACCTCCCAGCACTGATTTTAATTCCTCTAAAGCTAGATTTTGCTTCATCACCATTTTTCTTTATTTCTTTCATAAACCCACTTTGCTTAAACGCAGGCGTTCTCAGACTATAGAGGCTTCTGTGTAGGTTTCTGTCTGGTAGCACACACACAAGTGCCTAGACAGAGGTGTGTCTGAGTGTGCTGGAGATGTCTATTTTAAGAAATAACAGAAAACAGTGATTCCCAGCACATTTTCTATGAGAAGAGTATTGTTCCCCTGTAAATAAGCACGCTAAGCAGGCTGCGCTGCGGTCGGACGAGGTCTCCCTTGCCCATCTCAGCCTGTCGTTGCCAGTCCCGAAGGAAGTTCTCCAGAGAAAGCAGCCTTTTGTCTCCTCCGGGCCGGGTAGTTTGCATAATCTGGTTAAATAAAACGAATACACACACGCACAAAGAATTGTGGGGGAAAATGGTAGTATAAGTAAGGCTGAGTGGTCCGTCTAATCTGACAACAATATAATAAATCGTTTATTTGTGTACACTGGAACAACTCCTTGGGACTGCGGTCTGTTCCTGTTTCCCAACAACACTGTCATTAAAACAATGGGCACTGTAATTACTGTGATAAAAAGGCATTACTGCTTCAGTTCTTCATCTGGCCCATGTGCAGAAGGAAGAGGTTTTCTTTATAATCTCCCCGCAGAAGGAGCACAGGGACCAGAAGGCTCCTTCTCCCACTGGCTCTGCCTGTACAAAAGATTTCTCCACACTGGAGACTGCAGTGTGAGCGCCTTTGTCTTAAATGAAAGGGCATAATACAGGCCTTCTGCCAGCACTGGCTACGAATGAAAGCAGAGCCTTTATGTACCAGCTAACTGCTGAACTGCAGACAATACTGTAAAATCTGTACTCCTCGATTACCTCAGCTGCCTTCGCATCGCTGGAGTGCTGCTGAGCCTCAAAAAGAGGCAGGCTGCGGGCGCCAGGCTGGGGCTTCGTAAAGTCTGTGTCAGTAGGAGAGCAGAAAATCTGCTTGCCCAGCACAGCCGCCCTGGTGAGAATGAGGAGGGTGGGTCAGGAGGGAGATATGATTAATACCTCGAAAGCAGTTGCTCCAGCTATTTCTGCAGCTGGGCCATTTCGTTCTAGCAAAGTGCATTTTAGCTCCTCTTCAGTTTCTTTTAAAACCCGCTAGATCGCTCGTTTGCTATGAACTTGCTGCCCAGCTCTTGTGATACCCGACTCTGCAGGAGGTAGCCCAGAGGTGAGCATTTTTCCACTGGCCTTCATGAAAAATTGTTTCAAATGAGCCCAAGAGCTCATAGAAAATCTGTGAACGTGGCCTGGAGAGCCAAAATGCCAGCTAGTTTCGGCCGACGTCTGTCCACTGCCTTCAGCAGAGCTGCATCGCCTGTCCCCCCTGAGAAGTTGGGCTGCAGTCCTTCGCATGCATCAAAGCGCTCAAGCGGTTGCTTAAACCCTCCAGGTTGCTTAAACAGGGACAGTCTGGCTGCTGCAATTTTAGCTTCCACAAAGTACCTGCCTTAGGGCTCTCGCATCGTGAAGTACCGACTCCGTTAGGGACAGAGGGAACTGTTCTCCCTGGCTGTAGTGGTCATTGAGAAGAGGGCACGCTGGCAGCAAAATACTCCCTGGCTGTCTGACGTGCGTGACTGCTGGCCAGCGGGGGGGCACGCGTGTGCTCTTCTGATGAGAATTGCAAAAGAATATCAATAAGGTGCTGAGACGACCACTGCTATTGCCAACACCCTCTTTTAGAAAAATGTTTACCCTGTTGCAAGCGTAACTGATGTAAATTGAATGTGTCAGGCTGAGTTGAAACACCTACCCCCTCCCCGGAGCTGCTCTCCCCTCGTTTGACAAGGTACAAACAGAAAGCCCGTTCACATGCGAGCGGAGAGTACCAAACATTGCATCAAAAAGCAGAAGCCATCCTGTTACAATCTGCTGCTTGTCAGGATTTGACAGCGTTGTGAAATATAAATGATCTCTGAGATAGCAACGCCTGCCTCAGTCACTGGTAAACAACTCCCCTCATTAAAGAGATGCTTTAGAAATGACAGCACCAAATTATGTTAATATTTTTATGAAGCGCTCTCCAGCCAGAGATCCTAAAGCAAGGTTTGCCCTTCATTTGCCAAAAACCCATTTCTTTGCAAGCAGAGGCAAAGTGGCCTTGCAGTTGAAAAACTGATGCCATTAAGCAGGCTCCAACTGGGACAAAAATGGACCTGTTCGGATGTAAGAGAAGAGACTGTGAAGGGAGAGATGGATTTTTCCTAATACTCTTTTTTTTCTTTAGAATATCATCTGTAACCTTTTTTGACCCATAGATTGTCTTCGGTTCTGAGTTTGTTCAATGCCTAATTCAATATCCTTAGCCATGACAGTAACTCATAGGTCCTATCCTGCAATACAATCTCGCTAATGATTATAAATGGCTAGATCTAAAACCTGCTTGATCTGAAACTATATTCTCCTGCTCAGTGCCCTCTGCAACCTTGTTAAGAGACCAGATTCAGAAAGAGCCCTTGGGAAAGAGTCCTGAGTCATCCTGCCTCTCTCTTTAGCATTTGGATTTTCCTTAGAGATTTTTCGGTTAGGTTTTTTGCCTTGATTTTGCTTATCTTTGAGATCTACTGAGATTAGACTCCAAGACAGAATGGCTGCAATGAAATCATTACAGATTCCACCTGCATCCTGCACTGAGTCAGAGGGAAATTAACAGGATAATACAGGCTGTATGTATTCCTCAAGTGAGAGATCACTGAGATCAGTCCATGTCAGAAATACCACTAGTAAGAACAGGCTATAGGCAGTGACAGAAAATATTTCATAAGATTTCCAAACTTCTTTTTCAGGGGATGAAAATATTTGATCCTCTTCTTGTCAGCAGGCCCGCTCTGAGTTTCTTTTATAGTAACATTCACCACCGAAGGTTCAGTTTCTCTCAGTCTGTCTGCTCCCACCCTTCAGGAAAGACCTGGGCTTCTCTTGCAGAGCTCTGGCTGTACCTGCCTTGCAGGGGAGCAGCACGGCGGCGAGACCCTCCACCCATCGCTCTCTCTAAGGGGGATCCAACACAGGAAACTCTTCTGTGTCTTTAATGTGGCAGAGAAAGTTATTTCTGCTATGGACAGGCCCTGTCAGTCCTGGATGACATATTTTCGTTACATTGTTCAGTTACTTATTTGGGAGAGGCTTTTTCATTTTCCGAAGATTTTTAGCACATCCATTCACCACTTGGTTAAGTTCTTCCAGCAGGTGATAATTTATCCTCTTCCTCTTCTTTTTTCCTCTCAGAATCCCGTCTAATGGCCCATATAGCTGGCTGCAGTCATGTTAATACAGTTTTTAAAAAAAGGCAATAATATCTACTGCTGCATCTGAAAACACATGAACACTCCTCTTTTTTGGCCCTTTCAAATTAGACGTGTGAGTTCAAACAAGAACTTCAGATTAATTCTGTCTGTCACCAAGTTTTCTACACAACAAAGAAAATACGCTTGAATATTCTTACAACACAAATATCCCAAATATCCCAGCTTTCATATTTACAAGCATAACATATAGATGCTAAGTGTAGGAGTAATCATGGTGTTATACAGCAGAGGAGGACACTGTTATGATACAGTGTCCACCAAAACCTGGTATATGATGCAGTTACCCCCTGCACTAACCTTCTTTTTGGAAATGTTCAGTTATTATCATGCCCAGAATTTTTGAAGACCTAATGATAAATTACACCTATGGTTTGTGTAAACAGTAGGTGTTCATTTGTGTTAAATAGCTTTCAGTTTATAAAGAGTTTGGGTCTCCACCAGCCTGCTGGTGAGACAAGATTATTGCCTTTGCAGTGGTGTAGAGTTAAGCAAGACTCTCACCCTGACAGAGAAATTTGATTTGCTCCGTACAACATTCATGTCCCTTCTGCCAGATGGAGACAACACACTGCCTTTGCTGTGTTACAGCTGGTATCTTCAGCAAGCACTGAGTGCATGAATTGCTTGGTTCACACTGGGGGAAGGCTTGGAGGAAATGTATATTTAAGGACATCATCACTCCCAGGCTGTGATTTTCAGGATTGGTTTCCACCTACAGGAGTTGTGCAAGTGTCCCGTCAGCTTTTTAGGTAGACGAGACAAAGAAGCAGCTCTTGGAGGAAATATCCGTAACTAAAGACATTGTTCCTGCACACCTGCAAAACTTGCATTATAGCAACTGCCCTTACTTTTAACCTTGACATTTTCTGGGCACCAGGAGAGACTGCAGGGTAACTGTTGGACTGCAGGCATCTCCCGCGAGGGACCAGGAGCCTGTTGGCCATCATCAGGGTACCAAGCAGGGAGAGGGTGCTCTGCAACACAGCTCTGTGAGTCAACCTCACAGCCAGAAAGGCAAGTTCGGGAGGGATTTCATCGCCTGCCTATGCTGGCCGGGATATCCTTAGTTTGTCACAGGCTGGGAAGGAGGCTGCTCACATCTTCAGCATCCTCCCACAGGCTTGTAATGCATCCCCTTTGGGTTTGCATTTCTTGCAGAGTGAACAATCTCTGGGTATTTGGAAAACACTGAGATTGTATTAGACACCACCACTAAAAAGTAATGACTATTAGCTACATGTGATTTATTTTGTGGTATTCATAGTGCATAGGATTGCTTGCCTCTGACTGTATTTACTATTCCCCACCTTCTCACCTTTGCTCTCAGGATTAATGAGCTGTAATTAGGACCATACAATCAGCACAACTATTCTGGTCTTTTTGCAACTGGCATGTTTTCTAATAAGCTTTTTTTACTTACTTGGTTTGAAAATAGATGCAGAGTCCTGATACATTTAATCTGACAAGGAAGCCACATCTGTCAAGAACTGTACCAAGGTGCGAATGAAAAGCTTATGCTGACAGAGGAATCTGGATTCATAGCTCTGATTTCCTTGGGCAGGTTCAACCGTAGCCTGCTGACAACAGTTAGACGTTACACAAGAGCACAGCTACCCCGGCTCCTTGCCAGGTTGCTTTTCTTAACACTATGTGGTTGTTCTTTTCTTTCGTCTGCCTTTAAGATGAGGGAAACAACCATCCAGAAGCAAGATGGTGACTTAGAAAATACAGCCTGCCTGAGCTGAGGAAGCTTTCTCTGTAAAAAGGCAGGACTAGTAGGGTTTGGATAACATTAACTTAAGTTCCTGGGGAAAGAGCCTGACATTGTTCATTGCAACACCCATTGAAAATTTTATTAAGACAAAATAAAACGTATGATTTACAATGTCTTTCTCGTAACAGCTTCCTTAAATTACTTCATGTTGATCAGTTCATGCTAGCAACTGGGTTTTGACTCAGTATGAAGTGGAAGATACTTATTCTGTTTAGGAAAAGACTATAGCAGAGCACTTGGCAAGTTATGGGCTTGAAACTGATATAGTTTTAATGATGGTGTAGCTCCCTCTTGACTCCACGGAGTAGATGGAAGTTAAAGTGCTGTATGTCTGAATGAAACCGTAAATTCCAGGTTTACCCTCCAATTCTGCATCACTGATCTTCTTACAGAGGAACAGGAATCAGTCTGCCTCTCTTGGTTTCAAAGCCCTTGTGTTTATCCTGTGTCTGTGGATGAAATTCAAGCTAGACTCTCAGTGTCAGTGGTTGCAAAGGATACGGACTGAAATTCCAGCTTGCTGCTTACCAAAAGCACCTCAGAGCCCTACAGTTTGGAAATCACAGAAGCAGAATGTGGTTTTCTCTTCCTACTGTCCTATAGGCAGTGGGAGCTGCCTATAGGGCACAGCTTCCACTGCCCAGCTTCAGGACACACATGTAGGGGCAATGCAAACACATTAACACACCTGAGGGTACAGTTACACAGGGGTGGGAGTCAGAGGGATGCGAATGCTTCCCACAGCTTGGAGCCTGGGAGGGTCAAAACTGGAAAGATCTGTGAAAATGGGAATGTGAGACAGTTCTCAAGCCCTTGGCTGAAGCCCAGCGTGCTGTGACGTGGTTAAAAACTTCCCTGCAGCTGCCTAGACTGTAATCTCCATCAAACAGAGCAAATGCTGGTATTCGGGCTGGATTGTTACATCTGCGTAACAGTAATACTCATGTATATTTTTAAAATATCCAAATACTGTTTATACACATCACAGAAGATAATAAATGTGTGTAAGGTTAACTCTACAACAGACTTCTAATACACCAGCAATTGACTGTATAAAAATACACCCACACTCTATAGTTGTTCCTTTAAAATAACATCATTTTTTCTACAAAGTCCAATTAAACCAACAAGAATTCCACCAAGAATAGAAAGTTCTCTGTCCTCAGGCAGCTAATATATCTCTCCTAGTCTTTTGAGAGCCCTAAAAGCAAAATTTAGTAGTTTGTTTTCAGCAACACTCTTCTACAAGGGAGAAAAAGAATAATTTATTTTTGATTCATAGGAGAAGTGGCTAAGCAGGGGATCACCAGCTGGTATTTTGATGACTATCTTTGTGGAATATATTATGGACTCTAATTAAGTAAACCCTCCCACAAGTCTATAAAGTGCGTGGTTCGGTGGTGGAACCTCTTGCCTGTGGATGGAGTTGGATCAAGCATGTAGCAAAGACAATTATGCGTGTAATAATTCTAACCAGAGCTCTTACAGTAAATGCCAGATAAGGTTTCAAAGCACATAACATGTTCAGGGGAGAGATTTGAGAGGAATCCATGCTTTTCTGGTTTTGCTTAGTGTTGTTTTACAGAAATACAAAGCAACGCTCAACTAACTGTGGCCACCAGTAACAGTAAGTCATTGGAACAAGTAATGCACTTGTCAAGGTGCCGTGGGCCTGGTCAGAATTGGGGAGGAAAAGCAGTTCTGGGGAGAAAAGCTTTAATTCCCCTCCAGAAGCTTACTGGGGAGCCAAGGAGCACAGGAGAGATGAGGAGCCCTGCTTGAGTGGGGTGCGATGGGGAGTGAGGGCAGGACCCAGCAGAATGTCTCAGGGGAAGCCGTTGTTAGTGGGTTGCATCTGAGAGACATGGATGGTGTGGTGGTGGTTGAGTCCTCAGCTCATTCCAGGACTCCCTTCCTTCCTTCCTTCCTTCCTTCCTTCCTTCCTTCCTTCCTTCCTTCCTTCCTTCCTTCCTTCTTTCCTTCCTTCCTTCCCTCCTTCCTGCTTTCCTTCCTTCCCTCCTTCCTTCCTTCCTTCCTTCCTTCCTTCCTTCCTTCCTTCCTTCCTCCCACCACTGCCTTTTCCCTCCTTCCCTCCCTTTCTCATTCCCTCTGTCCCTCCCTTCTCCAACAGGCCATCTTTCGAATAAATACTAAAAAAAAAAAAAAATTAATCTCCGTGCATCACAGCCTGCTTATCTGAAGTGTCACAGCTATCTGGGATTTTGACGCATAGTGAAATGAAGATTATATGATCTTGCTTTAGCCTTTTTTTTTGGCCTGGACAACCTTGGAATAATGTTCAGTTGCATTAAAACAGTACATTTGGACTATCACCATAAATAAGATGCACTATACATGTCAAAACAAGTTCTTATGTAATACACATCTCTGTGGTTTCATTTACTAGTAACACCCTTCATAAATCATAACAAGGAATGAAGCAATCTCTGTGATATGGAAATTTCTTCTCAAATGCATAAATTATGTCTTAATGCTTCAATTGCTTGAAAAGTGGGACAGTCCCACAGGTCACCATTTCCATTCCAGTGATGAGATTTGCAAATATTAACAATGATTTCTGTTTTATGGGGAGGATGAACTTTACAGGCATGAGGGGTCCAGTTTAGTTGAACACGGGGAAAGAAAAGCCTTAAACGTAATAAGTGAGCAAAATCAAGTAATGAAGACAGCTTTACTTGGTTTGTAGTGATTTTATAAACTCTCCCAATTCTGAAAGGCTAAATCATGCGCTCGGCTCCCACATGAGACCTTTGTGCCTTCATCTTCAGCCTGGTCCCCACGATGGGGATAAGAGGCACATGGACTCGTACGGATGAGCTCTGCATTGGGACCTGCCCTCTCATCCGTCTGTGCCACAAGGTTGCCGTGTGCTCTCTGACCAGTTGCCTCTCCTAAAACTTAGGGACATGTCCTTGCCTGCGAGCTGCCTTGGTTTTTGAAACCCGTCTCTCATATAGGCCCTAGGTGTTTTCACAATTGATTTCCCCTGGAATTACAGTGGTTCAGCGTGTCTCACTGCTAAGACAAGTGTAGTTCATCAGGAAGATTTCTGAACCTCCAGAAATACGTGCAGATTTGCTTCGCTGTACTCATTTCTCCTTGTTTGAGCACTAAAAACGCATTCAGGCAGCCTCTTAAAGTCATACAAATAACAGTCATTGAAATGGAAAGCAGCAAAATTATGAATATTGTATAATGCAATGATAAATTACAAATAAATAAAACATCTGGGGCCAGATGTTGCTGTTGGATTCCTGTGTGGAACTGCCATTCCTTTCAGCAGCATTGTGTGTGCACTTCTGAGAGCAGAGTTTGGCCCTTGATGTAGAGAAGCAGTGTTTTTAATGTAATATTAATGGAGGATGATTTCTCCATTAAAAACAAGGTAACTTGGTAGATGGAGAGATTAACATATTTTATAAAAACAGTTGAGGGTGTCTCTACAACAACCTTTCATAAAAGTGATTTTTTTAAAGGATGAAAGGATAGAAAACAACAGCGAAAGAAACTGGAAGAAACCTCTACAGAGTGCATACGGTGAGAAAAGGGAGCAGACAGTATAAGAATTGTACTTGAAGTAAGCCCGAGTGCTCAAACATCACTCGAGTTTTAAAAGATAGAAGATCGGTGATAATATGTGTAGGAGAATAAAGTCATCTCAAAATGTCCAACCTCAGGTGGACTTGCCAAGTATTGAACTCCCATTTCTCCTTTTTGAAAGTCTGTTGAATCTTTTAACCAATGCAGAATTTACTAATACCCGTGGGGTGGTTGCAGGGAAAAAATGGCCATTTAGTCAAGGAAAAAGTTCCCCTTCACAGAGGTGTGCATTGCTTGGTTGTGGACAGGTTTGCGGGATTTGACCTTTAGTGGTATCTAGAAGATCCTTTTACGGCAGGGCTGATTCCTCCGTAGGTTCAAGTGTGGTGCACGCCTGTGCTTGTGGTTGCAGTTGCTGCTTTGTGACCATTTTGTCATCTAGCTGCCAGCCCCTGCTCCCCTCCACGGTACCTGCCTGGGCTTGTTTGCCACCTGCTTTTTCAGAGCGGGCAGAAAGCCTTTGAGAGCGGTGGTTGTTTATTTTGAAGTGTCCTCAAAGGCGTTAACCTTTCAAGATACACATCTCATTTTCCAGCCTGCAGTCTTGCTCCAGCAAAGCACGGTCGGTGGGCAGAGTGCAGTGCATCCAGGCACGGTGCTGGTGGCGGACTTTGTGGATGACCTTTTATACAAAGCCTTTTAGCCAGGCTGGGCACCCCGGTGAAAGAAATTAAAGAGCCAGGCAGTAATTCACTGCTTTCTGCACATTTTTTTTAACCTTTGATTAAGGTGCCCTTAATCTGTGGAGGTAGTTGCCCACTTGCTCTCGTTGATTCCCTGTTCTGCGTAAAAGGGTGATGGGAAGTGCTGTGCCAAGGACCAGCTCCGGGCCGTGGTCTCCTCCATGTTAAGTTTAGGGCAGGCATTATACGGCTTTTGTAGGGTAGCCCTGGTGCCACGTGCCCACTGTGCACCCCTTGCCATTAGATGTCCAGTCTGGGAAAGGAGGGCCGCACCTTGCACCGCCCAGCCCTTGAGCTGTGCCAGCACCTCAGTACCCAGGGCTGTAGCCCAACCGGGGGGTCCTGGCAGCTCCAGTCAGCTTGGGAGCTCCCAAGTTTCAAAATGAAGGCTCAAGTGTGTGAAACTACGTTGTGAAAGTGACAGTATGCATCTGCCCCTGGACAGCTATCAGCAGTCCATGCCTTTGGAGAGGCAGTGAAGGAAAGAGGCATAAAAGGCATCTACCTTTGCTACAAGTTATTTATTGAAGCAGAACCCAAGCAATAAGTGATCAAGGGAAGACTACAGAGTATTTTATTTATTGGTGACAAAGAAAGAGAAAACTCACTTTTTGACAATGTCCTTAAAGTTTTACAGTCCTGTCTTCCTGCTGCTCCTTACTCTTCTCTCTTCCTTGACCCGTACCACCCTGTGAAAATTCAGTCTTCTGCCCAACGTCATCTGTCCATAAAGCCCTTTAAAAAAGCTGAATGTTCTTGGCCTGTGGGTCTTAGCTTCTCACTGAACCTACCGACCGATGGCAATTTCCCAGATGAGGGTGAAAAGCCTTCCCTTCCAAACAAACAAATCTGCAATCTGGAAATCCTCCTCTGTAGTGCAGCAGGCACAGCACAGGGCAGGCGTTTGCTATTTGCTAGTTTGCATTTCCTTGAAATGAAAGAAGAGCTATGAAAGAAATCTGCTCAACAATGTTTTGGTCAATGCTGTGTGAAATGACATCATCACTAACCCAGCCAGCTGGGGTTGAGCCCTGTGTCTGTGAAAATGTTCATAGGAGCAGTGAGCACCTTCAGACAGACGCTTTCCATTAGACTAAACACAGATATTCCTCTTAAAAGTGTGCAAGGAAATCAAGCTGCAGACTAAAGCCAACCGTTAAACACAGCTGTTCCTTTGCCTTGCTGGCCCCACCAATTATTTTTCTTTTCAAGGTGTGGGCTCAATCAGGAAACAGGAGAAATGGTGGAGAAGTTCTATGTGTCTTCTTCTGCAGCTTGGATTTTATAGGGCAAGCTTGCAGTTTCCCTTCCAGTTTTATTCATCCAAATGTTATCTACACAAAATCCAAGTGTTAAAACTGGAGGGGAAAAATTGGATATGCCACCTTTTGGGTGTAAAAAAATTGTGCCAGAGCTTTTACAGGGCTTTTAAAAATGGTGTCTCTAAATAACACCTGCACTGTACACTTTATATGCCAGTGTTTCAATTTATGATGTTTCCTTTGGCTATGGCTGTACGCTATCCTGGTTTTTATATCTGACAAGAACCCCTCTGCCATGTCTCTGGAGTTTTTGGACTTCAGGGTGTTAATAATGAACATCTTATGCTTGTTTTAGTGCCCATGTCTGACAAGGACAGCACTGGCTTTTAAAAACCCTTTATCTGAGCTGAGTGGAAAATGATGTTCCCATGCCATGGGACTTTTCTGAGTCTGCAGTATTTTCTCCCTCTATAAGGAAATAAAATGCATGCTAGGTTTGTGACAGATTGGTGTGCCACAACATAATTTTGGTCTTTGGTGACGTTCACTCTTTCACACAGAATTAGCTGGCCAAAACTAAGTGAAAAATGCCCTCTCCAATGGGTGCGATGACTGCTGGGTGCTATGGCCAGGCAGATGTGGCAGCAGCGGTGGGTGCCTGTCCATGAACCTGTCTCTCTTTTTGGGTCTCCGTGCAAGAGCAGTGGCTTTTCTGCAGCTCAGAGGCATTTCCCAACAGGTCTCTGACAAGCAATGAGTTCCTGCCAAAAGAGTTTGTTTTCTTGAATTAGCATTTTCTGACCAGAAAGAAGAAATTCCAATCATTTCTGCTCATTATAAATGAACAGACTGACAGTCCCTGGGAGAGAGACATTACCCATCACATTCGGTTCACTGCGGATCTAAGAAATACATAGTAACAACAGGCCCAATGGAAGATCTCCCAATATTTCTGTGTGGAGAAGAGATAATACTTTTTAAAACAATTGCATGTTTAAAAATACATATTTCAGTCATCTCCAGCAGCCTCATGCTAACAGCATAGAGCTGTTCCAGCACAATCAAAAAGAGAAGGCTGTATTATCAAAGACTTCAGCTATTTCCCCTGGCTAATCTAGAAAGAGAATCCCAAACTCACTGAAGTGCCCTGGGCAGACATTTTATAGCAGTACAGGCTATTTCATCGCTGGAAGCAAGTCTATAATAGCCTGTTAAGCATCATTCAGCCTGAATTATCTGCCTAAGACATGTACATAAATCATGTTATATTGCACAATATTTTTTCTTGCCCCCTTTCTTGAATTTTACTCCTCCAGTGCAAGTTCTAGAAAAGAAGCAAATTAGATTTCCGTCAGTTACTCATCACAGCTAGTGGGATGACTGAGTTATGCCAGGAATTTTTGGCCCAGTTTGTCATATTCAGAGGAGTGAAATTCTATCTAATGAAGTGGGAGAGGTGTTACAGAAAGAGGAGGCAGTAACTTACTTATTATTACTCATTTTACCCTGCTTGATTTTCTGTCATGTAACTATCTGCATATGCTCTACACTGTTGTAGTACCTGTATGATCCATTAACTGAGCCTCATCCTCACAACTTCCCTCCTGAGGGAGGCTCATTTCCTAATGATGGGGCCATTAGGAAAAGGATTTTAACCACCTTAATTCATCCCAGCCCTAATTTCCAGCTATTTCATATGGGCATAGTTCTGGAAAGGGGGTTAAACCCCACTGTGACTGCTGGGGCACCTCCTGTGAGTGGTGCAACTCTAGTGTTTCCATAGCAGAAATGGGATAAAATATGGAAAATATGCCCATGGCAGGGAACAGAAATGAGACCCACCTGTATGGCTGAATGCCATAAGCATCAGGCTGCAGGACTGACCTTGCACGCCTGTCCTCTCTTGCTTTGGGAACTCTCTCATTCTCGCTTGCTTGGGGACAGTGATTCAGGAAAAAAGATAAGCCCTCACCTGGAATTTCAAAGATAACCCAAATCTTAGAAGTTGGGTAAAAATTGGCAGCTATTGGAGGCGAGACGCCTGAATTACAGTCCCACATAAAGAAAGGAGGTGCCAGTTCCTAGCATGCACCAGGAGGGCAGCAGCCACCTGGCTAGTCAGTATGCAGCAGTTTAGAATTGCTGCTTTTTAGGATGGAGATTATGAGATGGAGACGACATCATTGTGTAGGCTACAGGGCAGAGGACACAAAACCAAGGGAAATTGGGTCTTGCCCTTCCAAAACCAATTTATTAATATTATCTTTTTGGGTGCTGCCTGTAGAATTTAGTCTCAATACACCTGCTTGTGGGTGTCAAGTGACCCTGGGGTTGCCCAATGGTTGGAGGGGAGATGATCCAGCAAGCCTCTGGTACCATCACGTCCAGGCTGTTGGCCCATAGGGCATGGCTGAGTGCCCGGTGAGTGGTAGACGCTGAACAAGTTGAAAGGCTCCATCTGTCCCTGTGCTGCTACTGAGCCGGAGCAGGGGCCATCTACACCCGCATGTACACAGGCAGAGCTGTCCAGATTTGGTGTAGGAAAGCCTGGTGAATCTATTCCTAGCTGACTGTGAAGTATGAAAAGTGATAGATAGAGAAATGTTGGCAATGAGGCTAAGAAGCAGTGTTGCTTACAGCCCCGTTCCCTCTGAAGCTGGTGCCTGGCTGTAGGGCCGTGGTTCCCCAATCCGTTGCAGGGCAAAGATGCTTCTTTGTAGTGGTAGGATGGAGTAGAGAAGAAGCGCAAGTCCATTGCCTGCCTGTTGAGTGAGCTGTGTACCTGACCATGCGCTAATTGGCTCACAACAGGCTAAATGGGTTGAAGTCCTACACAAGGGCCCAGGGGAACTTGAACATGTCCATAATGGGTCTGTGACCAAGAGCTGCCCATTGCCTGTTAGTGTGCTAACTACTGAATTAATCTTCCTCCCTGGAGTCAGCATCCAGGTGTAACCAGGTGACATCTCTGGAGACTGAAGATCACTAGCAAAGTTCTGCAGCGTTAACACTGGAGGGACATGCTCTTCAGTGATCCACCACCAGCGTTAACACTGGAGGGACACACTCTTCAGTGATCCACCCCTTTCTTGTAGATGTGAAGAGCGGCAGCTCCTACTAGGAGTGAGAAGACAAGTTTGTTTCAATAAATGCTTGGGCTGCCAACAAAAATATCAGGCAAACTGTAGTAGCATTTGCGTGATGCTGACATATGCCCACTGGGAGCATGGCTGCCACCACCACCTCATTTCGCAGAGGCCATCGACAGCTGTCAGATGATAACAACTTTGGATAATTAGTGTCCTGAAGGGCTTGAACTGAGGGCTCAGAAATGAAAGACTATATTAGAGAACAGATATTTCCTCCTCAGCCCTCGAGACTGGTTGTGTATGTTGAGCTCAACAATAACATTAAAAAAAAGTAATACTAAGAAAAGCAATATAGCAGGCTAAATTGCATTTGCTGCATCTTGGGCTTACATTTCATTACAAATGCCTTCTTACTCAGGGTACAGTCTTTTTAAGTCATTAAGACAAGTCCTGAAGTCCTTTCTCAGTTTTCACTCATACCTTGGATGCTTTCTCATTAACTTCAGTGGATGTCTCTTTGTCTGACTGAAAACTGAAAGGGGGTCTTGGGATTTGAACTATTGGGAATTTTGCTTGAGTAAGCAGCAAGAAATGTGGTCATGATAATAACCTTTTCTTTTTTTCTTTCCCCCTATTTTTATTCCTGTTGCTTTTCTGACAGCTCTGAAAGAGTGGGAGGAAAGCAGTTAGGACTCACCACATTTTTGGTTTGTTTTTGAGGATTTGTGAAATGTTTTTCCTTTGAATGTCTAAGTAGAAGGTCATTTCAACTGAAAAGCCATCACATTTAATTTAGAAAATGTCAATTTAAAATGTTAGGGTTTTTTTCAACTAAAACAACATGAAGATATCAAGATAACTACCAAAACATTTAGGTCAACAAAAATCTAGCATTTTTTTTTTAGATTATAAATGCCCCAGAAGTTTTAACTGAATTTTTTGCCCTGTTCTAAATTAAAAGTTTGGCTAAACCATTCCCATAGAGACTGTGTTCAAATGGGGACATGTTTACATATCTGCCTCTGATCATACAAGATAGTGCTGGATTATGGGATGCGCTGGCTTTCCAGCCCCAGAGAATGGCGTGTCCTCACCGTGGTCCTGTCTCTCGCCAGAAACGTGGACTACTTAGATAACAGCAACTTCACTCTTTCCTGACCTCAGAAAAACACTCTTCTTTTCAAGGAGAAAGTGAGACCAAGGGCAAAACTGTATTTCAGCACTTCTGGACGCTGCGGAGAGGCTGCCCCAGTTTTATTAACTGAGAGTGACGTGTTGTATGGGAAAACTTCATTCTCAGAAAAAGTTTACTTTAGTCTATTTTGAATTTGGTTTAGAAATCACCAAAAGGTTACTAAAAGTTACTAAGACTGTAAGCAGATTTAGCTAAGATGAAATCAAGAGTGCCCAGCTATGGGTTACGCACAGTGAAAGCAGCCAGCAGTCACAGGTGCCTGGGAGAGGAGATGCTAACCCAGGGAGGGCTGCGTTGCCTCGGGCGGGGGGGGGGGGGATGCAGCCTCCAGCAGAAAGGTGACAAAAACCAGCTGCAGGACAATAACAGCTTAAAACCAGCGTAGACATCTCTGCAATTAGCATCTGAACATGCTTAATGTTTCCTCTCTTTTACCTGTGGTTTTAACCTCAAACCTCTTTTATCCTATTTTGTGCAGCTGTACCGGCTCTGCCAAAGGAGTTCAGAAGAAGCCGTGGCAGAAATGACAGGGCATCCTGAGAGTATGCCCATGCCGATCTCCACAAAATAAGTCTTTTTTCATACACCACAATGTAATAATGGACAGCGGCCCTTGCTCAGCCTCATTTAATGACCCATAACTGAGTGAATAATTCATTCAGTGCCTAGAGATCTTGCGTGGAGACTTGTTTTACCACACAGCCCTGGGGAATGAAAACAGCAATAAAGTTCCAGCTTTTAACCCATCCATTTACAAAGCCTCATGATATTATTGCTTCCATGATCAATTTAAATGAACATGTTGGAGGTTTACTAGCAGCCTTCCTGTATTTCATGCCTCAGTACATATTTTTTCAGAGCATTTACAGCTTACACTTACTGTTGGTTTGAAGGGAATAAAGAATTCCCAACTGCAAAGTCATACTTTTATTTAAAGCTTTAATTGTCTTAAAGAAGAGCCTTTCTGAAATCTAGCCCTTTTGGAGTCAGTGATGCCATTTATTATCCAGTAAACTCTTTTAAGCTTTGGGACAGGTTAATACTCCTCAGCATCAGTATAATTTTTCTTAGGCTGTGTTACTCTGTTTATATGAGGATCTTCGTTTTGCTTTGGCAGCAGAATTTCTTTTCTGCTTCTGCAAATTACAAAAAAAAAAAAAAAAAAAGCCTTCCTAAGCTGGATTGCTTTGCAGCTGTGAAAACCTATAATAACTTCAGTCGGATTACAACTACATCAAAGGTATTATATATCCCTGAGTAACATATTTACTGGGCTTTTCAACAGCTGTATAATTAGCTCTGGATGACTACTTTTTTCCTCCACATCTTTAAATATCCATATTTCAAAATTCACAGAAATTCAAAGGGAGGGTGGTTTTCCCTTTCACAGAAGGTGCAGCCCACCAGATTTTTTTTTTTCCTTAGCTTTTTTTTTTTAAAAAAAAAGAAAAAGAAAAAAGGCCTCAACTTCCCTGTCCCCGGGTAAGCAGACCCAAGGTATCCATCACCCCTCCTGGCATGCTGTGCCTGCCTGATTGATGGGGGAGTGATTCAGGCAGGGGCTGGGGACGGGGCCCTTTGTGGTGTCCCCAAGGAGGCAGCTTAGAGGCAGCAGCTGTCCCCAGAGCTGGTCACAGCCCCCTCGCACAATAGGAGGATGGCAGAAGGTGAGGAAAACGCTCGTGCCTCCACAAGGACGAACAAAGACTCCACATGTCGCGGGCCTCAACAGATGCTCCTGCGAGGTGACCCCCTTCGCCGCCCCCTCCCTCCCGCCTCGCACTTGCAGTGCCTCCGTCACCGGCACTGACAGCCCCTATTCACGGGACGTCCCAGCGAGGGTCGCCGTCAGGGCCCGCCGGCGTGGCAGGCGCTTTTGGGGACGGGGTCATGCACAGGGCTGGACCGGACAGCGCGTGGAGTCAAAAACCCCTCTCCTGCTGCCATCCCGCACACGTCCGCTGTCATTCCTCTGCAGAGGCTTTTGTTATGCAATTACCTTTATTCTGGGAACAGGAGGGAAAAGAGGCTTTAAAATTCCCTTTAACTTTAGCTGGGTTTTCTTTTCATATTTTTTTGCCCTGGGATGAGTAGCAGAAGGGAGTGCTTCAGTGTCGACGTGGAGGGAAGGTTTTTTCCCCCATGAGAATACATCACAACCTGCTGGTTTATGTTGTGCTGATTGCGCAGTCCCATGGCCAGGATGGCAAAGGAAGGTGTGAGAAACACTTTTACACAGTCTCTGTAGAAATGCTGATTTTCTCTTTTAATATTTTTCTCAGCTGATGGGACTTTGAACTCAGTTTTCTCTTTAGAAAGTTTTCCTAAGATGAGCTCCTAGCCTGGATTTGTCTGTTCCTCCCAACGTTTCATTACGGCCCTGTGATGTGTTGGCTGGCTGGCTCTGATGTGCAGTAAAGACCCAGCTGGCTGAGCACTTTCAGGACAAACAGATAAGACAATTTAGTATCTGATTTTATGAGAGCCATTTACACTTTGCAGAATTTTTTAAGCAGCAAGCCCTTAAGAAGCATATTCTGAGCATGGTACCTAGGAGAATTGCACACACATTTCCTGTCAGCAGCCGGAGAATAGTGTCTAACACCTGCTATGAAGAGCTTGAAATATATTCTTAAATGGCTTGATTGCTTTGCATTTCCCTTGAGATGAGATGAGACATTATGGTGCAGTTTCTTTTCCGCAAGGAGACCTACTACAGATACTTCTTCAGTGAAGCTCCGGAGCAGCGTGGCTGAGCCCGTGCTCGCTCGTGCTTACGCTTACTGGGACTTGAGCCTGTGCTTAAAATCTAGCTTATGCTCAGAGGGACCCTCAAGACCAGTAGCTGGGGGGCAGCAGACACGGACCATAGGCAACTGAGGACAGGATCCTGCCCTACTAGGGTCTAAAGAGTCAGTTGAGAGCAGGGATAAACACCAGTAGAAAAACCTCTCAACGGGTCCTTGCTGTAAGCACACGCCTGTGACTCTGCAGTGTCTGTTCTTCCTCTGCATCGTCCTGGGCTGTGCCTGGGAAGCCAGCAGTGAGAGCGCCATATGTTTTGCAAGAGAAATGAAAACATCCACCTTGCTTTCCTGGCTCCATCTGCTTTATCAGAGCATCCTTCTACTCCCATCCAGGTGCGCTGCAGTGGCATCAGGAGGAAAACTTCCCACCCCCGGCCAGGTGAGAGCCAGCACCCATCGGGTGCTGAATGCACCCATCAGGGAACGGCTGAATGCACCTTCCCCTGCATCCCCGGCCTCTGATGCTCCACCCAGCAGGCTGCCCTTGTCAGTGATGAACCAGTTATTACAGAGTGAATATTCAGCTACCCAAACACTGGATGGTAAACCAGAGCACCTTCTATACAGCATTTCCCAAGAGCTTAAACCCCAGCCTCTGATGCACAGCAGGTGGGAAGGAGGTGTGTTTTATACAGGCACTTTTATAGGGGACCCTTTTATTTCAGCATGGGAGCACATTGCCAGCCGTTACCTTGCAACCCCCGCACTCCTCTGTACCAGCCCACTCCACCACGCACCCACCCCGTGGGCTGGTTTATAATTTTTTTAGAAGACGCTGTGGTTTCAGCTGAACTTGGTGGGAGCTGGGAGCTTTCAGCCCCATTGAAAAGCACAGTGCACTCCAATATGAAAATTATATGAAAAGAAAGCAGCAGTGATTTTCTACCCCAGAATGTTTCTGTTTTCAGACACCTGAATATATACTCTGTAAAGGAAAGAGGGAATCTATTAGATATGTAAATATTAATATTTATGAAATAAATCCTGAAGTTTCAACTATTCTTTGGTTGTGGATGTCTTGAAGCTTATTCCATGGAGGATAATGTCTTTCTGCTAACAGGTAAAATGGTGGAAAAATCAGGACAGGCAGAAACTCATTTAGCATTTCAATTAACAGGGAAGAGGCCCTGGAATTTGAGTAGCAATTTTTTGTAACTTTCGATGAATATTTTCAAAGCTTTCTCAAATAAAGTAGTTTTCTTTGAACTTCAGTTGCTGGAAGATGCCCAGGAATTTCACACAGATAACTAGCTTCTCTTCTCACTGCCATCCTCTGCCTGCAGGATGGTTCAACAGTGATTCCTCGTCCCTGTTTCACGTTCCCTGTGCATCTGCGTGGACCCTTCACTCCTTGCAAAGGCAGCTGGACCTGGGTGCTGCAGTTAGGCTTCTGGTGGGGAGGCTGGATGTGTTGCAAGTCCAACTAACTTAGTGCATGTATTTTGCTCTTGCAAATTAAAAAATAGAACTAAAACAATAAAAAAGGGCAGGTGTAATGATACGTTTGTGCGACAGCTTCAGAGGTTTTCTAATTATTCTTTGGTCTGTGGAGGAGTAGAAACCAATCCTTGCAAAAGCTTTTTGCAAAATGGAATTGAGCCAAAATGTCCTTACTTAGGACTCCTTCCGTCTAGCAACAACAGGAAAATCGGTCCTAGATTCTGTTAAAATCTTCATGACAAGGCTCTGTCAAACATATGTGGTGAGGGCAAAACAGCACATTTCAATTTCACCCACCCTTCCTGGTCAAATCTAGCTCATTTCATTGTCCTTGTGCCAAATTTCCTAGTTTTTAGAAAGAAAATAGCATTCTCCATAACATAAGGTGGACAAAGCCAGCCTGGGAACCAGCTCAGGTTGACCATGGAGAATCACCCTCACTGTCAGATTGCTCTGACCACACTGCACGCTGTTTTCATGCCCATCGTTCCTGCGTTTCAGGGCTGGGCAGAGGGGATGTGGCCGATGTAATTCAATGACCGTGATTTCTGATTTACATCCATAAGCAACCGGATATGCCTCCTCTCTGTTCCTAAGCTATCCCATTAACTGGCATAGACAGGGAAGTTTCCAGGGTGCTGTGAAGTCAGCTGTGTTCCAGCAGAGCACAGCACTCGGCCCAGGGAAACCAGTCCTCCCTCCCGGTGTCGATAGCACTGTGAACTTCAGAAGCTCTACAGCTCTGCGTTGACTGTAGTTAATTGTGAAATTTTGGGAGGATACATCTGTTTTAAAGGAAGGGTCTGATTTTAAGCATTTAAACTAATGGTCAACTTCTCTGTTGTGGTTTGGCAGGCAGGGGAGAGTGACGGGGCGTCCCTTCCTGCACGTGAAATCCTATCCCCAGGAAGAGAGCCTGCACATCAAAGGGGCCTTGCTTGCACGCCGAGCTGCTGGGATCCACCGTGCACATCTCCAGAGGGAGGGCTGGCTCCCCGCCTCACTGCCACCACTGCCCATGCTCCCCCGGCTGCGTACTGCCGCACACGCGACCACGGTGGGTCCTGTCTTCTCTGCTGCCAAAGCAGCTCGTGGAGTTTCTGCTCTGCATGTCCCGCAGCAGATGTGCCACAGCTAAAATGGGAGGGATTGCTCAGCGGTCAAAAGTACATCCAGAGGTCTAAAGGGTACCCACTGCAAAGGGTACGCACTGGGCTGACTCTTCAGCTGCCCTGTATTGGTGTAGTCCCGCTGCTTATCTGCAGGGCGATGCCGCCTTGCACCAAGTGATGAAATGGCCCATCATAATCTGCTGTGCAGCCATGCAATGTGAGAGGATAGGTTAGAGCGGCTCCCGTGACCATGGCCCATATTAGAGTCCATGAGTCCCCTTGATTTCCATCAACCAACGTGTCCAGAGCGAGAAGCTCTGAGTTTTATCTTCTGTGCAACAGTGACATTTTCAGCTGCAGGCTTGTGTAGGGTGAGGCAATGAGGAAGTCCCCAGTTATTTGCAGACTACTTTCCTTTTAATGGACTCATATTGCACGTCCCAGTAAGGGATTTGATCCCGTTGTCAGTGTCAAAGTGTAAATGCCCATATTCAAAGGTAAGAATAAGGACAGACATGCTAATTGCATGTCTGCAAGATTTTTAAGAGAAAAGGCTGTGGGTTGGTGCTCCTACATAAAAATAAATTGTAATATCGTGCAACCAATTAAAAAAAAAAGTAAAAAAAAACAACAAGAGGAAATGAAAACAGATAAAATACTCTACATGGTGGTTTGTAATGGATCTGACAAGTCTAGCGGCTACTTCAGTAGCATAAACACACATTCCAGGATGCACTATGTTTTATATTGTACATGTTAAAATATTTAGTAACTACATTGCTATAAACATTGTTTTGATCTCAAAGTGCACCATATTTTAAAGCCTGTTGTACTCCAGGAAGAATTATATTCTCCAGCCTCCTTAATAAAAGCCACAATCTATGATGCTCTTGATGTGCACAGGCCCAGACTACACAGTATGATGACATTCTTCAAGAGGCCTTTAATGAATTAATGCCTCTCCAAATGGTTTTAAGCTTACAAAAAGAAGATGTGTGCATGATCCTAAATCATTTGGAGCCATTTTATTCAGTGCCTATTGATTTTAGTGCCAGTAAACCTCACTGCTGCCTGCCTCTGATGAGTATTACATTATATCCTCCATAGCACACAATGGGATTTAATGGCGCCAAAAATGTAATTTCAGCACAAAATCCAGAAGTCATTATGACATCAACTCTCCTTTTTCTTCCAAACTTAAGGTACCTGAGGATCAAACTTACAAAGAAACTGGAGCCATTTCTCTGAAGTCAATTCAGAGAACTTACTCCTCCATCTTCAAACTAATCCTTGGGGCTGAAATGGGCTTAAAAATAAGAAACAGCAAAGTTGGTGGGGTTTTTCTCACACAGCCTTTATATGGACTCATTATTTTAATATCAGTAATGGCAGATAAGGATGGTTGTCTCTGTGCTTGGTATGTATTTGCAGAGAGAAGTTGTCTCTCTTCTCTCCTTAAGGGAAGTCAGAGAAGATGCTCAGGTCAACAGGGTCAGAAATGGCCACGCAACCATGCACAGAAGTGCTAATGTTCACTCGTAATTCTCACATAAGAGAAAAACCTACAGGGTGATGTTAATGATTTCTCCTCCAACTGTGTGTGTGACACAGTTTTTGCTTTCCCAAGCACAGTGCACTTACTGACTTAGCAGTCTAAAATACTCTGCCTTGCACGTGGTCTGTGGGGGAATATTGGTGGCCACAATACTGGACCAATACTGCAGATGTGTGATTCTGTGGCTGGCTGCAGATACAACCCAAAATATTCTGAGTTCCTAACATGGGGAACGGATGATAAAATCAGTCAAGCCCAAGTGTGAGAGAAGAAGAACCTTGGATGTTTTCATTTAATTTAATTTCATTTAATTTAATTTCATTTTGTTTTGTTTCATTTCATATCTTCTTTCATTCTTTTGGTCTTTTCCCTTCCCTTCCCTTCCCTTCCCTTCCCTTCCCTTCCCTTCCCTTCCCTTCCCTTCCCTTCCCTTCCCTTCCCTTCCCTTCCCTTCCCTTCCCTCAGCATTACCATTCCCAACTCACACAGATATTTATGCTATTCTAGAGCCTCCCCAATGCTTGCCAGCAGAAGCCTTTTCCTTTCCCAGTTCTCAGGGAGTTGCTGCTAACGATGAGAATACACCTCATTTCCTCAATTAATGATGCATCTTGTTCAGTTGTGCTCTTCAGCCCATACTCAGCCCTGCTCTGCAACCCTGATCATAGAATCACAGAATCATAGAATAGTTTGGGTTGGAAGGGACCTTTACGGGTCATCTAGTCCAACCCCCCTGCAATGAGCAGGGACATCTTCAACTAGGTCAGGTTGCTCAGAGCCCGTCCAACCTGACCCTGAATGTTTCCAGGGATGGGGTATCTACCACCTCTGGGCAACCTGTGCCAGTGTTTCACCACCCTCATCGTAAAAAATTTTTTCCTTATATCTAGTCTGAATCTGCCCTCTTGTAGTTTAAAACCATTACCCCTTGTCCTATTGCAACAGGCCCTACTAAAAAGTTTGTCCCCAGATGCAGCTGGTTAAGCAGAAGAAGGATACGGCCAGCGTCTTACTCCCCCAAAAGTGCTGCTATGGGGCTGGGGGCCCCCGGCTCTGAAGTGTCATGGGTGTCCCATTGTGTCATTCCTCGTGGAAACAACTTTGATCATTTCCAGCAAGCAAGAAGAGATAAAAAGAGAGATCTTGGCAACAGAAGCCATGGGCAAAGTAATTCTGTACCATGGGAATAGACATGGATATAAGACCCATGGAGGTAATGGGTCTATGGCAAAATGGGTAGGAATATCACCAGGTTGACCTGATCTCCATGTGTAGTACCCAACTGAGGAGGAGAGCTGGGGTGAATTCACCAGCAAAAAAGCCTCTCAAGGGACAGATAGATTTCTGTGGGCAGGTTTCATCCACACTCAGCATCCCAGGATGGAGGTGCGGAAGGGATTTGCCCACCGCCTGCCACGCTGGGCTCCTGCCTTCCGGTTAAGTACTGCTGCAAAGCGGAGAGAGACGGGTGTAAGAGCCTTTCAGCAGGCAATTAAAAGCAGAATGTTTTCTGTAATATATAAACAAGCCCATTAAGCCTGACTTTAATGGGGCTGAGATTCTGTGATAAATAATTGAAAAGAAAGCTTAAAGTGAATTTCAAAGATTTTTTTTCCCCTTTTAAAATGTATTTACAATACTTCAGTACTTTATATAGCTTGAATGTTTAATCAATTGTCATTTAAGGAGAGTTCAGTTCCTGGATATATATGCGCTAAACAAGCCACTTGAATGTCAAAGACATGGAGCAGCAGCTCTTGTGTTGAGGCAGTTTTGACACAGTTTGTAGTGGCCTGTGCATGGGAAAAGCTTGCTATCAAGATCTCAGCTGCTCTCTGTAGATTAAAAGGGTCTTGAAACAGCTTGAATTTCTTCTGCGGTAGCACATGTAGGACTATGAGATAGCAGGCCAGGCACTGAGCAGAGACCCGCTAATTGCTCGCCTGCTCCCTGGGTCCGGCCAGCACCTGGCACAAGGTCTGTTTTCTCTATCAGCTCTGAGGCAAAATCCCAGCCCTCCTTCAACCAGGCCAGAGGGACAGGAGTGCAGAATGAGTGAATGTTTGAAAGGAGCAGCTGATGTTTATCGTGCACTAAACATACTTGTCAGGTGCCTTGTCGTAGGTATTTTTCCTGGGTTGGTTGTGATTAACGGCGTCAGAAGTGATACGCTATTCCCTTCGCAGTGAGTGAGCATTTATCCGGCTTCCATTAACATGAGGCCTGATGAGATGGGAATGTCCCTCAGTGCCTTTCAACACACACATTTAAAATGTCTTGTAAATTAGCTAAGACTTTGGACTTCCCATCGACTGTGCAGATTCCCTCGCTGAGGCTAAACTGGTACCGCCCCGGGGATGTCACTGGAGTTTCACTGCAGCCCCCACGCTGCTGTTTAAAAACCCCAAACACTCTTCTTGATCCTTCTTCCTCCCCTCTGACCTGTACTCAGACCAGAACGATGCTGATCTCTATTTTGCAGAGGAAAAGCAGGCTCTCTATAAACCTGAGGTCGAGTGTGGCTTTATGCCCCAGAAGCTGTTTTATTAGATGTTTTGTGAAAGCTCTCATACATGTTTTAAGGTGCTGAAGTGCTTTGGGACTTGGGGTATGCAGAAGTTTATTGATGACCCCTCCCAGGCTTTATCTCCTACAGAAATGGGACTCACTGGGGAACTTTCATACTTTTTTTTACCCCCTTGTGCTCCTTCAAATGACTCCGTTTCTGTGCCGCAGTGCTTCTGCTGACTGGGAGACTCCTTGCTCCCTGCCTTTGCTGGAGTGTTAGCAGCAGCGACCACCCCATGGCTTAGTGGGGATCAAACCGGCACCGGAAGAGTTAATCAGGAAGAGAGGCTCTCTAATATGAACAGACTGGCACAGTACTCTCCATGCCCAGGAACACAGCAGTAATTGCCCAGATGGCTTTAAAAATAATAATAATACACATAGATATTTAAAATGATAAAAACAAGCAAAGGAGTATGCAAATGATTAGAAACTCACAGCAAAAGGGATCAAATCCTGCTCTGAGCAGCCGTGCTGGAAATAGTGCGGTGTAGTCCTGGCTTTGCACCGGTGTGCCTGAAATCACAGCTTGTTCCTGCAGAATCCCCTAATCACCGTTCCATTAACTCATATAACTGTGTGGGACTAGAGCAGATTTCTCAATAAAAATGATGGATAAGTAAATTGGGAGAAGCACTCTACCACTTAGCAGGTGTGAAAAGATTGACAGTCCCAGCGCTGCCGAGGGAGGATTGCGTGCGCTGACTGGAGGGTGTCACTGTGCGGAAACGCTTGTGCGTGGCTGGGGGAAAATTGCCGTGTTTTTTTCCGAGGGTGCATGAACGGGAGATGGTGATGCTGGAAGAGGATGCAGGAGAGATGCAAACACCCTGCAAGCAAGCAACGTGCAGCACAGCTTGGGCAGCAGCCACGCAAGGAAGGACCAGGAGCCTCCCGGCTGCTGGCTCTCCTCATCATGACAGTAAGCGTGAAAGCTGGAAGTCAGGGAGCTCTCAGCATTGCAGAGATGTGCCTGGGTATGAAGTCCCACGTGGCTGTCCCCATGCCAGACCTGAGGGTAAACCCACGTGCCTGGGACGTGCCCCTCTTTTGGTTTCTTAGACTATTGGATGGAAACACCTTCCACAACACTGAAAAAGTCACTCTGTGCATGAACTAGGGCCTTGTTAATAAAGCATTTCTCATAAAAGCGATAGTGCCTTTGATACTCCTGTGTCCCACACTGCCCAATGCAGCCCTCTCTCTTGGTGGGGATGCTTCTTTCCCAGATTGTGGACAGAGAGAAATGTGCCCTCCCTCTGCTCTCGGGGATGAGACGTGTCCGAGCAGGGTGTGCCAGGCACAGCCCACAGGCAGATGTGTCCCGGAGGGTGAGCAGGAAGGCTGGGGTGAAGGCAATGCAGCAGAGTGAAAAATGGCATCGGGGAGGATACTCTTGTTTGTGGCTGAGGGACACGCTGGCCCTTCAGGGAACCGGCAGGAATTACGCAGCAGCAGGCTTGATTGCATGGATAGTATAGTAATTTAATGGGTAAAACCTGTAGGCCTGCTCCTCTGTCCTGGTTAAAACCCAGCCTGAGCTCCTGCCTTCTCCTCAGAGGGGGAATTAGGGAGAGGGCACAGCTTCTCTGCTTGCCTCCAGGGGCTGATGACCTGCAGGAACGGAGGAGGCTCCCGAGGTCCCACAGCACAATGGTGTTTGACTCTGCTCACGCGTGGCTCCTAGCTCCTGCTAAAACCGTGGTTTCAAAGAAACATCCCTTTGGCTTGCTGGATCCCCACCACATTAGTATCGCGTCCTGCAGCTCCTCTTCAGGCTGTTCTGATCCCAGAGCCAGGAACCTCTCCTTGTGCTGAAATTCCCACCATGGCCCTCCCATTCAGCATTTCTGAGCATTTATAACATGCTCAGCATCTAATTAGCAAAGATCTGTCAATGACACCACTCAGAGATGAAAATGGCAAGGCCATTTTGCTGCATGCAGAGAGCCAGAGGCAACGTGAGGTCCTGTGTGTTTCCTAGGACTGTGCTTCTTACCGATGGCCAGGCTGCAAGAGCATGAGTGCTACCGGCTCTGCTACGCGGCTCTCTGGGCATGCTGGAGGGGTACCATCACTGTCCCCCTCCCTGTCCCCGCCAGCCCAGCTCGCTGGACATGCACCTTCCCCGTGCCATCACGGTGCATCACTGCCATTGCAGCCTTGGGCTGTGGGGAGCAGCAGCAGGGAAACATCCCTGCAATGAGAAAAAAGAAGGGGGGGATCGGGATTAATTTTCGTACATGGTGCCTGGAGAATTAGGCATTTGTTGTAAAGATTTATTGAGTGAGAAACAATGCTTCGCCTAATCCCTTGGCAGAGGGAGCTGCTCCAGCTAACGACTGCTCGATAATTAGCGCTGGGAAATCCCCCGCTGCCTCCTCTGCTCTGCCTCGGAGGTATCTCAGGCACTATCGAATCTAACGCTAAATTGTACCCCAGCGTGGCGAGCAGGTCTCACCATCCTGCAAGCCTGTCAGGGTGCTCTGCTGGCTCCAGAGACAGGGGTTTTGGTGGTTGGCTACTGTCCCTCCCCTTGGCCCCTCTCCAGCTGCACTTTCCGACAGCGGCAGAGGAGTGCTGACAGCCCCAGGACACCCTGCCAGGCCTCCTGGGGGGCCACTGGGGCGAAGAGGCTTCCCTGAGCATGTCTCTCCTGGCTGGGCTGCTTTTGCTGGGCTTTGCTGCATGGCAATGCTTGCCATACTGTTTTAAGCCCAAAGGTTGGGGTGTTTGCCACAGGCACCCCCATGGGTGGAGGCACCTCCACCTGGGGAGGGTAGAAGAGGAGAAAAGTATTTCCCAAGTCCAAGCACTGAAAAAAATGACAAATAACTGCCTGTTACATGGCTCTGAGCTGCTCTCATCCTGTGAGTGATAAAGGTGTGAAACAGGGAATCTCACCCAGGGTGGACGGCCACAGCGTTGCTGGAGCCACTGGGAGGAGGTGACACTGGGAGGGAGGTGACGCTCCCGTCCCAAGCCAGCACCAAGTGCCGTGATGTGCAGGGAAAGACAGCGGTCAGACCAAAAAGAGACAGGCAGAAGAATTGTAAGTGCCAAGCAGAGCAGGCTGCTGGAAACCACAGCGATCGCACTGTGTCAGCCACTGGGTCTCCATAGCTGTCACTCATCCGTTGCAGTGAGCAGTTCCCTTACAGATCCTGAGGCAAGCGGCAGCAGAAAAACCCAAGATGTGCTCTGGGGTTGCAAAAGAAGCAGGCAGAGTCCTGCTGAAAAATACCCCGAGGCTGGCTTCATTGCACAGCTGATGTGCAACAGCAAGGAGCTGCGATGGCCATATGGTGTGCCACCACCACGCACTTCCCCGCTGCAGGTGTCCATGAACTGGCAGTCAGGAAGGTAGTTAAAGGAAGATGACATTTGCAGAGTAATTCTCCAGTGTTGGTCCTGAGTAAAAAGCACTAATCACTTACAGAAGTGAAGCTTATACCTGACTGGGAATTTATCCTCCACCTTTTGTTTTTTGAACGTTAGCAGTTGCTTGCTGCAGAGCAGCATGAATTATCCCAGAGATGCAGTCCCCTATCACTGCACTTCGTCAGTCTTACTTAGGACTAAGGTGGGTGTCTACAAGCTATTCCTGAAATGCATTTTTACAGCTCTCTTGCTTTTCTGTTTTTTTAAATGGCAAAGCTCTGTCAAAACCATCCCCACGAGCCAAGATTTTCAGAAGTGACTAATGGTTTTGGATGGCACTGTTTGGGTACTCTTGTGAGAGTGAGCCGTTGAGGGTATTAGTGTTCAGGTCTTGTGAGGTATCTCACACTTTTGAGAGGCCTTGACCATAATCTCAAGATTATGTTGTTTTAGAAGTCACACAGCCAGGATAGATGCAAGACACCACCCTCCTTGATAAAGAATGAGGATCAGCCTGGAAGGATCCAAAAGAGGAGGTGTTCTTGGGACAAATTCCACAAGCATCTAGACATGAATCCTACCATCCAAACCTCACTTTCTTCTGACACCAAAAATGTCCCCATGCTTTTCAAATGATGTGAATCAGGTCCCCTGGACCATACTGTGCAGCTCACCTGATGCGTGACAGGGATTCATGAGAGAGACACTGACAACACAGGGGCTTCTCAATAAGAGAGTGCCTGCTCGTAACATTTTCCATGTGTTTCCTAGTATCACTGGCGAGATTTTCAGCTCACTTGATATATTGTTAACAGTAGCTATGAAACTAATTAACTGAGGAGAATGATATTTAACTGTCAATAAACCTTTGGATCTCTGCCCTCTCTCCTGCAAATGTAGACATTCATTCTGCAAAACCTTCTCCCTCCCCTACCCCTCAGCTTCTCTCCCTCCCCTTTTCACAGCTCCTTGGTGCTTCATGTGGCCCAAGCTGTCCGTCCTTTGCATGGCACCGAAGCCTGGTGCCTCTCTGCTCTCTGTCCCAATTTGGCAGGATGCCACGTCTCACCTGTCTCACCGCTGCTGTGCCCCCTCCACCCTCCCATCACCGAAAGCCTGTATGGGGCTTTCTCCCAGGCTGGAGGTCGTCTCTGCTGCATCCTTTGGAGCTTGTTCCTGACAGGGCTCTGCTGGGCATTACAGTGGTGGCATAACATGAAGGGTGACAGATGCAAAAGGGAAGAGCTTCTAATAGAGAGGTGAATATTTACCATCCAAGCACCAGCTAGCTCCCAACTGTCCTTGCTGGACTGTTTAAGTCTAAGCCTCTTTAAAATCCAGTTACCTTTACTCTCCTGACTCAGAGGGCAACAGTTCCTTTCATTCACTCATAGATCTCCTTAAAACATGCCTTTCGGCAAAGCTCATCATTGCTAATGCTTATTCCCCCTCCCCCTGGAAAAGCACCTCCGGGACCAGCTGCTGCGCTGGTGTCAGCTCTGCGCGCTTGCCACCGCTCACGGAGCCCCGAGGACTGCGCCGTTCCCTTGCATTGTGCAGCGTACGCTCCTGGCGCTTAAATAATGCCCCATTTCTCTGCACAATGGCCCCATGCACGTAGTGGCCTTGCAGGGAACAACAGACGACTGTAGCTTCAGAGCAGATGCGTATGTTGCTCATGTCATGGGTTTTGTGAAGGAAGTCTGGAGAGGGAGGGGGAGAGACAGATCTTTTGCAAGAAAATATGATGAGTGAGATAAAAAGCCACAATGCAGAGGAAAAACAGCTCTGGTATCTTCATGTGGCAGGCTTCGAGGACCTTGCTGATTCAGGGCTGTCTGAAATGTGCTTTCCCTAGAACATAACGCTTTCTGCATTTGAAAGCGAGACCAGAGCCTGACTTTAAGGTACAAAATCGCTCCTAGATTTGCAGAGTTGTCCCTTCACAAGATCAACATAAGGAACTATCTCTACTGCCTCTGGGAGAAAGCAGCAAGGGCTTTGCTCCCCCTGCAAGGCTCCTCGAGGCCTGGACAGCGAGGCCCTGAGCTTCTTTAGTTTAGTTGTGCATGAACTACATTAAATTACGGCACTGCAGATCCAGGCTATCCTGAATGACAGCAACCAAAGTAGGTATCTGGGCATAGACGTTTTTCCCACTTGAACGTTGTGCTGGTGTATCCCTGATAGGTCTTTGCTTGAGTTTGGTACATCTCAGTTTAGGATCAATAGCCCAGCTTTCTTGGACACACTGCAAGAGACAATATGGAAGAAGCAGCAGCCAAAATACCAACAACAGAAGTTGCAGCAGGCAGATTAGTGGCAGCAGCAGGCTCTGATCAAGCTGTTCTCCTTCTGTCACCATTTTGAGTGTTTATTGTGTAACGCTCCAAACTGCTGCCGGTTACAGGGCTTTTACCAGCGAGAAGGGATAAAGGGCAGTACAAAGCCTCTGCAGGAATGTAGGAGCCCACCTGGCTGCTCCGTGCCGGAGCTGGATGCCTTCCCTCTCCTTCATTCGCGGCATGATCAGGCCCACCTGACTCCTATCCAAGTCACACATCCTGGGGAAATGGTTGATTTTTCTCTTTGATTATTTGGTTATAAGCCTGAGGCCTGAAGACAATGAAGCTTCTGCCATTGTACAGCCTGTCTGCCTGTGCCCCCTGCCTTTCCCCATGCCTTCTCAATCTGTTGGCCAACATCAACAAACTTTGTCAGGGAGCTAAAGGTCTTCAAGCTACGAAATTCCTGCAAGTTTCATAAAAACAGGAGACTGCGTTGAGGATGGATAGCTGAATCAATGCCCATGCAGGCCCCTGCAAAGCTCCTGGCTGCTACATGTCCTGTGTTTTGCCCAAAAGGCAGAGGTAGAGCACATGGCATAAGATGGGAGCATCACCATGGCGTCCCAAGGGGAAAAAGTGCAGAGGACATAGAGGTGGTCAGGAGAGACCCTAAGGAAGGAGGTTCTGTGTTGAAGGTGCTGTAGGAGGAGATCTGCTGGTTTCTGTGGGAGATGTGCACACCACTTCAGAGGCAAATCTGTCGGAATCCAGGTTTAATTGTTTTTGCTGCTGACAGAACAACTTAATTATGCACCGAGGGTCTCATTTGGTTTTCCTCCCTGTGCAAGCCCAGATAAAGAGGAGCACAGCTGAATGCCCTTTAGCTCCCTGGTTATCTCCAGACAGATTTTGCTCTGATGTGCTGATACGGGATTTGGGGGAGGAGCTGCAATTCCTGTTCAGGGACAATCCTAACCTAGTGCAGCCTTAAGCAAGCTGGAGATGCACATGACGTCCAGGTTATGTTGACTGTGCTGGAGTGCTGTGAGCCCCTTGTGTTCCCCACCGACAGAGGAAGAGGAAGGTGATACCCCACCTCCCACTTGCTGTTGGACCTGCTATGGCCTAGAGTGCTGCCTTTCTATTTTAAATAAAAATCTGCATTGTGAGAGCTTATAAATCTTTCCAGGGTCTGCAGCTGGACTGTGAATAGACTGTGAAGCCCTAATTTCAGTATGGACGAGAGCCACGTCGGGCTTTTCCCGTCAGCCCACTCTGGTCCCTCAGGGACACCCCAAGCAGGCTTTGCAGCAGCTTGGATGAGCTGGGAATGGAGTGCAGGTCTGAAAAGGAAAATTTTTTTTTCTTTTCTCTCAACTTTGGAAAACAAAATAGAAGAATAAAAGGCTGTAAAACATCCAGTCTGCTACCAAATTGCTTTTTAAAATGTCTCCGACTTTACAAAAGTTGCACGTATTGCCATTAGACATCCCTTTTTCTCTTACCTACTTACACCTCTTCAAAGCTGAATGGAAAAATTAATGCTGAACCTCCCTCCCCTCATAATCAAACATTATAAGGCTGAGAAATTCAGAGCGAAGATTACACGGAACAGTCATTCCATAACAATACAATTATGATGAAATCATTTTAGCATCTGTGGTCTGAGATGAGATTAAATCTAGTTTAACGAGACATTAGATGGGCTTTTTTCTCCCATATTTTTTCCTCATGGCGCCATTACAATGCAGAGTAAATTTTTTTTTTTAGTTGCCTCACTTTCTGATTTTTCCTTTACAATAAACCCAGATTCCACGTGGAGGAACTAAACTGAGAGTTTTGTACCACTTGTTTTTGTACTTAAATTACTGATACGCTCCCTGCATCTTAGCTTCCCCCTGGCAGTTTCTTTTTGCTGAGAATATCCGCTTTTAAATTTTTTTTCCCAAAAACATATTTCGTATTTCCTGCATCAGCAGGGCTGTTGAAGGCAGATTCACCAGGACCCCGAAGCTGCCAGGGAGCTTCTTGCCAGGCTGTATTTATAGCAGCTCTGCGTCAGAAAGGGAACACGGAGCCGCCCAGAGACCGGGCAGCGCTGGCTCCTCCCGTGCGGTCAAGCCGGTGGTTTGGAGGGCTGAGTCCCTGCGGTGTGTCCGGCACTGGCACCGCCCGCGACTCCTGCAGCTCAGTGCCCAGGGCTGACCTGCTGGCCCTGCCTCAGTTTCCCAGGACTGAGTGTGTGTCCTGGGGGAGCAGCACCATGATTTTCAGGGTCACTCCCCAGCCTGAAGCCACCCATCCATAGGGTGTCTGTTCAGCAGGTCTTGGACCACATAATATTCACAAATTATTTGCTGTCGAGCTAGAAGCTTTGGTTGCTTTTTCTTTGTTTTTCTTTTTTTTTTTTTTTAACAAGCTTTATTCTGATGGCAAAATCTGGGCTGATCTCAGATTTCAAAGTGAACCTAAGGCTCTTTAGGGACTGATATAGTTTAAAAAGGCGTGGGCTGTCTCCATCTCAGCTGGGGAGGTTTTTCTTGTCTTCTTTGCTTCAGTTACCACAGCTTCTTCCCAAAGGCAACCTCCTTCCTTTGATCCAAAATAAACTCTGGGAAACTGTTCACTCATGGATCACCTTCTGCGGCATCCTCAGTGAGTTATCTGGCCAGCATCACACGGGGGCTGGCCAGCTGCTTGCTCTTCCTTCTTCTGTTTTGAAGAATCAGGTGGACAGATGGAAATGATCTTCCTGGGGAGCAAATTGGTTCCTTCACTGATCTGTTCAACTGTGAGGGCAGCTGGAGGCTTTAATTCGGGTACCTCTGCAAGAGACGGCTTCAGACACCCATTAACATCTGTTAAACCCACCAGGACGCGGGCGCTCCTAAGGCACCAAATTTGTTGATAACTTGCTCCCCATAGAAAACGAAAAAAAGGAGAAAAGGGAGCTTCATTAATTGATCAAAGCGGAGGGAAAAGGGATAGGGCTGATGTTATGGATCACCAGCAAACTGCCTGTGATGGAAAAAGGGATGTCATATTTTTTGCCTTTAGAGCAAGAAGGTCTAATCAAGTGTGTGCCAAAGAAAGGGAAAACCCCAGTCCCCATCTGAAGGCAGAAAGGAGTTACGCTGAATCGCTCGGAGCCCTTGAGTTAAATACATGTTGAGAGGAAACTGATAAAGATAAAACACAATAATGGAAACTTGTCTCAGAAAGAGCAGGTAGGTCCCAACTGTCAACAATAATCTGAACCTATAACAAGCGCTCTTGTTTGAAAATGAATCCAACTGAAAATGAAAGATTAAACAAGTACAACAACGTAAGAATAAATTACACATAAATCTCTCTGGTATTCAGGATCAAAGGAAGATTAAAGAACAAGTTATGGAAATGTGGTACAGGCAAAGAGAACCTATTAAGTGATATCATTTAGCGAGTATACGAGTAATAGAGAGTTCACATCTGAGTTTAGAGGAAAGGGAATGAACCTGTAGCTGCTAAAAGGGACTTCAAATGATATGTGGCATGAATGAATATATGATGAAGAAGATTTCTATAGCCCAAACCCAACAAAAATATGACCCAGGAGCTGAGCTCCACAGTTGCTGGTATGAGAAAACCCGCTTTCAGTTGTGTTTTGAGGGTGATGGAGAAGGACCGAGTTCTTCCAGTCCACCCTGCGATTTTGAGAGTGTGAGGGTGCACACCAGCTACATGAATTTCTGTTCAGGACCCCCAAGTAAGGGGTGTCCCTTACTTGGTAAGGACCAAGGCAATTCTGCCTCTGTGCTGGGCGCAGGTCACAGCCTGTTCTCCAGTGAGGATGCTTAGTAGGGACTGCTTTTCCCTCGGGAAACCACACTAAAATACTTGTCTGTGTGTGTAAGACTGTATATGTGTTTATGCAAGCACGTTCTTTTACAGTGACGATATTAACACCAAAAGGCCATATGTCAGACCCTTTGCTCTCATATTTCATAACCTTCTGACTCCTACAATCTAAATAAACAAAAATGGAAAAAAAAGGGACCCTCTTCTCCCTGCTAATACAAGTGAGAGTGTTTAGAAGAAGCAAGGGTCTTGTCCCAGCTCATCCAGAAAGTCTGCAGCATAACCAAACCTTGAACCCATGAACCCAGAGCCTGTGTCTCAACAGTGCCCTGCTCCGTCCTCTGAAAGAGTAATTATACAGTATTAATAGTAGCTACTTCTCAGCCTCCCAGGGTAATAAACCGCTTTTCTACTCCACAGCTGACCCCTGGCCCAGGACGAGCTTTCACAGGGAGCTGTGTGAGGGAGGGGAGTGCAACGGGATAAAAACCAGAGTGGTGCTGCTTTGACATAGAGCTCACTGCCGTACGAAATTGCGTGGAGATTTCTGGCGCCTGGTTGCAGTCCCGTTCCCCTGGGGGAAACGCAGTCTGTCTCTAACTTCGGGGAAATAGGAAGCCACGTTCAGGATAGGGGGCAAGAGGTGCCTGGATCAGCTGGGAGGGTTAAGGGACTTCACCTCACCCCATGTGGATACTTCACCCTTATCATCACTACACCAGTGACAGGAGATCCAAAGTCCATTTGATGGTCTCCAAGAGACAAGCGTTGACACCCTGAATGCGTTGACACAATGAATGCGTTGACACAATGAATGCGTTGACCCCCTGAATGTTTGTACTGATTCCAACCATTCAATTCAATGTGAATTCTTTTTTCAAGATTTATCTTTTTTCAGTGTAGCCCGTAGTTTTCTTTGTGAAAACTAGTCAGGAGAGTTTAGGGAAGGAAGAAAATTTTACAAGCCTTTTCCAATATTTTCCCATAGTGAAATGAGCTGGAAATTGAAAGAGACCAAGGTGGGGAAGGTATTTGCATGTGCAAAAGATGATATAGGAACAACTGAGATTATATCAAAGTAAAGACAGTACAAGGTAATTAGAGGGAAGATTTGGCCTTCGTTTGGCCTCCCAGCCCAAGCAAATAGCAGTCTTTGATAGCTTTGAAAGTTATTTCTTGCTCACACCTCAGATGGGTGTGCATTTAGTAAGTGCATTGCCTGTGGGCAATTTGATTTATGTTCAAATGTTTGTGGTACACGAGGTGCGTGCAAATCTATTTATATATATGTATTTATTATCAAGGCATGCAAAGCAGAGCTTTTCAGCCTACACTACACAAAACAGCTCAAAGCTGTGCCTGGCAGCAAAAAGCCTTGTGGAGGTCCTGACCCAAGTCATTGTATAAGTTTCGCTATGCAAGCCCTTATCTGAGCAGCGAATGCCTGTACATAGGTGCTCACATCAGTGCCTCCGCCCACGTTATCGCTGAGCCAGAGGAGGGAGCAGGAATTGGGTAAGGTCCAAATCTGGGGGCATAGGCGAAGTGTAAGCATCTTGCCTCTCACATCTCACATGGGGGAAGGGGAGACCATGTCCCAGCAATGAGCTGAGAGCTATTGCTGCGATATCACTGCTGCTGGGACCTGACCCCACCGCCAGCAGCATGCTGCATTGACCCACTCTTACTTAACCCTCTCTGATGCACAGAAGACTGCTCTCAGAGAGGAAAGCTGTTAATTTAATGGACCCAGTATATGTCTCATGAGACAAACTCTCCATTGCAGGGACTGTCTCTTCATCCCTGTTTGGAGTCGCATTGTTCTGGCTGTTATACAGTCAAACTGCATAAATAAAATATCTCCTGCATCTTTCATCATTAACAGAGTTCTCATAGCGCTTTTCATTTTTAGACACTTCACCTTTTCAAATAACTCATTAAATATTAATAAATTAATCCCTCTCACACTCCTGTGATGCATTCAAGACATTTTCATGATGATTGTCTTATGTTCTGTTTTTTATTTGAATATCAAATACATCAAGTAGATGTATCATTCAATACAATTAGCTAGCAGTTATAAACGGTGCCAGAAACCAAGCCTGGCAGGCTGATTTTTGGTACATGTGTTCAACTGGCACTTAAATACAAGGAGTAAAAAAATGAAGAGCTAGTGGCATGAATCATTTTTTAAAAGTTTGTGTTCTTCAATAGATTTGTTTACTTGTTTCCTTTCAGTTTGCACGAGTCCTTTGTAGTGGAAGTTATTAAAACCATCGGTAAGGTCAGCAAGCTGTGCTGGGCTGAACGCTCACCTACGGCGGGGCAAGCCCCTGCAGCCAGGGCAGCGTCTCCGGGGTAGGCGAGTGTCTGTGTGACATGTCGCTGGAGTAAGGGACTCTGCCACCCCCCCAGCACGGCAGGGAATTTGGGAGCAGAGCCCCTGAGCAGAGAGCTCATTCAGACTTCATCGTCATGTATACAGGCCATTTGTAATGTTCAGTGTGGAAAACCATGCTATCTAGAAGCATTTCCAGGAGGAACAGAGAAAATGCGCTTCCAGGCCATCAGCTCTGCTCCAGGGACTGGTGGCCAAGGTCTGGCTGCTGAGAAGGTGAGGACACCGCTGGTCCCGGAGCCAAGCACACCTTGCCAGCAGGCAGTGCTCTCTCTGCACTCAGGAGACCATTTTCTGCAGGACAGGAGTGGTGACTGCCTTCATGTGAGCCTGATCTCGTTAGCTTTACTGTAAATCTTGAGGACTTACAAATGGTGTAGCAGTAATTGGGAAAAGTTGCCTCATTTTGAGAGTCGGGGTGTTTACCTGGGCTTCAAATCAGTTCATATGAAGCATAGCCTTCCCTGACGGTCTTGCTCTCAAATAATGATGAAATCCACTTCTGTGGCCCAGCGAATCCCTGGCTTGTTGTGAGAAAATGCTGAATATGTGGAGTGACAGGCCAGCACTGGCTTCCCAGGGAAGTGTCACCACTGCTGCCCATCTGTCCCTGCAGATCTACACAGCAGCCTAAAGCTCATGATTCAGCTCGAAGCAAAGCGAGGTCTGTTTCTTCGATGCTTTCTGAAAAAAAACGCTCGCCTGTTGTTTTTTGCCATGTCGTTTAGCCTTTCTCTGTCAAGGTGACATCCCTCTGACGGTGCTTGTTAGGAGGCTGCTGGCCCAGCATGATCTCAGCAGTGATAAAATTCCCAGACAGCTTCATGGCAGGATGACTTCATCAGCATCGCACCGCTAGTCGCTGCCCTGCCACCAGTTACCCCACCAATCCTTCAATGGAGAGTGGAGGGTGTCACTGCTATAGGCACCGCAGTCCCCTCGGAGGCACTTTGCAGGGCTGGAGGGTCACTGTGCATTGCTCAAGCTGGGTCCCACTATTTTCCCAGTCACCCCCTGCCCTCATGGAGGTCTTGGACTCTCCAGGAAGACTTGTCCCTGAAGCCTGGGAGAAGGGTCCTGCCAGGAATAGGCACATGCTGATGGGAACCGACGCGATCGTGGAGCCAGGCTGCCTGCGGGGGCCCGCGGGAACACCTGGGTCTGGCAGAGCTGCCTGGCTGCAAGCCCCTCGCCGGGACGAGCTGTCACATTCCCTTCACACTGAATGAAAAACAGGCACGTCCGAGGTGTGATACAGCTGATCTCCTTCTGACATCTGCTCTGGAGCGAGACGAATCAGTCTCTGCTGGTCTCTCTTGGCTAACTACGAGGGGAGATGAGGGTGACTTGCTCCAAGTTAGGCGAGGTGAATCCCAAACTAGGTGGGCAGCATCTGCATTCCGCTGCTGGTCATCTCGCTGCGTCCGAGCCCTGCTGCCTCTCGCAGCCGTGCACTGGCTTTGCAGAAGGGTGCAAAGCCTGGAGACAGTGGCTGAAAATGAAGAGGCTGCAGAGGATGGATACGGGTGGGGAGGCAGGGGATGGGGGGAAACAGCTCTGGCAAAGCCACACCCAGGCTCTATCTCAGATGCTTTTGATTGCTCAGCACTTTTAAAATTTTATTTTGGTAAGGCAAAATACAGGATAAACATGCGAAGATTGCTCTCTCAGCAATGTGGTGTTCAGGAATCACACACAGCCAAAAAAACTTGTTGAGGATGGCTTCATTTACTGTCTGAGTTTCTACCTGGTCAGCATCGTGCAAGACCATGGCTGCATAACGTAGCAACTTTATGCAGCCAGTCTTTGCAGGAGCTCCTCCATGTGCAGCTCCTCTCATGCCCATTTCCAGCCGTGCACACCACGGCTCACGAGCACTTTGCATTAGCAGGCTAGAAGAAGTTCATATGTACTTTACAACTTACTGGGCACCCCCACTCATGGCTGTCAGACAGTCCTGTGGGTCACCTCGGGGCATCGCCACCTCTGACTATCACCCATTTGCCTTCCCCAGCTTTTGTTTCTAGTGCCACTGTGGCTCTTGCACCCATGGCCACCTGTAATTACCTTCCGGCTGATAATTGTTCTGCTGCAGCATTGCCCCTTTCATCCCTGTTCAAAGCAACACTCCGGCACCAGGGAAGTTTTTACTCTGGCCCTCCGGAGCTGGGAGGTGCAGAGCAAAGCCGAAAGGGAAAGCAGTTACATAGGAGGGGGTTTGCCAAGCTGTGATGTTACAAGCGGCTGCTCCGTTGACAGTTCTGTCACAAGGAAACTACTTGCCCCCAACCTCCCCCATGCTCAGTGCTTCTAGAAACGGTGCTCTTGAAGCAGATCATGTCTTTCTGCTTTTGACAAGCTGGTGGGTGCTATAGTTTAGGTGAACGTGAACTGGAAAAGTCTTGAAACCCAAACTATATTGTAAGGGAAAGAAGAGGTTGTGCTTCCTTTGTGCTTCTTGCCCCTTTTCTCCTCCTTCAGTGCTCTCACACTAACACTTGGTAACTATTAGAGCAAAATGCTGTTTCCTCACATAGGGACTGACTCTGTTTAGTAAATATTAATGTAATCCTAAGCCAGAGAAGCAACATGAAACAATATCAACCCCTTGGTGGAAGCACTGGTGAACAGCAGCACTGGGGCAGAGAGGCGGCTGGAGACTCAACAAAGTTTGCAACATAGCTAAAAAATAAAGTCATTAATGATGCAATTCAGCTGCCTGGAGCAGATGTTTGACCTGCCCACTGCTTAAAAGGGAGGCGCAGCTTGAAGGGAGCACAATCTTGGTCACAGATGATGAACATGGAGAGCAACAGCCCAGAGTAACTAAACCTCTGGGGTGAGACAAAGGGAACACGGGGCTCTGCCCCACAGCCCGCACCGTCCTAGATCGCCTGCCCTGGCTCGGCATCAGGTGCATACAGGTGGGATGTACCCGACTTTGGCAACAGGCTGTAAGGAGGGGGAGTCCAAAATGACTCGGTGAATTCAGGTCATCAAACTTCATGGGTATTTTACTGCCCCAAATCACCTGCTTGCAGGCTCTGTCCGTAAACGGTTGCACCCAGCCCTGGAGTGGTTGGGAGGGGGAGGAGGAGCTTTTCTTCATCTGCTGTTTGATCTGCAGTGTCCTGACACCATCGGCAGCCTTTCATTGCTCCTTTTGGCTGCAACTGCTGGAAGTAGCCCAGCTGTGGTGTTGGGCAAGAAACCAGCTGAGCTGCCCTGGAGAGGCTGAGGGCTTGTGGACTGCTGATGTTTACAGCTTGACTGAGCAAAGGAGTCAGGTCTGCTCTTGTGCGAGGTGGAGTTAAGGGAAAGGACATCGGCACAAACCTAATTACAGGCGTTGGGAAGCTTTAGGTCTTTCTGTATTGGAAACACTAGCACTTTTACAGCTCAGCTCTTTCGTAGTTGCAGGCTGGGGGCTTCTGGATCATTTAATCAGTGTGTCCTCTCACTCATAAGGACAATTTCAGTTGCACAATAGCTGTTGCCACAGCAGCTTTTTATTCCATGTATCCCCTCGGATTTTACTTCCTAGATCCCAGCAGTTTTTGAATTCCTTATACAGCTGTTTTTCCATATACATATGTACATATATGTATATCTATGTACACAAAAGGTAGCTTATAAAAGGGAAGAAAGGCAAGGAGTCCACAAGAAGACGTGTGAAGTTCTGCAAAAGGGCTGCAACAACCCTGGTCATGGGTACAGGCTGGGATACGTCTGCCTGGCCAGCAGCCCTGCCAAAAATGACAGTGGATGCTACGTCAGACTTGAGCCAACCCTATGCTCTCATCTCAGATAAGACAAACTATATACCAGGCTATGTTAGCTGGAATGTGGCCACCAGGTCAGAAGTTTCCTCCGTCCTCTACTTGGCATGGGTGAGGCCACACCTGGAATATTATGTCCAGTTTTTGGTCTCCCTGTTCAAGAGGAGTGTAGAGAAGCTGCAAAGGGTGCTGTGGAGATGGTCGTGGGCCTTGAGTCCCCATAAGGAGACACTGAGGCAGCTGGGCTTGTTTTTTCTGGCCAAGAGGAGGCTAAGGACTAAGATGATAGCAGCCTACTGCAAAGATACAGTGATGAAGGAACCAAGCTGCTCTCAAGCACAGGGCAATGGCCTCGACTGTGGCTTGGGATGTTCAGGATGGACAGATGGATAAAATGGTTCACCAGAAGGGTGCTGCAGCACTGGATTAGCCTGCTCCAACCTCCATCCTTGGAGTTTTTCACAGCTCAGCTAGACGAAGCCATGGCTGACTTGACCCAGCGGTGGCCACAGTCCTGCTGCAGGTGGAAGGTTGGACTAGAGACCTCCAGAGGTCCCTCCCAGCCAACACCACTGTGAACACGCACAGAGTACCACCACAACCACATCACACTGGATGTGCTTTCCCTGGCTTGCCACCAGCAACTGGGAGGAAATATTTTCCTCCATTTTTCTTTGCCCAGCTATAATCCTGTCCATGTGGGAGAGGAGATCTCTGGGACATGGATCATCTTTAGATCTGTTTCTACCATGAGCCATAGCACAGTGGGGACACATGTGCAACTGAAAACAGATAAATCCTGCAAAGGAGCATGTCTGCAGTTACTTTCCAGTGCATGAGTAACTTGGCAGAAAACAGAAGTGGGACATCACCTCCGGCAAGATCTGCTATAACCACTCATCAGCTGTGTTTTCAGGTGTGGTTTCCCTGCGGCAGGGCACCTGCAGCCATTTCCCCATCAGTGGAAGTCTTTTCCAGCCAATCAATCTTCTATTTATCCACCAAATAATGGATCCATGTTGACTCTTTAGCAAAGCCTGAGCCTTAAATATGTTTGAAATCAGAGGCTGTGTAACGTGGGCAGGTGTGTACGTGTGTGCATCTTTGTCTCGATGCGTGCGTGGTAGAAGGGAAGGGAAAGGTCTGACCAGAATCAAACAAAAATAGAATCCTAATCTCTTCTCTTTGTAGAGCAAATTGGAGCAGATAGTTTCCAAATGAAATCTGAGATGATGCCAGCTGCCTGCAAACTGTACCTACTTTAAAAATAAAATCTCACTGCCTGCAAGTCATCCTCATCTATGTTGTCTCAAGTACAATCTTCTTTCACCCAGAACTGGAAACAGAAACAAGCAAGCATCTCTTCACTGTCCCCTAAGATGTGGGTATTAAAAATCACCATTTTGAACTGAACACAGCTAATGCTAACCGCTGACCGGGGTAGGGCTGTGGCCCCTTTGGGTCCTGCTACCTTCAAGAAAAATCCCCTCCCTCTTCCCCAGGAAGACTGCTCTCCTGCAGAGAGAAATTAAACAAGTCTCAAATAAGGACCAACTTTTATACATCTTAAAAAAGCCCATATGTGCCACCAAAAGATTGCAAGCAGCAGAACAACTTGGGTGAGTAATGAATAGTAGAAATGTTAAAGCAACTTTACAGGAACAGTAGAAGAAATGAACAACCCATGAAGCACAATCATATTGAATAAATACTTTGCATGTTGTTGTAATGGGATTCAGCTGACCGAGACATTTATATGGGGAAGGAATCATGGCCTCATTGCAATCAATAGACACATTGCCACTGACTCTAATGGAGCTCTGGTTTTGTGATGTTTATATTGTAACATAAGCCAAGATGCCTGTTAGCTGTCAAAACCCTTTAGAGCCATTTGTCCCTACAACCCCACAGTATCATCCCCTAATACTCTATTATGCAAAAAGACCCCTTTTATTTTTATTAGAGCTAATTCACCAGATGGCTTCTCCCCCCTCCTCCCTGCTTTGATGTAGAAAACATGAGCAAGTGATTTTGCTGACTACAGATCAAGGCACAGATCAGTGCTATTTGCCATGCACAAAACATGAAAAGCAGAGCAGGGACCGTCGGGCAAATCTAACATGTTTGTAAGCAGCGACGAAACCTTTACAGGCACGTGGGAGGTGAAGCAGCCCGCTCCCCTGACAGCCGGGTGGGCTGCAGGTACCGCTCCTGCTAGCCCTGCAGGGAGTGGAGTGGGGAAGGGGGTGAATTTCTACATATTGATGAGAGATTAGACCTGCTGGTGACACTGAAAGCAAATTAATGAGAGAGTGGAGAAGCGCCTTCAAAAAGGAAGGAGTAGAAACAACGCGAATGGGGGATTCTGTCCTAGAAAAATGCTGATGGGCACGGATGGACGGATGTGCTCCGCAGTGACCCAGGCCTCAGGTTACGGTGCCAGCTTCACGGCTTTCTTTTCACGTAGCGAGGCTGTTAATTGCAAATTTCAACAGAAACAACAACAAAAAACAAGTAATGGAGTCAGGAAATTTCACAGCCAGAAAGAATGTCATTAAAAAATTAAAATTCAAACTCCCTGCCACCTGTGAACACAGCCATACTGCTCGTGAACAGCAATTCTCACAGAAACCATGTCCTTCGCTGCAAAACTGTGTTAAAGTCAGAAAAGCAAAAACAACAGTCCCCCAACCTCATGCAGGTTGTAAACACCCCCCCACCCCCCCACCCCAAAGCAAGCAAATTAAATGCAAACATAAAACACAACTTTCTCCAGGCTTGTAATGCAGTGCACAGAGGTGAGAAGCAGCCCTGGGAATAGGGTGTGCTTCGTGATTTACAGTGCAGCCTTGTTTGTAAGGAACTTCCCAACCCCATATGAAGGGCTACATTGGCTGGAGGTGAAACCCAGATGCCTACGACAAACGTACAACAGCCGTCAGGGATAGGTGCCTCCCCGGAGTTATTTTCCCTGCTTGCAGCAAAGAGTGGTTCAAGGACTTCTGGAGTCAGGCGTGGGACCCGCATGTTAACTCCGTCTAGTGTCTGCAATAAAGAATGGTGCACAGTGCCAGTGGCATCGTAGCACCTATACCCGAGGTGTACATCACCTTGTGCCACACACGTGGCATAATAAATGCCCTCAGTAATGGATGGGCACATGTTTTTATGGTATGTTACAATGATCGACATGATTTTAAAAATATATGTATTTTTAATACAAGAGCTTAATTTTATGCAATGCTGAACGCAGCTGGGCTGGACTGTACAACAAGCAGTTGCATGAGCAGAACGCAACAGCATCCTGCTTACTTATGCATGTCTGCCTCCTGCGTGGACTCTCTGTTGTCTAATAAGCTGCAAGCCATGAGTGAAGGTTTTCCAGCTGTTGGGACATGTTCATCGCTACAGATTCCCCTGTGTCTAATTAAGCTCATGGCTTAGCCTCCCCTTTGGTGATGGTGCTAACAGGTTCTCCTCTCCTGCGGTGGCTGCTTATTTTCATGAGAAACAGAGTGTAAAATCACTGGGACCTCTGCTGCTCTGGGAGATCTTATTAAAATGAGTCAATGGGTTTCAGGATTTATTGGGAAGAGGGAACTGGCTGGCAGACATGTAAGTAAGCCATTGACTTTGCTCACAGTCATGTTGCTCTTGTCGGAAACCAGGCTGAGGGGACCCTGGTGGAGCCCAGGACTGGGAGAAGAGCCAGAGCTGATGAGCACAGGCACAGCACAACCTCCTTCTCAAAAAAAAGGAACTGCATTCACTCCGTTAAGATATATGCAACTACCTCAACGAACAGAAAGAAGTCCTTGGCTTTAAATGGGGTGAGATCATCCCCAAACATACCTGCCTTGTTTACTGCCTTGCCCTGGGACTGTCTGCAACACAGTGAATTCTTTTTTTTCAGTGAATTCCTCACAGTTTGGATTCCCTATCTAATAGTTTCTAGTGCACCTTGTAAACTGAGGCAGGTGGGTAACATTTTCCAGCTTCGCCATGAGGTGGGGTCCTTCCTGGCAAGGGGGATGTGGAAGACCTCAGGGGAAAGAGACCTGGTACATGGAGTGTGGAGATCAGATGCTGCTCAGAGAACTTGGCTTGATTTTTTGGGGCATCCTTTGCATTGGCAAAGAGGGTAAGGGGATTTTTGTGCCTGGGAACCTGCTTAAGGTCTGTGAGAAGACACAAGCTTTGCTCTTCATAGGCATTTTTGCATTGCTCTATAAAGCAGCACAGGAGTAGGGAGATCAGAGCCCCCTCTCTGGGGGCAGTAGGGCCTCCCCACCACTGCCTACATCTGGGGAGCTCATGGAGGAGCCCGCTGAAGCCCATAAGCACTTCTCTGGAGAAAGAGAGACCTCCACACTGAGAGACCAGGGAACCTCATTTAATCAGTAAAAATTCCCTTTCACCCCCAATAGAAGAGACTGTGTAAAACTCTTCTACACTTCTCTGGGACTTGCCTCATCAAAACTTCCCAAGTTCTTTCTCCCAGTAACACCAACATATTTGAAAGGGATTTGCTGGTTTTTCTCTCACAGACAGATTTTTTTCCTGGCAACACCTCTCCAGAGCAGCACGTTTGCACAAACAAAGTTAAACTGCTTGGTTTCCATTAGTAACACGAGCAGTAAAAATAGAGGACAGGTGTTTCTTAGGAGGTGTGAAAGATTAACAGGATTTTCTTGGATTCTGGATGATGCTGTCACTGTAGGGTATCTACTTTTTTTTTCTCCGCAAAGAATACAGGAATATTTTCAATAATATTCACTGGTGTTTAGTGAAATTCAGGCAGGTTTGTGCCTGCTGTGCCTGCAGTCCCTGCAGGCAAAGAGGAATTGCAGCAAATAACCCCTTCCTTTGCCCATGTGGATCCAGGTTCTCCTTTCAGAGACATCCTTGCAAACTCTCAGGAGCAATTAGCTGAGGTCCTCTGTGGAGGGAATTGCATGGGGGATGGAGGACCCCAACAGGAGCATCTGAGCACTGGTGGAACACATAAACAGAAAAACACCCAGACTGCTGTGTGAGGTCAGTTCAGCCCTTCAGCTGGGATCCCCAAAAGAGTTTTTAGTCTTTCTTAAGAACAGATGATGTTCTGTGTGACAAAATATGCCAGTAAGAGCAAACAAGTCCAGGATCCGTTCCCCCACCTCCCAGCCTCCAGCCTCCCTGCACTGGAAGTCTGGAAGGCTCTTCCACGCACCTTTCTCTGAGCATCTTCTCACATATCTTGCACTAAGGGTTTGCCACAGTGGCTAACAGGAGAAAAAGGCAAGGCGACAGGGTGGCTTCAGCCCTTGTGAGTTTACATTTCTTTCTCCCTTGCCAATCACCCCTGTGCCAGGAGGGCTGTGCCTGTGCACACAGCAGGCTTTGCAGAAGTGTATTTATATATAATGTGAGCCAGCATCAGCAAATGCCGTTAAATACACCCCTAGCATCAAATGTACAAACAGTCTGAATGAAGCTACTGGGCCCCATAGTTGTGTACGAATCTTAAATATCTTCCTGAACCAACTGAAAACATCACTGCATGTGAAAGCCAGCCAGGCATTTTTCCCCCCTCCCTTGTTTTGTTTACCTCCTGCTTATGTCAAATGGTGTATTAGGGCTGTAGTGTAATATATGGCATTTGAACTTTTCTTTTGTAGTGAACAATGTCAACAGACTGCTTTTCCTGATGAAAAGATCCTGAGCCCATAAATATCACCCTGGCATGCTGGACGTTGCTCCCATTGTATTAATCTCCCCACAGTGCTCACCTCTGCTCCTGTATCATAGTGAGATAAATGTGGTGCTTAAGGCCTGATTTATTTCAGTCAAAGGACAAATAGTTTGATATCAAAAGGAGCTTCATAACAATTAACATGACAGGCAAGGAGGATTAGCTGTTGTGATTTTCGGTGTGGCATAAGCAGGCAGGTGCTGTTATTTGGGCTGCATCCCTCCCCCACACCCCTTCCCAATGAAGAGATAGTTATTGTACCGCTGTGAAAAGAGCAGCTGCTGTGCCTGAATTTCCCTATCAGCCACTGTTTCTAGTGTCGGTATGAATTGGGGACACATTGTGGGGCTTTAATTAGCCCTGAGTCCCACCACCATAGGACTGCCCTGCTCTGACATGCACCCCAGGACGCTTGCGTTGAATGTGCATTAATCTCCTCGCGCCTGACAGCTGGGAGACAACCTCTCCAAAAAAAAAAGAAAAAGATACCTTTATAGTATTTGCAAAATGCTTGGCTTTATGCTAAGCAGCCAAATTAAATATAACCTTCGCTCTTGACTCTAATGGCCAAGCTGTTCTCCGAGTCCCATTACAATTTCTTAGATCTTCACTGTTGTTGCTGACTCTAAGATTTAAACAGATGAAAACCTACTTTCAAAGAGATGAAAACCAGTTTCCAAACCTGAGCCTAAACTTCGAGGGGAGCAACATTTGACAGGTATTATTTGGCACATAGGACTGACTTCTCCTTCCAGGGATTTGTGTGGAAGTTGGCTTGTGAAGCAGAGTGGGCACAAAAGGCAAGGCAGGTTGACAGCAAAACTAAGTATGACTGATCCCACATAATTACTGTGGTCTCACTGCTATCACCAAAGGTTGGTTTAAAACAAAGAAAATCCCAGAAACTGTGGACTAGTCAGAGGATCAAAACAGTATGCACATTTTTTGGCAAGATGGAAGAATTTCTCAGCGCCTTCCCTGATCACACTCCTCTTTCCCTCTTTGCACCGTCCGACGAGAAGAGCAGACCCCGTTTCCCCACCTGGGATGTAGCCAGCTGCCTTTTGCTGTGATCCTGGTGTGACTGCTGTGCAAAATTGGGCCAGGTCAGGATAGGGAGAGGGCATTTCTGTAATACAGCAGAGTGCTTGTGCGAAGCCTTCTTGATGGCCTGATTCTTACTGTGGCCAACAATCAGATCCTCCATAAGGCTGTAAGGGCTGAAACCAGTTGCTCCAGTAAAGCCATACTGGAATGAGTTAGCAAAGCAATTATGCTGGCTGCCTATGTCCAGATGAAGATTTTACGGTGTTTTCTGTAACCTAACTGTATAAACACTCTTCAACCTCTTAAATACATTGTGCCTACTTAAAACACCCAATCGATGCTATTTTTTCAGCCTTTACCTCAGACTGCCTCTGAAAGCATAAGACACACCTGAGGAAAACCAAAATCATCAGTGAGCCCTGAAGAGTTAATGTCTCCACAACTTGTCTGCCAGCTGGTAGGAAGATCTTTGTAGCACAGCGATGTTTTCACCTGCTGTTTGTGTAGCCTGTAGCAAAGATGTGAACCGGAGTATTTTTGTGGGGAAGTTTTGCCAGCCCGGACTCTCCCACAGGGAGTACTCTCCGGCCAAGAGAGGGTGTGCACGTGCGTGTGGGGAGACCACAAGAAAAAGCTTTACTAGAAACACTGCAGATTTCTCAGTTTGAGAAGTGCAGAGACGCTCCAAGTGGCCTTGAACTTCAACCAAAATCCTGATGTTTGCTGCTGTTTCTTTTGATAGCTTTTGTCTTCGTTCCACGTGGATGCTAATGGGGAAATTAAAATTTATTATCCCCAGAGCTAGGCACATTCAGATCTAAAGTGATGCTGGTATGGATTCAATCACACCTGGTACATGGGAGACTAATTTGGCCCAGAGTTGGTATAAATGTCAGTTACTGATATTCTGTTAGTCTTCAGCTTGAAGATGCACAGATGTCATTTTACTACTTCTTTCGAGGAGATCAATTCTAAATCTGGGTTTTTCTTTCTACACAGACCATACCTGCAAAAATAATAACAGCAGAGCTAGTGTCTTCCCAGTCACTGGTGAACTCTTTAACACAGCCTCTACAGCCCCATAACAGTAGCTGGCACCAGATCACAGCACTTGATTTAAACTCCATTCCTTGTTCAATAAACCAAAAATAAAAATAATGCTGAGAGGTGAATCAAACCTGTTTTTTTTTCCTTTCTTCGAACATAAAGAGTAAAATGCGTTTTTTAGTCTAGCTGACTTGTCTTCCAAAGAGACAAAAACAATAAGAAACTAGTACCAGTTCCCCCAGGAACAGATGAGAACAGTGACTCACTTCGTAACATTTGACATGTGCACTGAAACATCCACTGAGGGTCTTGCTGAGCAGGAGATAATTTCCTCACCCTGCAAATATATATATTTTTTAGATTAAAAAAAATAATCTAGACCTAAAGAGGGTAAAAACATCAAAAGCAAAACACATTTGAGAAATGAAAATCTGAAAAAGTCAGTACAAGTCTCAGAAATATTTCCCTTTGATTCAAAGCATCCCTACTTTTGAAATAACTTTACTCTCACTAGAGTAATTAATTTTCTAGGCAGAAAGAGTAACCAGCATTTTTTGTTTTGAATATACTGCAGCTAATTCACCATTTCAAAACCCCTTTCTGTAAAGAGAAAAAAGAAAAAGGAGAATAAAAAAAGTTGAAAAATGCATCAAAACTGACCATTTCCCACAAAGCCAGTTTTCATTTTGTGTATCAGCATTTTTGAACAAAACAAAGCACTACACAACTTTCCTGAGCAGCTCTATTCAAGCAGGATCGGAGGCCAGCAGGGACACTGCTTTAATGTAATGATGTAGTTGCAGAGAACAAAATGATTCTCTTTCCCTCAGCCTGTGTTATGTATAGCAGAGAAATCATGAAAGGCAGGGAATTACTATGGTAATGACCACATAGCTGCTGCATGTTTATGCAGATTGATGACCAGCAAGCCAAATCCCGGGGTCCTTATGCCAGTGAAGCTCTGCCTGCCCATCAACCTCTTAAAAATTGCAATCCAAAGAATTGGCCCAAGAAGTTGGGGGAGGGGTAGTTTTTAAGTGGATTTGAAAATATTTGAGTGGCAAATAGGAATAAACCCCATTCTTCTTACACACGGGAATGCTATTTTTAACAAGTCAGAATTGCTTTCCCTAACTGTGGGCTGAGTAAGGGGAAATTACCCTGAGTGCCCTGGAAATGGCCGTAGCTTAGTCTGGGATTAAACAATACCCATTCAAGCATTACAGCGCGTCGGGATTTGCAGGGTTAAACTGAGAGGGAAGAAAATGGGATCCTTCTTGCATGTTCCCCTTCCCAGTAGTGTCTAGCCAAGCTGACAGGAAAGATAAAGTTCACTCTTCCCTCCACTTAACTGGTGCTGGAGAGAGATTTGCACCCTGGAGAAAAGGAGACATGGCATCAGTTGTGACTTCTTGGCGTAAATGAAAGGAAATTTTGACAGGCATAAAAATGTTATTTTCTCATGAAAAGCTGCTGCTTCACTACGTGAATGGGGATGCTTCTTGGGAAAGAAAAAGAAAGGGGAAAAGAAAAGAGCAGTCTCCGTCTGGTGCCAGTTTATAATAATTCACAGTATTGCCCATTTCTCACTGCATAATGATCTCCAGCAAAGGAAATGATGAACTCTTATTTCTGGATCCACATTTTAAATATCAAAATAATTGGGCCGAGGAAAGGTCATCTCTTCCCACTGCTGTTAGCCACCCTCCTTCCCCGGCAGCCCTGGGCTCTTGTGAAAGCTTTTAGCACCTCATAAGGACTCACATTGCTGGTAAGACCAGAGTCATCCTGGCAAGGGGGCTGCGAGTCTGCTGGCATCTGCTGGAAACTTTGGAAAATGTGGGCTGCCATGTGCTGCTGGATGTTTGGTTTGGGAGCTGTGAACTGGATTAATCCACTTTTTAGCCGTGACCCCACCCATGGTTGCCTGCTCTTGCCGTCACCCTCCCTGCTCCCGCTCTGCCTGCTCCAGCTGCCTTGAACCGCACATTTTGTGCAAGACCACCCTTGCAGCCATCTGAGGAGCCATGGCTGAGTGATGGGAGTAATGCACACAGCCATTTCTTGGGGTGCTGCACTCCAGTGGGTTAAAATCATGGTGTTACTTGGTCCCCAGTTGAGTGGCAACCACCAGGGCAGGGGGATCTCAGCTGAATCTGTTCCTGAATTGCCACAAAATTCAGTGTTATGTTCTGCCATTGATGTGAGGGTGGATGCTTAGGGCAGCTGCGTCATGCACCCAGTCGTGAGCCACTGGCCATGTACGTGGTGCTGGGCTATGAGGTAATCAGCAAGGCTCAGTCATTTGCTTCAAAAACTAGTCCTGGGCTCTCACTCAGCCACACTTTAACCTTAGCAACATCTAACAAACATCTAATCTTCAGCTTTGTCCTTCTCTGGAGACCCTACAAGCCAAAATCATGTTCATGGTCTGAAGAGCAACGTGCAGGCAGCTGCCCCGATGCCATCCTGGGTGGCTCTGCAGACCTTATCACTAACTGCAAGCATGGGGCTGCAGGGGCTCCTGACACCCTCGCTCTGCTTAATGCCCCTCTGCATGTCCCAACACTGGCCCAGTTTGACTCTGCAGGACCCCACATACCCCAACATGGTCTCTTATCCCATCAAGTCCTCCTTTCTAGCTCTGTTCTGAAATAAACCTATGGGCCTCAATCCTAAATCTTGCTAGTGAGGCCCAAAATGTGACCCAAGCCCAGAACATGTGAAGTCCTACTCTAACACTAGGCCAGGGATCACAAAACACCCACCCCTAACCTTAAATAATTTAGATGCTTTCCCAAATCCCTCCCTGACTTCAAAGGAACCCATTTTTAGTGATTTCCTACAAGCCCTGTGCTTTTTCTCCAAGCCCTACAAGCCTAGGTCCTAACTCGGGGCTCAGCAGAGCATCTATAAATCAGCTGTAGAATGAATCGACACTGCAATGCCTGAACTTCTTTGTGCGTTTGCAGGGCATGTGTGTGCATGTTTGTTTAGTATGCACAAACACAGAGCATGCACAGGCACTCCTGTCATTCTCTGAAAGTCTATGCTCTGGATAGTAGATAGCAAATCTGCATTGCCCAGGAGGGTTGGGAAGAGATTAACTGTAGGACCTGCGATTTGTTGCTACCTGAATGGTGTGCATGTTGTCAGTTTGGTGTGTCTTTATTTCTAAGTGAGTCATATTATACAAATCAATTGTTAATTCAATTAATCATGAAAAACATGCAAAAGGACATCTCCAGGAGCTGATTTAGAGCATGTTATGTATGGGTGATTGAGCAAAGAAAGTTAATCTGGGTCAGAAGACTTTGATTTTTAATTCTTAATGCCACAGATTTCCATTCTTTTGAACTAAAATCTGACTTACAATTTATTTTTCTGAGGGTGCAGCTTTATAGCTCCATTGACATTGGCATGTGTGGTCATGCATACTGAGTCTGTTCTCTTACGCCTGACAAATAAGAGCTTTTATGGATGCACAGATCAATACAAGCTTAAGATCTATAAAGGGCTGCCTGGCAGTATTCATATGCAGGACACATCTCATTGCATTTATCTACAAAGTTGTTTACTGGAAGTGAAATTATGATTTTATTGCATTCTTCTTCCTGTTTCTCCATTCTGTGAGAAACAACAGATTTTGATCTTCTGTGTTCCTCTGCAATTTCTGGACTAAATCTTACAAAAAAACCCTCCAGGTGAAGCACATATGAGTTTGTGGTGCAAAACAATGCCTCCATCATGATTTGTATGGAAGGCACCCCAGGAACTCAATGGAAAACAATTGTCTGCGCCTCCTGCAAAGGAGATGTAAGAGGGGTATAAAGTGACCCCAGTCCACTGTGTGGGCAACTTCACAGGGTAGATTCCTCCTGGAGACCAAGATTAGACCTTTTCAGGATGTAGGAAACTCAGCCATAAAGAATCAGGTGCCAAAGATTTCAGTCTTAGATGACAATATATGCATAAGTCCAAAATAGGATGCTGAGTTCCGTCTTGACAGCATGAAAACCTGACATTTCTGTTTTGTGGATAGCCCTAGGAAAGAAATGGTGCTATAAATAGCATGTGTGTGAATGCACAGAGTTAGGAGAAAAGGTTCAAGAAGCTTCCACTTGTTACTGAAACTATGGGCAATTCTAGCCCTGGCTTGTCCTTGAACATGTGGGCCGCTGCCTGGCCCATGGGAGAGCGCTGGGGACAATGGAACCAGACCGTGCCCCTCCTGCATCAGCCACCAAGTCCTGATTCCCTGCTGTAGTCTTGGGCAAGTCACTTTGGCTGGTCATTAGGTGTTGCACCTCCAGTCATCAGCTGCATGAGTGGAATGCATCCGTGCCTTGACACATTGCTCCGTCTTAGAGAGATTCCTTGGATTTGTTGGAAGGGAGGTGGTACACAGCTCACGCTATGCAATACCATAGCTCAGGTCAGGAAAGTGATACGGCGCTGGGGTCTAGCTGGATTTGCTAATTCTGCTTCCCCCGGAGGCTTCTTTGCTTGGGCACCCTGGTCAGGCTGATTTCTAGACTGGAGCTAATTGCCATCCCAGCAAATCTGAGCTAACTCACAACTAAGTGCTTGTAAGGAGCTAAAGGGATCTGCAGAGAGTACCATAACACGGCATATGGGAGGCAGCTGCAAAACTCTCTCCCATATATGACCGTGCACAATTTAGCTTTTCCCAGATAAAGCACAGAATCATGGAATTTGAGAAAAATTCAGGTTGGAGGGGACCTCAGGAAGTCCCTAGTCCAGCCTCCTGCTCAAAGCAGGGCCAGCTGTGAGTTAAAAAAACCTTTCACCTTTGTCTAGGTAACTAGACAAGAGGGTGCTCCAAACCTAGGACAGGGCTCCAAACCTGGGTAGACTGGATTTTTTAGGAAATACATGACAAGTTGCACAGAGATGTGACTATCCTGGGAAGAAAGTTATTAATTCCAGATGACGAGAAATTCCTAAAGGACACAGGCTGTCTTCGTGACTTTGAAGAAGGTCAGCAGTAGAGGAGCTGTGCACAGGGAGGTTTCCGGTTTCAGAATGAGATTTTCTTCCAACATAATTGAATATACACTTAATGCAGGGAGTGGGAAATAAATGTGTGAGAGAGGTGTGTACAGCGTTATCAACACTTCATAGAGCAGAACTACTCAGGGAACATGAGCAGGTAATGCAGGTAATGGTGATGGATTCTCTTGTCACTCATCCAGGTAGAAATGGCTGGGCTGCTACTCTGCTGAAAGGCATGGAAGCACTTAGACAGATAATCAGAACAAAGATGACCCCCACAAGAAGAGCATGAGCTGCTAACAAGCCTTGCCACTCTTTGCAGCCATGCACCCCCACTGCTGCTTCCTCAGGAGAAATGTCAGCAAATCCTTTTCCCCACTACTCGACATCTTGCAACCCAAGTAAGGAGAGGAGATCCGGGTCAAAATCCCTTTTCGGTTGCTTAAACAGCATTGCTCAGTTTACACCTTGGATCAGGCCCTGCTTCCTCTAGCACATCTTCCAAAGGCAACAAGTACCCTGTGCTCTGACCCTCTGAACCCGTGGGTAGTATTGAAAGTTTGAGGCAAAGACTGTATGACAGACTCACTGGTCAGAGTTCATTAATCTTTGAAGACAGAAGTGGAAGAGACTTTAAGAAGCCACTGAGTCCATCTCCCTGTTCCAATTTCATTGGTAAAACACATTTTAAAGTAAAATGAAGCTTCTCAAGTGCGTCAAAATTGATTTGTAAAACAATTAACCTAGCTGCCCCTGGTGGGCCTATAAGCCAAGATGGTGCAGAGAAGCCAAGCCTTAAGGAAGGCAAGCCTAAGGCTGTACAATAATTTTAATCTTTTGCCTTTATATGGCTGCAGTGTGTGCTGAATCGGTCACCATGTTCAGGATTTTTCTCAGCTCAGTGCAAAAGTTTTAGTGGTTTCTTGTCTGAAGTGTGTTACCCAAAGAACGTTTGAAGAAGGGTGCATGTTTCCCTATCAATCACTGCATACATGAGCACAGTCAGTGCCTTCCTTCTCCCAGAAGCAGTCAATTTCAGGAGATTTATTCCCCAGGTATCTTTCCTATTCATTGGCTGACCAGTCAACATGACAAAGATGGTATTGCTTATTCCTTTCTAGATGCCTAAGAAGATGAAACAACTTCATAACCTGAAGAATTGTCTATAATAACTCATTAGTAGACTTGGTGATCTCACCCAATGGCCGGTTAAGTCAATAGCAAATTTGGCCTTTAGCTGTAATTTACAGCTCCCTGCCCAGCTGGCAACTCTGATGATTCTCTGCAGCATCCTTTCCAAATGTTGATACAAGATGTGGTACGCTTATACACTTTCCACTTACAAAGCTTCAGTTCTTTCATTTAGAAAGCCCCTGTGATCAGATTGGGGCCTCCCAAATCCCACCTGTCTTGCTTTAATGAATGGGATTAGGAGAGGGGACCCTTTTTGCAAACTAACATCTAGCTTTATATACCTGGAGCTTGTAGTACTGCAGTAGGGTCACAAAGTCCTCAACTCTGGACTTCTCCTTCTCCCATCCTTCCCCAGCTGCTCTGCCACATGCAGGGCTCTCCACCTTCAGGGCGCATCTCCCACTGACCTGACTGCTCTGGCTCTGGTCTGCCAAGGGAGGCTATCGAAGGAGTGATTGTTATTTGGGTTTCATTGTGTTTTATTAGCTTGTATGTTAGTATGCACTGTGCATTTAATTAAAGATCCTGCAGGATGGCTGAATGCTGAGATCAGAATCTAAAATAGGTTTGGTCTTGGAGGCAGTTTCCTCTTGGGCTGCAGTGTGACCATGCTTTGCTCTTGTGGTGCTGCTGACCAAAAATCAAGCCTGTTTCTTTTTCCCAGCCTCTTTCCCACATCTCAGCACTCCCCACAGTGGCAAATGTCTCCTTCAGCTTCCTGGGGAGGGGGATAATTCTCCCACAATAGACATTGATCTCTCATTAGACTCCATCCTGTTAGTTAAAAGCTGTTTTTACTCAGACAATCCAGAACTCATTTCCAACCTTAAAAGGTTACACTGTTGGATACTCACCGAGGGTATAATTTTTAACCACTCTGTTTACTGAATCTACAAAAGCAGTTATTGGAAGTGTTTGTATACAGTAATTTCTCCCTAGGCTCCCGAGAGCAGGAGCAGATGACCCAGCATTGCTAACTGTGGTCAAGATTTTTCCTATTCAAAGAAGACAATATTATCCCATTTCACAGAAAGTCTGTTCAGGCCATGGTGGCCTGAGGTGACTTGCTTAAAGTTGCACAGGGCAGACCAGGGCCAGTGTCCCAACCAGGGGCTGTCCCACACTTCCCTGGGCCTCCTCTCTGTGTCAGCCAGATGCAATGACACTGGATGAGCCCTTGTGCTGTACCCACCGGATGAGCTGCTGCTCTCAGGGAGATAAAGCAGTAATTCCTAGAGATATGGTAAAAAACTTCCACGTCATCAGGACACCTAAATGCAAAGAGTAATCAATGAGGTACAGCTCAGTTGTCCTGTTGTGTGTGTACATATACATAGTCCTTGCCTTGCAATTAACTGGCATATAACTGAATTCAACCAAAACTTCAACTCAATTCTGCATGTTTCTTACAGCTGTACTGTAGTTTAACCATAGATTATTGAGTCTTTGGAAGGAGTTACTGGTGACACTGCTAGGGACTGTGCAGGTGCAAGAAGTTGAGCTGGACCCTCCTGTCTGGGAGTGGGATGGCTTAAACTGGCACACTCTGTCCTGGCTCTTCACCATCCTGCCTCCTACCCTGTGCCAGCTTCACTCTGTGCCACCATGTGTGGACCCAGGGCCAGGAGATGCTGTGGCTTCAAATTAACTCAGTAAAAGGCAGAAAAGTCTTCTTTCTTAGACTTGGTCAGGGCTCTGCGTGTGCATGTGTCAGTGTGTGAGAGCGAGCACTGGGGCCGTCTACTGTGGCATCACCAAAGATGGACTTGTTAAACGGCCCTGAACCTGGGGCAGGGTAGACCTTTATGGCTGGAAATTTTATGCATAGGCCCAACGTCAACATGCAAGTTTGATTCATCAGTCTCTGTTAAGAAGCTCGCCTTTTTTTTTTTTTTTTCTCTTAATGAAGTGGCTAATAACTTTTTGATGAACACTCTTTTCTTAATACTTTTTACCCCACTCTGCTATTTCATTGTGTTTTTAACAATGCCAGCTGCTTCACTTCAAGAATTGGTCTTCTGAAAGTGAAATGCCTCTTATCCTGAAGCATCTCTGGATGGTGTCCATTATTGATTTGGAGCTGATGATGGTTGCAGTAGCTGTCTCTGACTCCCTGCACCACTTAGAGCATTTATCCTTCAAGTTAATAATAAGCAGCAAAAGCCAAGGAAGAACTCAAGGACTGGCTCTATAGTATGACTGCACATGCCAGGCACACTTAACATAATGTGTATCAGGGCAGCTCCATTCCTTTCCATTTTCCTGGGGTACTGTGGGGTATTGTTTGATACATATTTTACCCCTTAGTGAGGCTCAGGACACATTCACCACACACAGTGTGTGAATTTTCGAAAGGGGCAATTTTGACTGACGTGACACTGGCTCACAAGGAAAGGAACACCCTTTCCTTGCAGAGGAGATCACCTGCAAACAGAGTTCCCAAAATATAGACAGTACTAGGACCTCTGGGACCTCTCCTTTCCTTTTTATATCCTCAAGCACCAGGGACAGCCCCTGGCCAGCTGGCCAAGTACCTCCAGGCTAAAAATATCTTTTCTTAACCGGAGCTCTCACAGTAGATGCTGCGAGAAAGTGACAGTTGAATTTGTTGATTCTCCACGGGAAATCTCCTTGGCAAGGTTTTGCTAATGGCCAAGGATGCCACACAATGTTCATCTCCTGGGATGACAGGGAGGGACAGCATGTGGGCAGAGAGAGCTGCCCACAGCTGGATTGCAAATGCTTCCAGTTTGACCTCTCGTTCCAGCAGCTGAAGCATGGAGGTGGAAAATGAAGAGGAGGAAATGCTCCTTGGCCTATTTAGAAGTGCAAATGTAGAATTAATAAATGACCGTGAGATCATCTGCAATTCTGCCATCCCTACAAATGATTTTTTTGCTGACTGGCCAAGGAGAGCTTTGAGCCAGAGACAATGCTCCTGTGCAGGCAGCCAACAGCTTCAAGGAGAATCAAAAATATTACCTGAACAGCAGGGAGCTTCCTTCTCCCAGGCTTGATGAAGCCTCAGTGCCATTTCACTGACATTCACCAAGAGACAGAAATCCCTGTAATTGCTTCTTCCACCTCCTGCCTTGGTGAGGAGGAGAAAAATGTGAGAGATCTTCCATGCATTTGTTGTTGGAAGGTAACATGGTGCTGGAGCTTGGAGAAAGGGAAAGTAGAGTTTGGAGGACCTCAGCAGTGTAGGTGCAATGAGCATCAAGCAGTGAGCAGTGGCACTACTGGTTTCTGAATCACAATCCCCACTTACTCCTGCAAGTACAGAGATATATTGGAAATCCTTGAGTCACTAAGAAAATTGGCACAAATGGGAGGGGACTATTAGCTTAATTTTTAAAAAATGATCTCTAGAAATGAATATTTTTTATTTCAGGTCAGAGTTTCAAAAAGAGACATTATATTTTTGCTATGCTTAAAAAGTCTTTTTAGTTTCAGACCTGGATTCAGAGCTTGGGTAGAAAAGAATCCAGATCTCCAGGGCTCCCATTCCATTGTAGTGTCTTTTGCTGCAATTTTTCCATCTGTTTAAACTGATCTAAATCTACATTGGTATAGAAAGGAGTGGGTCCATGTTCCCACCTCCCAAGACTTGTCTTGCTTTATGGCAGTGCTACCATGAAATGGGGCAGACAAGTGCATCAGAGAGCTGCTTTGGCGGAAACTGAATCATTTGCAACTAATCAGACTAAAACATATCTTTCAAAACTAATCCATCCAAATGCAGCACTCTCAAAGTAGACAAAGGATGGACAGTCTGAGTGCTAAAGGCAAGAATGTTGAACTACCCTTTTGGGACTTGGTCACCTGAAGTTAGTCATAGTTGTCTGAAGACCCTGTGCTTAGAGGAGTGGTTACAGTGTGTGCAAACTCTCCATACAAGTTTTCGGTCAGGAACCTAGCAACAGAGAAAGAACAGCCTGGATTACAATGTGAAGTAGCTGTTGAAGTCCCTGTGGTCCTGGAGGTACTCAGGGGGTCATTAATGAACCTGCATTGCTTCTTTGGCATAGCTAGAGAAGGGCCAGTGGGAGTATTTCTACCCCTGCTCCAATCACCACTCCTGACTGCAGTGCAGTGCAGATGCATCCTGAGTCATGTGCCTTGCTTTCTCTCGTATTTATCTGCTTAGATCTCACCAGGGCGCGTTTGGACTCAGTAGCAGGAAAGCTTTGTCCTTGTTTCTGTTTGGGTTTTTTTATCTCATGGCCTTTCTGTGACAAGACCTAATGGAGATTTGAATAAAACCAAAGAATCTTATAGTAAACAACAAATCTGTGTAACGAAGCCTGAGGTTGTCTGTACGTGCCTGGGTTGTGCTTTTCAGGAGGGGTGTGTCGAGACAGCCACAGGGCTGTGCAGCACAGGCAAAGCCAGGTCTGCAGCAGGGGTAATCTCACATGACATCATGGACTTGCAGAGGGCTTGTGCTGGTTTCTGTTTGTTGGGCATTTGGCTCAAAGCTGATAGCAGATTTCCCCAAAGGAACCAGTGTGCTCTCTATTAAAAAGAAAAAACTGATATTAAATGTCACTGTAATTGATGCTGCCTCTTTCTAATTAACTTACCTCTTTTTCCAACTCTTCCTCCTGCTTCCTCTTCCTTGACACCTTCTGCTAAGACTTACTAAGACTACCTGCATGCAAGAGAAAAATAAACCTGCCAAAGCCACAAGAGTCCCCTCGGGATTTCCCACTTTGTCCAAAGCTGCTGAGTTGCAGGTGGGAGAGGCATGCTGGCAATGATGTCATGGCCGCTACACTCATCCCCACTGATGGCTTTGAAAGCAGTGTCTCCACATGAAAAAAGAGACAAATGCAAACCACATGACTGGGGAAGTAGAGGATGTCAGATGGGGAAACAGAGATGCCTCCTAAAGCAGTCTGCAGGACTCTCCTTCTCTGCTCTCCTGCCTCTCCCCCAGACACACTGTGGCTGGGGTCTGGATGTGGCCAGGGTCTGGATGCCACCTGCCCCTTTCCCTCAACCCACATGTTCGCAGAGGGCACTTCCTCCAGCTATCACCCCATCCTCACCAAAGGCTTTTCCAAGCAGAAAGGGGAAATGTGAAGGGTTTGTCTGGCTCTGAACATATGCTGCAGCTGGGTGGCTTTCTCTGCTTGCTCTGAGGAGGTATGTGTCCCCACCACCACCCAAAGATCTCTGAGTCACAGCACCAAGGGGATCTGGTTGACCTGAGTGAACAGGTTGAAGATGCCCCTCGGAGGGACCCTGGACTGGGAGCCCAGAGCAAACAAACTTAGAGAAAAACATCACTGCAGAGGAAAAGGACATCATACTGTCTTCTTGTTTTCAAGATACCAATAAAACTAGAAGGTGGAAGGGACAGAAGTCTGGATGGCCTCTCAGGGTCTGTGTGCATCACTGAAGCCACTGCAGAGCCCCCGTTACCAGCAATGAGCTTCCTTTACAAAGCATCCTGGATCAAAACATTTGGTTAAGAACGGTTGAGACATTCAGTGTGTACTTATCCAGAATCTTGCTCTTGGGTTTAGCCAGGTTTCAACATCTTTCTTACTTCCTTGGTTGGTCAACAGTGCCTTTGCTGGAAAAGCTGGGCAGGGGCTGGGAGATCTCATATCAAACAACATTTCTTCTTGGTAGTAGAGTAAAAGGGTTAAATCAGTATTTCAGCAATGGGCTCAAAGCTCACAACTAAGAGCCCTAACTGGGACGTGAAGAGAATTTTGGTCACTGAATTATTCTTATTGCTGCTGGATGGCTGAAGAGCCACAATCATAAAACCCAGCAGTGAGCGCTGCAGACAGATTTAAGATAAATCAGTTCCTGACCACAGCATTGTTTGGAGAAAAGGGGCCATGCTTTCTTTTTCTTTTCTAAAGGAATAGAGCAGACTGAAGTGATGGATGTTCCCCCTCCCGATACAGCTGATTTGGTGCCCCCAAACCACAGGTCATTGTGGTTTCATTTAAGTTTGCAATGTCTTTTCTCCAGGGCTTTATCATAGGAGTTGTTACTTCAGTACAAACAGTTTGCATGAAGTGTCTGGGCAGAACAGAGACTCCAGGCTGTCACTGGCATCCATGGCCATAATAACCTTGCATGAGTAACGTACTAAAGCCAACAGCTAAGCTATCTTATCCTTGAACAGCTGCAGGGTTCCAATAACCCTCATTACACCACATTCACCTCCAGAGAGCAGACAAAAAAAAAATAAAGAGAAGTCATTTATATTATGTCCAGACTGGCACAGGAACACAGATACTGTACAGTACACTATTAATTGTGGGATTCTTTTTTTCACCATATAATATTGATTTTCCTCCAGATAACCAGTTATCATTAGTTTGATTAATGCTACCACAGCTTGGAATAACTGACTGGAAAGTTGAAACTGGGGCATTTGTCAGGAGAAAAAGATAAAGCACAGCTCAGACTTCTTTATTCATACCTGGGAATAGGCTGGCCAGAGGGTTTCAATGGTGTTAAGCTAGACAACTAAGAAAAAGCATGGGAGAGGAGAGCTGGAACTGCACTACGCAGCCTGTCTGATAATGTCAGGCCAGTTCAGCCACACTCAGGGCTGAGTTTATTCCGGTACCAAACCCCTAGGTTTTCTTCCTAACAAAGGTTGTCACATTTGCAGGGAGATCTGAGTCACACAGGCTGCCTCAGCCGGAGCTGTGCTCCTGGGCTGCTGGATGCAGAGGCGTTGGAGTTGTGGACACTCATCCTCTTTGATTGCTTCAGAAGGAAAAGAAGCAGACATAGAAGCTCCCAGTGGCTGGTTTACGAGTAGGCTGGTGCTCAGGGAACAAGTGTGTTGCTTAAAGGCTGAGCATGTGCTCTGCCATGCAGAGGGAATCAGCTTTACCCTGCTTGGGGACGTCAGCTTTCTCAGAAGAAGAAGAAAACTATGAGCTGCATCAAGAGCCCCACTAAGACCCTACTGACTCCATAACAAAGAGGGCATCTTGGAAAGAAGTGAGACGACAAAGTGACTCAGTCCTGCAAAGAGGGCCAGGGACAGCACATACTAACTGGTCCTCTGAGTGCGGAGTCTCTGCCACTTCTTCAAGTTTGTCAATGCTACGGTCTAGGAGGAAGTATCTGCTGCCTTCTGGGATATGTGGGCTGAAACCAGTGCACAAATTGATACAGTCTGTGAGCTCAATGTCAGAATGCTAATGTGTCTAGACTCAGGCTCAAAATAACGGCAGAAGGAGCAGAACAGTCACTTCATCATCACTCAGCTCAGGAAATGGAGGAGAAGACAGAGGTAACTTTTTTCTTTCTTTTGGCACACTGGAAAGGTTAAGGAGCTCTGTGTGTTTTTTAGTCCAGGGGGCTGTACAGAAGACAGGCCAGAAGAGGTGATACTGGAGGCTATTTGGGCTCTGGCGAGGGGATGGTCACTACACGTGGGTGTAGAGCATCTGTGCAGAGCCCTTTACAGCCTCCCTACTCATGTGGACTGTCCCAAAAATAGGAAATCCAAGAGGTCTGCTCTGACAGTAAGAAGTGAGTGATGGTAGAGCCAGACCCTGCATGAGGGCAAAGCCTCAGCTCTAGCAATGTCATCTGTTTAAAGGTAGCAGAATATGTAGGTTTTTCTTGGGAAAAATTAGGCCAATCTGGGCAGGTAGGTCCATCAGGACATGGCATTGATCTGGTTTGGTGTATTTCTTACAAAATAGTGCCATTGCCCATAATGAAGAAGAAACAGCTATTGGTTTCATACAAAGCCAGATAAATAACCACTTCTCCATCAGTGCAATGGAAAACTTGTAAACTTTCTTTCTCATGGGACTTACAGGTCCTGTGTTCTCCTTGTTCTGAAGAGACCTCCTTATTAATGCAGGCATTAGCCATATGGGACAAGTGGTCCCTAAATACCTGCTGAATATCATGTCTTTGACTTCTTTCAGTTCTCTTTCGGATGAGCCAGGTCTGAGCTGATCAACTGAGCTAAGTAACTAGTTTGCTGTAACTGACAAATTGAAGAAGGGCTTATTTGTTGTTCTTGCCTAAAAATGTCTTTGAATGTTTCCTCTGTGAACAGACAGCAAGCATTCAGCATTTGTTAAGGTGTGACTGGTCAGCTGAGTCATGAGGGTTTTTTCCGGTTCCTGTCTGTAGCATGGGACAAGCATTTCTGTAAGAGCACAAGAGCACTCCTGATGCGTTTATCAGTACTGCAACATGTATGTGAACTCTGAATGCACCACCTGTTTTTTTTTCCTTTGCAATTTAGACAGCCACTGTTTGCAAGCCTTTTAGCTGCCTAATCATTCAAATATCCTCCAAAACCAAGAACAAAATGTTTGTGACTATTGTTGAAACAAAGTTGTTTCACAAATCCGAACGTACCCGACATTTGCTTTGTATTATTCCAAATCACACTTTCCTCTTTACAGGTCCAATTTTAGCAGCTCTGACCTAGGGAACCTTTTCTCAGCCACAAGTGTCAGCAATCAACATTTAGTCTGTCTTAAAAACACAGTAAGATCTAGTCTGTCTTTCTTGCCAAGCATCATAAAGTGCATTGATGCTTTCTGTTATTCCGTCTGCTAGGCAACTGCACATCATCTTCATTTATTGCTACGGAGAGGGAGGGGTGACGTGACAAACACTTTCTGCAGGCTGGATGGGAAGTGCAGCTGAGGATTTTGCGCAAGCACCAGAAGTGCAGAACCGTCTGTCTCTCTTTTGGAGACACAAGTGAAGATCAAAATATTTTTTTGTTGTTGTTTTCCTCGGGAAGAAAAGTAAATCTTTTTAACTCTCTGCCAACCCTCCAAATCAGGAAACTTTGAGAGACTCCAAAATGAAGTAAAGGCAAGTTTAGAGATATTTAACAGCTACTGTTAGCAATTGTAAGCTGCCAAAGATTGATATTCCTTCTACCAGACAGGTTGGATATAATGAAAACACAGGGTAATAAGATAGGAAACTGTTATCTAGTCAGTACAAACTGTTAGCTAAATCAATAAATTACAGACTTGGGAACTTCTGTAGGCTGAATTATTGCTGAATTACTTCTCTGGAAAACCACCTCCAATTTTAAAGTTCATTTACTTTTACAAGATATTGGGAAGGAGTCTGCAAGGAGAATGAAGCTACTTCATATATAACAGAAGGAAGTTAAAAGACAGAAAAGAAAAATCAGGGGTAGTGAAAGTGCTGAGCAGTATCTACCTTTCCTTACACTGTGCAATTCCCAGTGTGAGTGCACAAGTCACAACTTACAGAAGTGATTTGTGATTTTGGGATGCTCATTTGAGTTACCTTACAGAATCTCATTTTCAGAAAGTACTGAATAAAACTTCTGAAAAATTGAGCTCCCATAACAAGTGTCACAATGAACATCCAGTGTCACTAGTCATGTCTGTGACCTCGGCCTTGCTGTTGCCAGTAAGTATGAGATCACTTCAAATTCCACACCTACTTTCCAGCTGGAGGATTATACGGTGAAAAGAGCTGTAGTGAATGAAATAGTTCTTTGCTGCCAACTTGATTTTAATTATACAACATGTCCTAACCTTTAGAAAATGTATTTAGATTTAAAAATAATAGTGTGGGGGAGCATGGCAGGGGAAAATGTATGCTTGAGCTTACAAGGGACAAAAGATATTTTCTCCAAGTGATGAACAGATGTGAAAATGGCAATAATATATACATGGGCTTTTGGAACAAAGGGATCATCCAGATGAAGAATATTCTGTTGCTGAAGTAGCTTAATCCTGTGATCCTTATGTGCAGCTTTGATTACATATTAATATGATACCAATGAGGCCTTCATCACTTGTGGTACTGATGTAAGATTAAGTGACCTGCTCAGAGTCATGGCAAATCTCTGGCAAGACTGAGCTGACCCCACATTTCCTGACTCTCTGTGATTTTGGCTTTGTCTCAGCCAAAGGGCTGTGAAAGGAAGGTGAGAGTGGAAGGACCCCCAGGAGAAGGAAGGAATTATTTACACCCAGCTGGAGCAGGGTGGGATGCAAACAGGAAATGTGCAACCTCTTGCTCTCTAGGTGTCACAGTCAAATCTCTTCCTTGTGTGGAGTGGAGGTTTCCAGATCACAGCTTACATTCAGATGAAGTTTTTGCGCAACTGAAAATCCTCTCACCATGTCTGCAAGTGGGGAGAAATTGCTCTAGGTCATCGTGACATGCCACCCTGAACACCAGCAATCCAGCCTTAAGATTAGTAAAACTGGTACCCAATTTGAAATATTTTGCAAAAACCTTGTGTTTCCACCATTTTTATTCCCAGTCCTCTGCACACATCCATATCCACAAAGACTCCACACAGGGGTGCTCCCAAAGCCCAGTTGTTTGCAATCAGGAGATACAGGTTCAGTCCCCGAAGCAGGAGGTGAAGAGCAGGCAGAAGAGCCAGCCTGAGCACTTGAGTCCATCACCAACCCTCTTTCCAGTCTTGCTCCTGCCTGTTAGCCCAGTGGTGGTCCACAGCATCCATGCTGTGCTGAGGAAAAGCTGAATCAGGATTCCCGTTGGTACTTGCAGCCCCTCACATCTGTGAGTATTTCTACCCTCTTGACTCTAAGGATGAAGATCATCTCTTTCTCCTCTCATCATAGCTAGCAAAGTGCACAATGTGGCTCTGACCTGGGGCTGGAGCACTAACTGTTGATTTAAGACAGAAGTTTTCTGAATGGCACTTGTGAATGCATACAGTATCAGAAATTTGTATTACCTTTGGATGAGCAACTTTCTGTGCCTTCCCTTCCACTGCAAGAAATGAATGTACATCTGACTGAATTATTTGACCTCAAACACTAGATGCTGAGGAAGTGTGACCACCTGCTTGCAACGTCCATATGCTCTTCCCTTCTTGTCCGTCTGCTCTGGGCCAGGTTGGAGGGGGCACACAGGGACTGGTGGGTCTCTGATCTGAGCTGGCAAAGCCATTCCTCATTCCTGCACTGAGGCAGCTCTTGTAAAACTTACAAGCTTGTCATTCTGGTTATATCAAAACAGATGTGTGAACAAGCCCAACAAACGTGAACGCTGTTTGAAGCTGGATGCGACCTCTCCAGCCAGCTGCCTCCAGATGTTGGGAGTGACTGGCTTTGTTTTATGTGGCAGATATGAGGCAACTACAAGCTAGTGTAACTGTGAATTTCCATATGGCAAAGCTCCTTGTTTGAAAAGGGCATCAAAAGGAAAAGATAAAAAAATTCAGAACCACGTGGAAGGAAAAGGAAAGCTATTTAGAGCAGATATGGCTTCAGGGGAGCAGCTGGGCTGAGCCCCAGTCTTACACTGGCTGAGGATTTCATCCTAGATCCCTTCACTTTGCAGCCAGCTGGTTACCACCCCCAGTGCTCTCCAAGCAGCTCTGTTTGTTTACTATCACCCCCATAACTTTTTGCAAGTGTTGTTGTGGTTGTTTTGCTCTTTTTCAGCATTACAGGGTAGTTTTTTGCTCTGGGCTGAGGAGCATCTTGATGCAAATGTGAAGCCAGAAGTTTTGACACATGATGGATGCTGACTGAAAGAAAGCTGAATCAATAAGAAGAAAGAAATGTGAGACAGAAGAGCTTCATCACACTACAAAATTCACTTTCCATCACCCTCTAATAGCTGAGATTTTCCTTTGGCCTCTCCCAGAAATCTGTGGCATTAAGCACGTCAAATGGCCACCAAAGGTCCAGCTAACCAAGGATTTTTTTCTCAAAAAGTGGCTGAGGGTGGGTGCCAAAGAAGCAATAAGAGGGAGGCGGGTATGCAGTGACAATCTCCCAGCCTCCAGAGAACTAAAGCCCTATGAGGTACAGTCCCCTGCCTGCCTATGACCAGCCACCTGCCCTAAAGAGATGCCCTATCCCTTCTTTTGGTGACTCCCAGAAGCAGAAAAAAAGTCCTCACAGAGCCCAAGGCCAGTATCCTCATCCTCGTTACTGCTAGTTCCCTGTCAAGGGACTCCCATTAGCTGGCTGAATATTGTCATAGAATCATAGAATCATTTAGGTTGGAAAAGACCTTTAAGGTCATCAAGTCCAACCGTAAACCTAACACTGCCAAGTCCACCACTAAACCATGTCCCTAAGTGCCACATCTACATGTCTTTTAAATACCTCCAGGGATGGTGACTCAACCAGTTTCCTGGACAGCCTGTTCCACAGTCCTCAGAACCGCTGTAAGGGGTCTTGCTGTTGCTGCAAGCTCTCCAGGGGCAGTATTCATCTGCTGACTTCCATCACTGACGTGGAAACTCTCCTGGGTAGGGGCAATTTTTCCAGGGTGTTTATAAACGGCATAGCACATGATAATGCACAGATGCAAGGTACTCTGGCTTCTGGTTTCAAGCCCTGGACTGAAGGGATCTAAACCACCCCTGTTGGGCTATACCACTGATTTCCCTGGGACATGCTTTTGGATAGCTGGGCATTTGCTTCACATGACGTGACTGTAGCAGGACTTCAGGATGCTTTTCCAGAGATGCCTTCTTATTCTAGACAGAGCTTCATCTGCACCCACAAAAAGCCTCACCACTGGAAGGGATCCAAGGCCATGACACAGGCTGGTGCCGCAGGGAGTGCTGTTCAAACCTCCCTGGGAGCACTGAATGTAGTGGTGGCACTGGCAGGCTTTGGAGGAAACCAGTGCACAGTTGTATCCACCAGAGAGGAAGGTCACTCTGACGGTGGACCTCTACACCCTCCTGTTTCAGGAACCCCTCCCACTGGCAGGTAACCATGCCTCGGCTCCTTTCCAGAACTACAACGTCTCAGCCAGGGGAAATTTGTACAGAGCCTGAAGGGAGATGGGGAGCTCTGTAAATCCTCCAGCCCAGACTGTTTCCGTTGATCAGTGGCAGCATGCATTGTACGTCCTGATATCAATGTGATGAATGTTGTGCTGACTTCTGCATTGTGTGTGCCTGTGTACTGAATATTGTCTGCTGGAAAGTAAATAACAGCAGATGAGCAAATGGGGCTGTGATTTCAGTGTCCATAATGTTTCCATCCACAAAATGCAGTAGTTATGCATCATTTTAACGGTAGGAATAGATAAGCAGTCAGCTATCCGTATCCGGAAAATCAAAAAGGAAAGCAACATTAGAGGAAACAGATAGGCAGTGGGTGTTCAAGGGCAATGAGTCATCCTTGCCACAAATAAGGCTCAGAATGAAGAATACTAATAATTAGGCAACATATTTCAAAAGTTCAGCTCTTTCCTCCTTTCCCAAATTATCTTTTATGCCCTGGGGATATTTCGGAATGACAATGTCTGCATTGGGAGGTACACATGAAGAAAATCCACTGTGGGAAGAAATAACCAAATAGTAGAGAAAAATAAAGTTGATCTGTAAAGCTTCTTTTTCCTGAAACTCAGGTGGCTCCTGCAGAGGAAACTGGCATGATGCTGATCAACCAACAGAATAAACACACCTGAGGGAAGGACAAAGCCTGTGGCCACTGACCTCAGCACTTGTGGGAAACATCAATAGCACCCACTTTTTCCCTTTCCCCATGATAGTCATTCCCCTGAGCTTGCTCTGTTCTGGTGCCATTCAGTGAATGAAATGAGTCCCTCTCTCCCCTGGGCAGTGGGTGAACCCAGGAGGAAGGCGTGTGCCTCCCATTTTGGTACACTATCTCTTTCCTAGAACTGGGACCACGCAAAGCTCATGCCTTCTGCTTTGCTGGAGCTGCCTTGGGTTGGAAGCAAAGAGGGTTTTGACCCTGAATCAGGCCAGGTCCTACCCTGGCCAAAATCCTGGACTGTCTGGAGCTGAAGTTTCCAAGGAGCAGATCTGGATAAAGAATACAGATTCCACTTTGAATCCCAGTGCTCTGGCTTCCCGGAGGTTGGAAGCAGAGATAAATGACAGGCTCTGTCTTCACTTATGAGGATTTCTAGGAAAGAAGTCTCTTTGGACCTTCAACATCTCTGAGCATGACATAGTTAACATGTAGTCCTGAAAGCTCTGAATCACAGAGATGTTTGGGCCTGTACTGAGTAGACTAATCCCTTTCTGAACGGGAATAAGACTTAAACCAGCAAACATAAGTTCTTGTGAAACTGCAGGGCTGCAGTATCATCCCCATTCGTTTCCCTCATTCCCTCGGCTGCAGAGCTCTGATTGCAGCAGCCCGACTTCAAACACTGACAAATGTCATCGCTGACACTGCTATGGTGGGTGCACACCATCATTATAATCTGTATGCATTTAGCCATCCCAGCATGATAAGAGAATGATTAGGAGAATAGTTAGAGAGTAAATTAAAAACTCCCAGCAGTTTCCTGTGTGAAGCTACTAACTTACAGGCATATTTTTTCACAGCATTACTGAAAAATGCCATTAGTTATACCTGTGAATACATGTTAGATTTAAACCCCTGGTGAGAATTTTTATTAACATACAAATATGTTAGGGCTCTTATGCTGCTTAAAATGTAATTAACCATCTTCTGAAGATTAAGGGTGCATAATCATAAAAGAACTGCACCCTTGTGCATTTAATTCTTCTAATCTGCTTTATGTTGATGTTAGTGCAGAAGAATAATTGCTGGTTTGCCTTAATAGTTTGGGTTTGTGCTGCAGGAAGAAATTGTTATTGGATGTATTTCTAAACTTCAAATTTGGTAGGTTTGCATTGATGGAAGATGATGAAGTGCACTGAGAGATTAGGAAAAAATTGCTTCTTTTATTCTGCTGCTGCTGTTGCAAATGCCCTGCAGTGGTAAAGCTGTGTTTCAGCTTCATTCAGCAGCCAAAAAAGAGGAAGGGACAGGCACACCCAGTAAATGACAAAGATAAGAGCAATAAACTTTAAATAATCTCTTTAAGTACTAATTTAAACACATAACGTGTCTACCAAGTCATGTGGGGATCCAACAAGATTTTTTGAGAAGCATGTAGAAACTGAGCAACCAACACAAGGCAGAGAGAAAGACTTGATTTGCTGGGTTGTAGTATGGGAGCTGAGTTTGTGAAATGCTCTCTAAAAAAATAAATTTATGATTTTCTGTTGTCATTAAAACATGCTATAGGAGTAGTCCATCCTCCCAGGGCTGTCACAGACCCCATGCAATAGCGATCAGGTTTATCTGAAAAGAGGTTAAAACCTTCGGGGACGCAGAGTACTGCTCTTTAGGGGTATTTCCTTCCTAGCAAAATGATCCATAAAACCAGGTAACTCAGCTTCACAGAAATAATCTTTTTTCCTCCCCCTCTCTTCTAGCATGGCTTCTTGCAAACTAAGAAGAGGTAAAGGAAGAACAGTGAAGACTGTGTTGAAGGCATTTGCCGGTAGTCATGACTGCATGACTTCACACTGAAGTTGTGCAGTAAGTCTGCAGCCTGAGACTGTCTGGTGCTCCATGAAGACCACCAGAGCAGGGAGTTTCCTCCTCACTTGAAGTGAGCAGGGGCTCTGCAAGGTCCTGGAGGAAAAGCAGCTTCCAACAGCAATTTTAGCAACTGGAAAACAATTTTAAAATAATTCCCTACCTTTTTTTTTAAGTAATTAATTTTAGTGGGGTCCCTTAGCACTCAGTTCTCTGTGGGGCCAACAACACCTTGCAGCAGATTGTTGTGACTCTGTTCTAGGGGAGACTGGTGACAGTGTGACCATAGGGAGCAGCAACACACAGCCTGAGAAGGGCTCCTTGGCTGCTTTGTGCTTGTTTTCATTATTTCCAAGTGAACACACAAGCTTTATTGAAAGTTGCTTGTTTTCATTACAGCTTTCTTTTGGCAGGTGTGACAGGCAGCACAGCGGGTTACTCTGGTCCCTTCACCACGCTGAGCTCTTGAGGCAAAGCTGCTTTCTGTAATTCCCTGTAAAGGAGGTGGCCACCATGATCCTTGTGGCCACCTGTGCTCAGGGACCGGTGTGCATGATGTCAGGGAAACTCTTTCCATAGAGAGCACACCCAGCTTCTCCCCCTCAGCACTGACAGGGAGCCGCAGCAGCTGCTGCTTGGAGGAGCGATGGCGGGGGAAACTCCTGCTTCCTGAGTCAAAACCCAGGAAGGCAGTGCAGAAGTTGCCCTGGGTTTTCCATCAGGGCCTCGGACCGGGATGTTGCACAAAGAACATACTGCATTTCTAGTCTTTGGCTGGCTGTCCTTTACTAACATGCAGCAGGGAAATACCAAAGGTTGTTAAAGCATGAACAGTGTTTCAGATACATCTGATGTTTTGTCCCAAGCTGATATTTCCTACTGCCTGCTTTCCAGTAGCACTGGGGGGGAGCTGCATCTGTTTCGGTAGGTGCCAGCAGCACCAATGCAGGGCTGAAGGGTGCTTTCAGATCAGAGCAGACTTCAGCAAGGTGCTCATCATGGCTTGAATCTAGCCTTTTCAGAGAGGCATTAAATAGGTTAAGTCTTAAAATCCTACTGAAATTGTACAAGAGTTGAGTCCTCAATTCCCTTAGGATTTTTTGAGGAGGTGGAATATATATATCCAAGACAATGGAAAGGACACCAGACTCCCATTCCCAGTTCTATTTAGGGACTGCTAGTGTGAATAACCTTGGATAAAGTGAAGTTGAGAACCTGATTAATTCTTCTTGCCATTCAAGCTTGCAATAAATAAGACATGAAACTCCAGAGAGAAAGCCAGCCATTCTTCTGTTCTAACAGTTTGCTGTCAACGCAGGACAATAAAATATGAATATTTTAGATTCATAATGCAGACAAATAGGAAGTAGGAGCTGCATTGTGCTTCGCATGCATGGCTAGCTCAGTAATTCTAATGTGATTATCTCATTGAACTTTTGTGCCATCGCTTAAGGGTAGCTTTGTCTTGCTTAGCTGGTATGTACATATTTGTTTCTTCTACACACAGGTCTATAGCCCTTTTTAAGCTTGTAGAAATAAGGAAGCCTGATTTCCCTCATCTGTCACAAGGTAGCATCCTTCCTTGGCTTTGCTTGGTAGCAGCACAGCTTGAATGAAATCTCTACAGGTTCCCACCAAAATATTTAAATGTCTTCAGGTTGCTTTCCAGCCAGAAGCATGGGAAAATCACATGCACATTTAAAGTATTGTGTCTGTAATGGAGAGATGAGTAGGATAATAAAAACAATAAATGCTCAAATTCAGTCCCCTCCCCAAGCGAAAAATACTTTCAAGACTGGACTAGTTTGGTCAGGGTTTAGTTTCAATGGGCAGTCACTCAGTTATTTGCCCATGGAATCCATTTACCTGTGCCACCCAGTCCCACTGGCCCTGCCAACACAGCAATAGCATGCACCCGATGCAGGGTTGCAAAAAGCAAATCTGGGCAGAGCTGGACAGTGAAGGGGGCTTTACAGGGCAGAACAAGGAAATCTGGGATGCATCGGGAACAGTGACTGAGGAGCAAGAAAAGGCTGTTCTGAAAGACTTCCAGGGAGAAGTTGGGACAGGATTAGTGGTTTAATACTTGACACTATCTCACCTGCAGGCCCCTCAGGCAGGGCATGATGTGAATGATGCATTTCTTACTGCATCTAAGTCCTGGAGGTGATGGCCTCCAGCTCACGTTGGGAAATTGTGCTGAGGACCTAATCCTGGCTGTACTCTCCCGGTTGATGGCATTTGATCTCCTGGAACATGATCACATTACATAATCTGTTTCATTATCCATTTTGTCAAGCTCCTCTAAAAATGAATTAGCTTCCTAGTCCATCTCCCTCTACTCGTTTCCCCAGCAGCGATACCTGCTGAGCTTCACTTGTACTTGCTTGATGAGAAATCCCACTGTCAAAAATATACAGCGGGGAGGGGAGGTGGACAACATGTCCCTTGCTGGGTGCGAGCAGCTGCGGTGCCGGTGGGATCCGCAGCGGAGCGGAGGATCGCGGCGTGCAGGGGGGTTCCTGAAGCGGGGAACCTCAGGGGAGCGGAGAGCCCGGCCAGGAGCCCGCAGCCCGCGCGACAGCGGTGGAGGAGACCTGGGCGGGGCCAGGAGCAACGGCGGGAGATTTAAAGGCGCTGTAACCGACACGAGCGCTCGGTCCCTGAGGCGAGCAGCTGCCGCGCCGGCACGGTCCGCAGCGCAGCGCTCCAGCGCGGTGTGCGGGGGGGGGTCCTGAACCGGGGAACCTCAGAGGAGCGGAGGGACCCCCCAGGAGCCCGCAGCTCCCGCGACAGTGGCTGACGAGACCTGGACAGGGCCAGGAGCAACGGCAGCCAAGCGCCCCCCCCCCCCCCCCCCCCCAAAAAAAAAAAAAAAAAAGAAAAAAGAACCCCCTAGGGGAGCGCCCTTGTACAATAGGTACGAGGCTCTGCGAGTGGAACCAAACAATGATGAAGGCGATGGTTCATCTCGGTTGGAGGTGTCGCCAAGATTAATGAATTGGCCGATTTGACATCGGCCTATGCCCTATGTCAAAACCACTTCCGTTAAGAAAAAAAGACAGGTTATTGTCATAGGAGACTCTCTTCTGAGGGGAACAGAAGGCTCAATATGCTGACCAGACGCTCTTCTTAGGGAAGTCTGCTGCCTCCCTGGGGCTTGGGTTAAAGATGTGACGAGAAAACTTCCTACCCTGGTATAGCCCTTGGATTATTATCCATTACTGCTTTTTCATGTAGGCAGCGACGAAGTTACAATAAGAAATCCAAGGGCAATCAAAAGAGACTTCAGGACCTTGGGACAACTGGTTAAAGGATCAGGAGCACAAGTAGTTTTTCCCTCTATCCTTCCAGTTGCTGGGAAGGATGTTGGAAGAAACAGGAAGACCCAGCTGATCAATACCTGGCTCCATGACTGGTGCCACTGGCAGAATTTTGGATTTTTTGGTCATGGGTTGGTCTACATGATGTCAGGCCCGCTGACGACAGATGGGGCACACCTTTCTCAAAGGGGGAAAAGGATCTTTGTGCAGGAGTTAGCAGGGCTCATTGAAAGAACTTTAAACTAGATTTGAAGGGGGAAAGGGATAAAACTAGGCTCGCTAGTGATAAGCCATGGGGCAGCATGCCAGTGTTTGAGGGATGGTGTGCTAGTGAGGTCCTTCAGTCTGCTCCACGATGTGCTGAGTACACTGGAGCACATTTTAAATGTCTATATACTAATGCGCGCAGCACCTTAGCCATCTCAGTGGGGGTAGGAGGTGGAGATTCATGCAGCAGCAAAGACACAAGGGTTGTTGATACATTAGAAACCACAGAAGCACCTGAGAAGTCACATTGGAAACAGGGCTTCTCCCCACAAAAAGGTGGCAGGGTGATGTGATGTTTGGAGATCGTCTTGGACAGAGATCACGAAATGATAGTTTTCAGCTCTTGAAGAAGTAAGGAGGGGGGTCAGCACAACTGCTGCCTTGGACTTCTGGAGGGCAGACTTTGGCCTGTTTAGGAGACTGGCTGACAGAGTCCCTTGGGAGGCAGTCCTGAAGGGCAAAGCAGTCCAGGAAGGCTGGACATTCTTCATGCAGGAAATCTTAAAGGCACAAGAGCAGGCCGTTCCCATGTGCCAAAAGACGAGCTGGGGGGAAGAAGACCACCCTGACTGAACAGAGAGCTTTGGCTGGAACTCAGGAAAAAAAGGAGAGTATGATCTTTGGAAGAAGGGGCAGGCAACTCAGGAGGACTCCAAGGATGTCATGAGGTTATGAAGGAGAAAATTTGAAGGGCCAAAGCCCAACTAGAACTTAATCTGGCTACTGCTGTAAAAGACAATAAAAAATGTTTCTATAAATACATTAGCAACAAAAGGAGGGCTAAGGAGAATCTCCATCCTTTATTGGATGTGGGAGGAAACATAGTGACAAAGGATGAAGAAAAGGCTGAGGTACTTAATGCCTTCTTTGCCGCAGTCTTTAATAGTAAGACCAGTTGTTCTCTGGGTACCCAGCCCCCTGAGCTGGAAGACAGGGACAGGGAGCAGAATGAAGCCCCCATAATCCAAGGGGAAATGGTTAGCGACCTGCTACACCACTTAGACACACACAAGTCTATGGGGCTGGATGAAATCCACCCGAATACTGAGAGAGCTGGCAGAAGTGCTAACCAAGCCACTTTCAATCCTTTATCAGCAGTCCTGGCTAACCGGGGAGGTCCCAGTTGACTGGAGGTTGGCAAATATGATGCCCATCTACAAGAAGGGCTGGAAGGAGGATCTGGGGAACTACAGGCCTGTCAGTTTGACCTTGGTGCTGGGGAAGGTTATGGAGCAGATCATCCTGAGTGCCATCATGCAGCATGTACAGGACAACCAGGTGATCAGGCCCAGTCAGCATGGGTTTGTGAAAGGCAGGTCCTGCTCGACTAATGTGATCTCCTTCTATGAGAAGGTGACCCACTTAGTGGATGAGGGAACGGCTGTGCATGTTGTCTACCTAGACTTTAGTAAAGCCTTTGACACCGTTTCCCACAGCATTCTCCTGGAGAAACTGCCTGGCTGCTCATGGCTTGGATGGGCGTACGCTTCGGTGGGTAAAAAACTGGCTGGATGGCTGGGCCCAAAGAGTTGTGGTGAACGGAGTTAAATCCAGTTGGCGGCCAGTCACAAGTGGTGTTCCCCAGGGCTCAGCATTGGGTCCAGTTCTGTTTAATAGCAATGATCTGGACAAGGGGATCGGGTGCACCCTCAGTAAGTTTGCAGACCACACCAAATTGTGCAGGAGTGTTGATCTGTTTGAGGATAGGAAGGCTCTACAGAGGGATCTGGACAGGCTGGATCGATGGGATGAGGCCAACTGTATGAGGTTCAACAAGGCAAGGTCCTGTACTTTGGCCACAACAACCCACAGGCTTGGGGAAGAGTGGCTCGAAAGCTGCCTGGCAGAAAAGGACCTGGAAGTGTTGTTGGTCGATACCCAGCTGAATATGAGCCAGCAGTGTGCCCAGGTGGCCAAAAAGGCCAATAGCATCCTGGCTTGTATCAGAAATAGTATGGCCAGCAGGACTAGGGAAGTGATCGTCCCCCTGTACTCAGCACTGGTGAGGCCGCACCTCGAATACTGTGTTTGGTTTTGGGCCCCTCACTACAAGAAAGACATTGAGGTGCTGGAGCGAACGCATTGCTTTGGGTTGCCTCAGTCTCAGGGCCAGGTCTTCAGGGGGCCCTGTGCTGGCTACTGCTGCTCCAGTGGACACAACCTCTGCATCATGGAAAGCTGTGAACCCCTGAGGTCCAAGGGAGTTTGACTCAAGCTGCCACTATGTAGTGAGGGATTGTGTATCCAGCTCCGCACACAAACAAGAGAGTGCTGTTCAGGGAAACCTCCTTTCCCATCTGAGCCTGACATACCACAGAGCAACAAACAATGTGCAGAGTTGTGGAGGATGGTGCATTATTCTTATTGCCCCAGCGCAGGAGCACAGAGACGCAGGGGAGCCTTATTAAAGAATCAGTGAAACCAGAGCCCACTGAATCAGCTCTTCTGCAAAATGCCCCACAGCTCGGGGCCTGCTGAGCAGTCAGCACCCAAATCCCGTGTTCCCCAACAAAGGCTTGCACAGACACTCACTGACAGAGAAACATGATACCCTTACGCAGGGTAAAGATCCCAGAGGGAATGGAGTCTCTCGAATACCGTGGGCGATCACTGACCAGGTGGTAATGCAGCCTCTATCACAAGCCTCCTTGCAACAGCCTCTTCAGCTGCATCAGGTACGACTCCCCAGACTGTGGTTTTGCTGTGGAGAAAACGTGCAGGAGCAATTCCCACTGCTGACTGAGTAGCGTCTTCTCCATGTCCAGTGTGCTCAGTTCTGCAGCACCACCTCCCCGGGGAGTGTCTGGTATGGGCAGATTGTCCACCCCAGCATCAGAGAACACATGGAGGCACATCAGTGGTGCTTCTCACTTGGGAATTTTTAGGCCCCTGTGAAATCGCCACATGGGATGTGACAGTTCGATGCGAAAGCAGGGTAAAACTCATCTTTGCAGCCACTGCAGTCATCACCAGATGCTATGCTGAGGACACCATCTGAAGGATGGTGTTGCCACTCTTGATTTTACCTTTCCTTTCTGTCTCCTGCACCAGCCTCTTCAACGACCTCAGCTTCTCTCTTTGGATCTCTCTCTCTCTCTGCCCACCTCGCACTGCTGGTAGCGCTGACCTCTGCCTACTCCATGCTCACAAATGTGTCCGAGTTGCCTTGCTGCACCGCCAAGATCAACTCAATGGAGAGGGATCTCTGGAAGGAGTCGGTCAGCTTGAGCTTGCAGAAGCGCGTGGAGGGCAGCACCGTTAGCTTCCATGTGTCCGCCTGAGGCACAGCAACGGAGGCTGCTGCCATCAGCTCCTGGAGCCAGAAGGCGGTTTTCTGCACGTCGAGGTACGAGTGCGTGCAGAGGGTTTGTAGGAGGCTGGCTTCCTGACTGCTCCTCAGCTCGTCCTCAGGGTGGTGGAGGAAGCAGAGCACGTCCCCCAGCCACCGCTCCCTTCTGCACATGCACGTCAGTTCCACACGCAGGCGGGAGCTCCTCCCCAGCATCTCCCCTTCGGTGCCCAGCTCGAGGTGGAAGGAGTGCCCGGGGGGTGGCTTCAGGGGCACAAGCAGGCAATAGACAAGGTCTTCTCCACAGGCATCCTGGCCTTCTAGGAAGCCGCCCACTCCGACAGCTAGCTGCAGCCGCGGCATGAAGTCATTGCCGGAGAGGATTTGAGAGACGCAGAGAAGGTCGTTCACCACGTCTTCCACCACCATGCATATTTTTTGCCTGTTCGGCAGTGGCCACGACGTGTACACGCCCAGAAGCCTGTCCATATGTAACGGCTCTTCCCCCTCTTCTTCTTCCACCTCCTCCTCCTCCTCCTCCTCTTCCTCTTCCTCTTCCTCTTCCTCCTCCTCCTCCTCCTCCTCTTCAAGGCGCCTGAAGCTGCAATGCTTGCTGCTGCTTCCTGGCTCATGGCTCCTCTTCCAGAGCCACCAGCAGAGCCAAAAGAGCAGGACCAGGCCTCCAGCAAAGGCCCAGGACTGCCACTGCTGAAAGGCAGCACAGAGCACGGCTCCCCTGGCCATCCCGCTCGGCGCCTGGGGGCTCTGCTCCATCTCTTCAAGCAGCTGAGCCATGTCCTGGATCAGCTGCTCCACATGCTGCTGCAGGTGCCGGTGCGTAGCTGCACGCAGGTCATGTCCGACCTCCGGTGGCAAGTGGATGATGCCCAGCACAGTCAAGGCGTACGCTATCACCAGAGCCATGGCCTGCAGGAGAGGGGAGAGAAGGGTGCTCAGTGGGGCTGGGCCGGGGGGAGCGGTGGCGGGAGCCGCAGGGACATGGGGGCAGGCAGGAGAGGGGGTGAGGGAGCTGGGAGGCAGCAAGGCCTGCACCCAGCCCCGGCGCTGGCAGCTCCGTGCCCTGCCCACGGCGCTCTCCTGGGCGCCAGGCCCTCGTTGCAGGTTCAGACCCGCTCCCCGGGGGCCCGTGTTTCTGCCCTGGCCCTCGTCCAGCCCAGCCCGACCTCCCCGCCGTGTGCACACTCACCGCTGGCCCGGGCCGGACTGGGGCAGCACTGCCTGCTGTTGGCCCTGATAACTGCCCCCATTGTCACGCGTCCCTTGTGCTGTCACATGCGCCAGAGCGCATCACAGACACGCCCTCGCCTCGCCTCACCTGGCCTCGCCTCTTCTGCTCCATTTACTTTTCCCTTTTCTGTTTCCGTTTTTCTTCCCCTCTTTTCTTCTCCCTTTTCTTCTCTTGTTCTCCTGCCTCTTCTTTCTCCTCTTCCAGTCCATGTGCCTTTTCCCTTCCTTTGCCTCCCTTTTCCTTCTCTGTTGTGCCCCACTCCCGCCTTGTCTTCTTTCTCTCCTTATCTTCTACCGTGGGGAGCCCACACCGGACCAGGGTCCCGACATGAGCTGTGGCTCGTAGAGAGGAGCCAAGACAGGAGCAGGTTTTCTGGCAAGAGCTGTGGCCCGTGGGGGAGCTGCGCTGGAGCAGCTCTTGAAGAACTGCAGCCCATGGGAAGGACCCATGGGAAGGAGAAATATTATGAACTGACCGCAACCCCTATTGCCCATCCCCTGTGCTGCGCGGGGGGGAGGAGGCAAAGGAGTTGGGAGTGAAGGAGCGAGGTTGTGCCTGGGAAGAAGGCGTGGGGGGTTGCGGGAAGGTGTTTTTAGTTTTGACTTTGCTACTCACCATCCTACTCTACTTCCGAACGACAATAAATGACATTAATTTTCCCCAAGTCGAGTCTGTTTTGCCTGTGACGGTAATTGTTAAGCAATCTCCCTGTCCTCATCCCAACCCACGAGCTTTTCCATCTCATTTTCTCCCCCTGTCCTGCTGAGGAGGGGGGATGAGACAGCGGCTTGGTGGGTACCTGGCAGCCAGCCAAGGTCAACCCACCACATCAGCAGAGGTTCATCACCTGCCTCCTGCCTCTCTGCAGCCTGGTGTATGCACCTTCTTCCCACCCTGCTATGCTCACATCCCAAGGCAGTTAATGGCCGGCGCATCCAGCCCGCGTTCTTTCTTCTCTCAGCGTATTTACAGGCAGCTTTTGAAAAACAGATTTATTGGCATCTTTGCCCAGGGTAAAAGTCCCGGAGGGAAGAGAGTCTCGGGAAGAGGGTGGGCGGTCGCTGTCCAGGTGGTAAGGCAGTCTCTGTCGCGAGCTTCCTTGCAGCGAAAGGCCTCTTTGGCCACCTCGCGCTCTCCCTCTGGCTCGCTCTCTCTCTCTGCCCACCTCGCACTGCTGGTAGCGCTGACCTCTGCCTACTCCATGCTCACAAATGTGTCCGAGTTGCCTTGCTGCACCGCCAAGATCAACTCAATGGAGAGGGATCTCTGGAAGGAGTCGGTCAGCTTGAGCTTGCAGAAGCGCGTGGAGGGCAGCACCGTTAGCTTCCATGTGTCCGCCTGAGGCACAGCAACGGAGGCTGCTGCCATCAGCTCCTGGAGCCAGAAGGCGGTTTTCTGCACGTCGAGGTACGAGTGCGTGCAGAGGGTTTGTAGGAGGCTGGCTTCCTGACTGCTCCTCAGCTCGTCCTCAGGGTGGTGGAGGAAGCAGAGCACGTCCCCCAGCCACCGCTCCCTTCTGCACATGCACGTCAGTTCCACACGCAGGCGGGAGCTCCTCCCCAGCATCTCCCCTTCGGTGCCCAGCTCGAGGTGGAAGGAGTGCCCGGGGGGTGGCTTCAGGGGCACAAGCAGGCGATAGACAAGGTCTTCTCCACAGGCATCCTGGCCTTCTAGGAAGCCGCCCACTCCGACAGCTAGCTGCAGCCGTGGCATGAAGTCATTGCCGGAGAGGATTTGAGAGACGCAGAGAAGGTCGTTCACCACGTCTTCCACCACCATGCATATTTTTTGCCTGTTCGGCAGTGGCCACGACGTGTACACGCCCAGAAGCCTGTCCATATGTAACGGCTCTTCCCCCTCTTCTTCTTCCACCTCCTCCTCCTCCTCCTCCTCTTCCTCTTCCTCTTCCTCTTCCTCCTCCTCCTCCTCTTCCTCCTCCTCCTCCTCCTCCTCTTCAAGGCGCCTGAAGCTGCAATGCTTGCTGCTGCTTCCTGGCTCATGGCTCCTCTTCCAGAGCCACCAGCAGAGCCAAAAGAGCAGGACCAGGCCTCCAGCAAAGGCCCAGGACTGCCACTGCTGAAAGGCAGCACAGAGCACGGCTCCCCTGGCCATCCCGCTCGGCGCCTGGGGGCTCTGCTCCATCTCTTCAAGCAGCTGAGCCATGTCCTGGATCAGCTGCTCCACATGCTGCTGCAGGTGCCGGTGCGTAGCTGCACGCAGGTCATGTCCGACCTCCGGTGGCAAGTGGATGATGCCCAGCACAGTCAAGGCGTACGCTATCACCAGAGCCATGGCCTGCAGGAGAGGGGAGAGAAGGGTGCTCAGTGGGGCTGGGCCGGGGGGAGCGGTGGCGGGAGCCGCAGGGACATGGGGGCAGGCAGGAGAGGGGGTGAGGGAGCTGGGAGGCAGCAAGGCCTGCACCCAGCCCCGGCGCTGGCAGCTCCGTGCCCTGCCCACGGCGCTCTCCTGGGCGCCAGGCCCTCGTTGCAGGTTCAGACCCGCTCCCCGGGGGCCCGTGTTTCTGCCCTGGCCCTCGTCCAGCCCAGCCCGACCTCCCCGCCGTGTGCACACTCACCGCTGGCCCGGGCCGGACTGGGGCAGCACTGCCTGCTGTTGGCCCTGATAACTGCCCCCATTGTCACGCGTCCCTTGTGCTGTCACATGCGCCAGAGCGCATCACAGACACGCCCTCGCCTCGCCTCACCTGGCCTCGCCTCTTCTGCTCCATTTACTTTTCCCTTTCCTGTTTCCGTTTTTCTTCCCCTCTTTTCTTCTCCCTTTTCTTCTCTTGTTCTCCTGCCTCTTCTTTCTCCTCTTCCAGTCCATGTGCCTTTTCCCTTCCTTTGCCTCCCTTTTCCTTCTCTGTTGTGCCCCACTCCCGCCTTGTCTTCTTTCTCTCCTTATCTTCTACCGTGGGGAGCCCACACCGGACCAGGGTCCCGACATGAGCTGTGGCTCGTAGAGAGGAGCCAAGACAGGAGCAGGTTTTCTGGCAAGAGCTGTGGCCCGTGGGGGAGCTGCGCTGGAGCAGCTCTTGAAGAACTGCAGCCCATGGGAAGGACCCATGGGAAGGAGAAATATTATGAACTGACCGCAACCCCTATTCCCCATCCCCTGTGCTGCGCGGGGGGGAGGAGGCAAAGGAGTTGGGAGTGAAGGAGCGAGGTTGTGCCTGGGAAGAAGGCGTGGGGGGTTGCGGGAAGGTGTTTTTAGTTTTGACTTTGCTACTCACCATCCTACTCTACTTCCGAACGACAATAAATGACATTAATTTTCCCCAAGTCGAGTCTGTTTTGCCTGTGACGGTAATTGTTAAGCAATCTCCCTGTCCTCATCCCAACCCACGAGCTTTTCCATCTCATTTTCTCCCCCTGTCCTGCTGAGGAGGGGGGATGAGACAGCGGCTTGGTGGGTACCTGGCAGCCAGCCAAGGTCAACCCACCACATCAGCAGAGGTTCATCACCTGCCTCCTGCCTCTCTGCAGCCTGGTGTATGCACCTTCTTCCCACCCTGCTATGCTCACATCCCAAGGCAGTTAATGGCCGGCGCATCCAGCCCGCGTTCTTTCTTCTCTCAGCGTATTTACAGGCAGCTTTTGAAAAACAGATTTATTGGCATCTTTGCCCAGGGTAAAAGTCCCGGAGGGAAGAGAGTCTCGGGAAGAGGGTGGGCGGTCGCTGTCCAGGTGGTAAGGCAGTCTCTGTCGCGAGCTTCCTTGCAGCGAAAGGCCTCTTTGGCCACCTCGCGCTCTCCCTCTGGCTCGCTCTCTCTCTCTGCCCACCTCGCACTGCTGGTAGCGCTGACCTCTGCCTACTCCATGCTCACAAATGTGTCCGAGTTGCCTTGCTGCACCGCCAAGATCAACTCAATGGAGAGGGATCTCTGGAAGGAGTCGGTCAGCTTGAGCTTGCAGAAGCGCGTGGAGGGCAGCACCGTTAGCTTCCATGTGTCCGCCTGAGGCACAGCAACGGAGGCTGCTGCCATCAGCTCCTGGAGCCAGAAGGCGGTTTTCTGCACGTCGAGGTACGAGTGCGTGCAGAGGGTTTGTAGGAGGCTGGCTTCCTGACTGCTCCTCAGCTCGTCCTCAGGGTGGTGGAGGAAGCAGAGCACGTCCCCCAGCCACCGCTCCCTTCTGCACATGCACGTCAGTTCCACACGCAGGCGGGAGCTCCTCCCCAGCATCTCCCCTTCGGTGCCCAGCTCGAGGTGGAAGGAGTGCCCGGGGGGTGGCTTCAGGGGCACAAGCAGGCGATAGACAAGGTCTTCTCCACAGGCATCCTGGCCTTCTAGGAAGCCGCCCACTCCGACAGCTAGCTGCAGCCGCGGCATGAAGTCATTGCCGGAGAGGATTTGAGAGACGCAGAGAAGGTCGTTCACCACGTCTTCCACCACCATGCATATTTTTTGCCTGTTCGGCAGTGGCCACGACGTGTACACGCCCAGAAGCCTGTCCATATGTAACGGCTCTTCCCCCTCTTCTTCTTCCACCTCCTCCTCCTCCTCCTCCTCCTCCTCTTCCTCTTCCTCTTCCTCCTCCTCCTCCTCCTCCTCTTCCTCCTCCTCCTCCTCCTCCTCTTCAAGGCGCCTGAAGCTGCAATGCTTGCTGCTGCTTCCTGGCTCATGGCTCCTCTTCCAGAGCCACCAGCAGAGCCAAAAGAGCAGGACCAGGCCTCCAGCAAAGGCCCAGGACTGCCACTGCTGAAAGGCAGCACAGAGCACGGCTCCCCTGGCCATCCCGCTCGGCGCCTGGGGGCTCTGCTCCATCTCTTCAAGCAGCTGAGCCATGTCCTGGATCAGCTGCTCCACATGCTGCTGCAGGTGCCGGTGCGTAGCTGCACGCAGGTCATGTCCGACCTCCGGTGGCAAGTGGATGATGCCCAGCACAGTCAAGGCGTACGCTATCACCAGAGCCATGGCCTGCAGGAGAGGGGAGAGAAGGGTGCTCAGTGGGGCTGGGCCGGGGGGAGCGGTGGCGGGAGCCGCAGGGACATGGGGGCAGGCAGGAGAGGGGGTGAGGGAGCTGGGAGGCAGCAAGGCCTGCACCCAGCCCCGGCGCTGGCAGCTCCGTGCCCTGCCCACGGCGCTCTCCTGGGCGCCAGGCCCTCGTTGCAGGTTCAGACCCGCTCCCCGGGGGCCCGTGTTTCTGCCCTGGCCCTCGTCCAGCCCAGCCCGACCTCCCCGCCGTGTGCACACTCACCGCTGGCCCGGGCCGGACTGGGGCAGCACTGCCTGCTGTTGGCCCTGATAACTGCCCCCATTGTCACGCGTCCCTTGTGCTGTCACATGCGCCAGAGCGCATCACAGACACGCCCTCGCCTCGCCTCACCTGGCCTCGCCTCTTCTGCTCCATTTACTTTTCCCTTTCCTGTTTCCGTTTTTCTTCCCCTCTTTTCTTCTCCCTTTTCTTCTCTTGTTCTCCTGCCTCTTCTTTCTCCTCTTCCAGTCCATGTGCCTTTTCCCTTCCTTTGCCTCCCTTTTCCTTCTCTGTTGTGCCCCACTCCCGCCTTGTCTTCTTTCTCTCCTTATCTTCTACCGTGGGGAGCCCACACCGGACCAGGGTCCCGACATGAGCTGTGGCTCGTAGAGAGGAGCCAAGACAGGAGCAGGTTTTCTGGCAAGAGCTGTGGCCCGTGGGGGAGCTGCGCTGGAGCAGCTCTTGAAGAACTGCAGCCCATGGGAAGGACCCATGGGAAGGAGAAATATTATGAACTGACCGCAACCCCTATTCCCCATCCCCTGTGCTGCGCGGGGGGGAGGAGGCAAAGGAGTTGGGAGTGAAGGAGCGAGGTTGTGCCTGGGAAGAAGGCGTGGGGGGTTGCGGGAAGGTGTTTTTAGTTTTGACTTTGCTACTCACCATCCTACTCTACTTCCGAACGACAATAAATGACATTAATTTTCCCCAAGTCGAGTCTGTTTTGCCTGTGACGGTAATTGTTAAGCAATCTCCCTGTCCTCATCCCAACCCACGAGCTTTTCCATCTCATTTTCTCCCCCTGTCCTGCTGAGGAGGGGGGATGAGACAGCGGCTTGGTGGGTACCTGGCAGCCAGCCAAGGTCAACCCACCACATCAGCAGAGGTTCATCACCTGCCTCCTGCCTCTCTGCAGCCTGGTGTATGCACCTTCTTCCCACCCTGCTATGCTCACATCCCAAGGCAGTTAATGGCCGGCGCATCCAGCCCGCGTTCTTTCTTCTCTCAGCGTATTTACAGGCAGCTTTTGAAAAACAGATTTATTGGCATCTTTGCCCAGGGTAAAAGTCCCGGAGGGAAGAGAGTCTCGGGAAGAGGGTGGGCGGTCGCTGTCCAGGTGGTAAGGCAGTCTCTGTCGCGAGCTTCCTTGCAGCGAAAGGCCTCTTTGGCCACCTCGCGCTCTCCCTCTGGCTCGCTCTCTCTCTCTGCCCACCTCGCACTGCTGGTAGCGCTGACCTCTGCCTACTCCATGCTCACAAATGTGTCCGAGTTGCCTTGCTGCACCGCCAAGATCAACTCAATGGAGAGGGATCTCTGGAAGGAGTCGGTCAGCTTGAGCTTGCAGAAGCGCGTGGAGGGCAGCACCGTTAGCTTCCATGTGTCCGCCTGAGGCACAGCAACGGAGGCTGCTGCCATCAGCTCCTGGAGCCAGAAGGCGGTTTTCTGCACGTCGAGGTACGAGTGCGTGCAGAGGGTTTGTAGGAGGCTGGCTTCCTGACTGCTCCTCAGCTCGTCCTCAGGGTGGTGGAGGAAGCAGAGCACGTCCCCCAGCCACCGCTCCCTTCTGCACATGCACGTCAGTTCCACACGCAGGCGGGAGCTCCTCCCCAGCATCTCCCCTTCGGTGCCCAGCTCGAGGTGGAAGGAGTGCCCGGGGGGTGGCTTCAGGGGCACAAGCAGGCGATAGACAAGGTCTTCTCCACAGGCATCCTGGCCTTCTAGGAAGCCGCCCACTCCGACAGCTAGCTGCAGCCGCGGCATGAAGTCATTGCCGGAGAGGATTTGAGAGACGCAGAGAAGGTCGTTCACCACGTCTTCCACCACCATGCATATTTTTTGCCTGTTCGGCAGTGGCCACGACGTGTACACGCCCAGAAGCCTGTCCATATGTAACGGCTCTTCCCCCTCTTCTTCTTCCACCTCCTCCTCCTCCTCCTCCTCCTCCTCCTCCTCTTCCTCTTCCTCTTCCTCTTCCTCTTCCTCTTCCTCTTCCTCTTCCTCTTCCTCTTCCTCTTCCTCCTCCTCCTCCTCTTCCTCCTCCTCCTCCTCCTCCTCTTCAAGGCGCCTGAAGCTGCAATGCTTGCTGCTGCTTCCTGGCTCATGGCTCCTCTTCCAGAGCCACCAGCAGAGCCAAAAGAGCAGGACCAGGCCTCCAGCAAAGGCCCAGGACTGCCACTGCTGAAAGGCAGCACAGAGCACGGCTCCCCTGGCCATCCCGCTCGGCGCCTGGGGGCTCTGCTCCATCTCTTCAAGCAGCTGAGCCATGTCCTGGATCAGCTGCTCCACATGCTGCTGCAGGTGCCGGTGCGTAGCTGCACGCAGGTCATGTCCGACCTCCGGTGGCAAGTGGATGATGCCCAGCACAGTCAAGGCGTACGCTATCACCAGAGCCATGGCCTGCAGGAGAGGGGAGAGAAGGGTGCTCAGTGGGGCTGGGCCGGGGGGAGCGGTGGCGGGAGCCGCAGGGACATGGGGGCAGGCAGGAGAGGGGGTGAGGGAGCTGGGAGGCAGCAAGGCCTGCACCCAGCCCCGGCGCTGGCAGCTCCGTGCCCTGCCCACGGCGCTCTCCTGGGCGCCAGGCCCTCGTTGCAGGTTCAGACCCGCTCCCCGGGGGCCCGTGTTTCTGCCCTGGCCCTCGTCCAGCCCAGCCCGACCTCCCCGCCGTGTGCACACTCACCGCTGGCCCGGGCCGGACTGGGGCAGCACTGCCTGCTGTTGGCCCTGATAACTGCCCCCATTGTCACGCGTCCCTTGTGCTGTCACATGCGCCAGAGCGCATCACAGACACGCCCTCGCCTCGCCTCACCTGGCCTCGCCTCTTCTGCTCCATTTACTTTTCCCTTTTCTGTTTCCGTTTTTCTTCCCCTCTTTTCTTCTCCCTTTTCTTCTCTTGTTCTCCTGCCTCTTCTTTCTCCTCTTCCAGTCCATGTGCCTTTTCCCTTCCTTTGCCTCCCTTTTCCTTCTCTGTTGTGCCCCACTCCCGCCTTGTCTTCTTTCTCTCCTTATCTTCTACCGTGGGGAGCCCACACCGGACCAGGGTCCCGACATGAGCTGTGGCTCGTAGAGAGGAGCCAAGACAGGAGCAGGTTTTCTGGCAAGAGCTGTGGCCCGTGGGGGAGCTGCGCTGGAGCAGCTCTTGAAGAACTGCAGCCCATGGGAAGGACCCATGGGAAGGAGAAATATTATGAACTGACCGCAACCCCTATTCCCCATCCCCTGTGCTGCGCGGGGGGGGAGGAGGCAAAGGAGTTGGGAGTGAAGGAGCGAGGTTGTGCCTGGGAAGAAGGCGTGGGGGGTTGCGGGAAGGTGTTTTTAGTTTTGACTTTGCTACTCACCATCCTACTCTACTTCCGAACGACAATAAATGACATTAATTTTCCCCAAGTCGAGTCTGTTTTGCCTGTGACGGTAATTGTTAAGCAATCTCCCTGTCCTCATCCCAACCCACGAGCTTTTCCATCTCATTTTCTCCCCCTGTCCTGCTGAGGAGGGGGGATGAGACAGCGGCTTGGTGGGTACCTGGCAGCCAGCCAAGGTCAACCCACCACATCAGCAGAGGTTCATCACCTGCCTCCTGCCTCTCTGCAGCCTGGTGTATGCACCTTCTTCCCACCCTGCTATGCTCACATCCCAAGGCAGTTAATGGCCGGCGCATCCAGCCCGCGTTCTTTCTTCTCTCAGCGTATTTACAGGCAGCTTTTGAAAAACAGATTTATTGGCATCTTTGCCCAGGGTAAAAGTCCCGGAGGGAAGAGAGTCTCGGGAAGAGGGTGGGCGGTCGCTGTCCAGGTGGTAAGGCAGTCTCTGTCGCGAGCTTCCTTGCAGTGAAAGGCCTCTTTGGCCACCTCGTGCTCTCCCTCTGGCTCACTCTCTCTCTCTGCCCACCTCGCACTGCTGGTAGCGCTGACCTCTGCCTACTCCATGCTCACAAATGTGTCCGAGTTGCCTTGCTGCACCGCCAAGATCAACTCAATGGAGAGGGATCTCTGGAAGGAGTCGGTCAGCTTGAGCTTGCAGAAGCGCGTGGAGGGCAGCACCGTTAGCTTCCATGTGTCCGCCTGAGGCACAGCAACGGAGGCTGCTGCCATCAGCTCCTGGAGCCAGAAGGCGGTTTTCTGCACGTCGAGGTACGAGTGCGTGCAGAGGGTTTGTAGGAGGCTGGCTTCCTGACTGCTCCTCAGCTCGTCCTCAGGGTGGTGGAGGAAGCAGAGCACGTCCCCCAGCCACCGCTCCCTTCTGCACATGCACGTCAGTTCCACACGCAGGCGGGAGCTCCTCCCCAGCATCTCCCCTTCGGTGCCCAGCTCGAGGTGGAAGGAGTGCCCGGGGGGTGGCTTCAGGGGCACAAGCAGGCGATAGACAAGGTCTTCTCCACAGGCATCCTGGCCTTCTAGGAAGCCGCCCACTCCGACAGCTAGCTGCAGCCGCGGCATGAAGTCATTGCCGGAGAGGATTTGAGAGACGCAGAGAAGGTCGTTCACCACGTCTTCCACCACCATGCATATTTTTTGCCTGTTCGGCAGTGGCCACGACGTGTACACGCCCAGAAGCCTGTCCATATGTAACGGCTCTTCCCCCTCTTCTTCTTCCACCTCCTCCTCCTCCTCTTCCTCTTCCTCTTCCTCCTCCTCCTCCTCTTCCTCCTCCTCCTCCTCTTCCTCCTCCTCCTCCTCCTCCTCCTCCTCCTCCTCCTCCTCCTCCTCCTCTTCAAGGCACCTGAAGCTGCAATGCTTGCTGCTGCTTCCTGGCTCATGGCTCCTCTTCCAGAGCCACCAGCAGAGCCAAAAGAGCAGGACCAGGCCTCCAGCAAAGGCCCAGAACTGCCACTGCTGAAAGGCAGCACAGAGCACGGCTCCCCTGGCCATCCCGCTCGGCTCCTGGGGGCTCTGCTCCATCTCTTCAAGCAGCGGAGCCATGTCCTGGATCAGCTGCTCCACATGCTGCTGCAGGTGCCCGTGTGTAGCTGCACGCAGGTCATCTCCGACCGCCGGTGGCAAGTGGATGATGCCCAGCACAGTCAAGGCGTACGCTATCACCAGAGCCATGGCCTACAGGAGAGGGGAGAGAAGGGTGCTCAGTGGGGCTGGGCCGGGGGGAGCGGTGGCGGGAGCCGCAGGGACATGGGGGCAGGCAGGAGAGGGGGTGAGGGAGCTGGGAGGCAGCAAGGCCTGCACCCAGCCCCGGCGCTGGCAGCTCCGTGCCCTGCCCACGGCGCTCTCCTGGGCGCCAGGCCCTCGTTGCAGGTTCAGACCCGCTCCCCGGGGGCCCGTGTTTCTGCCCTGGCCCTCGTCCAGCCCAGCCCGACCTCCCCGCCGTGTGCACACTCACCGCTGGCCCGGGCCGGACTGGGGCAGCACTGCCTGCTGTTGGCCCTGATAACTGCCCCCATTGTCACGCGTCCCTTGTGCTGTCACATGCGCCAGAGCGCATCACAGACACGCCCTCGCCTCGCCTCACCTGGCCTCGCCTCTTCTGCTCCATTTACTTTTCCCTTTTCTGTTTCCGTTTTTCTTCCCCTCTTTTCTTCTCCCTTTTCTTCTCTTGTTCTCCTGCCTCTTCTTTCTCCTCTTCCAGTCCATGTGCCTTTTCCCTTCCTTTGCCTCCCTTTTCCTTCTCTGTTGTGCCCCACTCCCGCCTTGTCTTCTTTCTCTCCTTATCTTCTACCGTGGGGAGCCCACACCGGACCAGGGTCCCGACATGAGCTGTGGCTCGTAGAGAGGAGCCAAGACAGGAGCAGGTTTTCTGGCAAGAGCTGTGGCCCGTGGGGGAGCTGCGCTGGAGCAGCTCTTGAAGAACTGCAGCCCATGGGAAGGACCCATGGGAAGGAGAAATATTATGAACTGACTGCAACCCCTATTGCCCATCCCCTGTGCTGCGCGGGGGGGAGGAGGCAAAGGAGTTGGGAGTGATGGAGCGAGGTTGTGCCTGGGAAGAAGGCGTGGGGGGTTGCGGGAAGGTGTTTTTAGTTTTGACTTTGCTACTCACCATCCTACTCTACTTCCGAACGACAATAAATGACATTAATTTTCCCCAAGTCGAGTCTGTTTTGCCTGTGACGGTAATTGTTAAGCAGTCTCCCTGTCCTCATCCCAACCCACGAGCTTTTCCATCTCATTTTCTCCCCCTGTCCTGCTGAGGAGGGGGGATGAGACAGCGGCTTGGTGGGTACCTGGCAGCCAGCCAAGGTCAACCCACCACATCAGCAGAGGTTCATCACCTGCCTCCTGCCTCTCTGCAGCCTGGTGTATGCACCTTCTTCCCACCCTGCTATGCTCACATCCCAAGGCAGTTAATGGCCGGCGCATCCAGCCCGCGTTCTTTCTTCTCTCAGCGTATTTACAGGCAGCTTTTGAAAAACAGATTTATTGGCATCTTTGCCCAGGGTAAAAGTCCCGGAGGGAAGAGAGTCTCGGGAAGAGGGTGGGCGGTCGCTGTCCAGGTGGTAAGGCAGTCTCTGTCGCGAGCTTCCTTGCAGCGAAAGGCCTCTTTGGCCACCTCGCGCTCTCCCTCTGGCTCGCTCTCTCTCTCTGCCCACCTCGCACTGCTGGTAGCGCTGACCTCTGCCTACTCCATGCTCACAAATGTGTCCGAGTTGCCTTGCTGCACCGCCAAGATCAACTCAATGGAGAGGGATCTCTGGAAGGAGTCGGTCAGCTTGAGCTTGCAGAAGCGCGTGGAGGGCAGCACCGTTAGCTTCCATGTGTCCGCCTGAGGCACAGCAACGGAGGCTGCTGCCATCAGCTCCTGGAGCCAGAAGGCGGTTTTCTGCACGTCGAGGTACGAGTGCGTGCAGAGGGTTTGTAGGAGGCTGGCTTCCTGACTGCTCCTCAGCTCGTCCTCAGGGTGGTGGAGGAAGCAGAGCACGTCCCCCAGCCACCGCTCCCTTCTGCACATGCACGTCAGTTCCACACGCAGGCGGGAGCTCCTCCCCAGCATCTCCCCTTCGGTGCCCAGCTCGAGGTGGAAGGAGTGCCCGGGGGGTGGCTTCAGGGGCACAAGCAGGCGATAGACAAGGTCTTCTCCACAGGCATCCTGGCCTTCTAGGAAGCCGCCCACTCCGACAGCTAGCTGCAGCCGCGGCATGAAGTCATTGCCGGAGAGGATTTGAGAGACGCAGAGAAGGTCGTTCACCACGTCTTCCACCACCATGCATATTTTTTGCCTGTTCGGCAGTGGCCACGACGTGTACACGCCCAGAAGCCTGTCCATATGTAACGGCTCTTCCCCCTCTTCTTCTTCCACCTCCTCCTCCTCCTCCTCCTCCTCCTCCTCCTCTTCCTCTTCCTCTTCCTCTTCCTCTTCCTCTTCCTCTTCCTCTTCCTCTTCCTCTTCCTCTTCCTCTTCCTCTTCCTCCTCCTCCTCCTCTTCCTCCTCCTCCTCCTCCTCCTCTTCAAGGCGCCTGAAGCTGCAATGCTTGCTGCTGCTTCCTGGCTCATGGCTCCTCTTCCAGAGCCACCAGCAGAGCCAAAAGAGCAGGACCAGGCCTCCAGCAAAGGCCCAGGACTGCCACTGCTGAAAGGCAGCACAGAGCACGGCTCCCCTGGCCATCCCGCTCGGCGCCTGGGGGCTCTGCTCCATCTCTTCAAGCAGCTGAGCCATGTCCTGGATCAGCTGCTCCACATGCTGCTGCAGGTGCCGGTGCGTAGCTGCACGCAGGTCATGTCCGACCTCCGGTGGCAAGTGGATGATGCCCAGCACAGTCAAGGCGTACGCTATCACCAGAGCCATGGCCTGCAGGAGAGGGGAGAGAAGGGTGCTCAGTGGGGCTGGGCCGGGGGGAGCGGTGGCGGGAGCCGCAGGGACATGGGGGCAGGCAGGAGAGGGGGTGAGGGAGCTGGGAGGCAGCAAGGCCTGCACCCAGCCCTGGCGCTGGCAGCTCCGTGCCCTGCCCACGGCGCTCTCCTGGGCGCCAGGCCCTCGTTGCAGGTTCAGACCCGCTCCCCGGGGGCCCGTGTTTCTGCCCTGGCCCTCGTCCAGCCCAGCCCGACCTCCCCGCCGTGTGCACACTCACCGCTGGCCCGGGCCGGACTGGGGCAGCACTGCCTGCTGTTGGCCCTGATAACTGCCCCCATTGTCACGCGTCCCTTGTGCTGTCACATGCGCCAGAGCGCATCACAGACACGCCCTCGCCTCGCCTCACCTGGCCTCGCCTCTTCTGCTCCATTTACTTTTCCCTTTTCTGTTTCCGTTTTTCTTCCCCTCTTTTCTTCTCCCTTTTCTTCTCTTGTTCTCCTGCCTCTTCTTTCTCCTCTTCCAGTCCATGTGCCTTTTCCCTTCCTTTGCCTCCCTTTTCCTTCTCTGTTGTGCCCCACTCCCGCCTTGTCTTCTTTCTCTCCTTATCTTCTACCGTGGGGAGCCCACACTGGACCAGGGTCCCGACATGAGCTGTGGCTCGTAGAGAGGAGCCAAGACAGGAGCAGGTTTTCTGGCAAGAGCTGTGGCCCGTGGGGGAGCTGCGCTGGAGCAGCTCTTGAAGAACTGCAGCCCATGGGAAGGACCCATGGGAAGGAGAAATATTATGAACTGACCGCAACCCCTATTCCCCATCCCCTGTGCTGCGCGGGGGGGGAGGAGGCAAAGGAGTTGGGAGTGAAGGAGCGAGGTTGTGCCTGGGAAGAAGGCGTGGGGGGTTGCGGGAAGGTGTTTTTAGTTTTGACTTTGCTACTCACCATCCTACTCTACTTCCGAACGACAATAAATGACATTAATTTTCCCCAAGTCGAGTCTGTTTTGCCTGTGACGGTAATTGTTAAGCAATCTCCCTGTCCTCATCCCAACCCACGAGCTTTTCCATCTCATTTTCTCCCCCTGTCCTGCTGAGGAGGGGGGATGAGACAGCGGCTTGGTGGGTACCTGGCAGCCAGCCAAGGTCAACCCACCACATCAGCAGAGGTTCATCACCTGCCTCCTGCCTCTCTGCAGCCTGGTGTATGCACCTTCTTCCCACCCTGCTATGCTCACATCCCAAGGCAGTTAATGGCCGGCGCATCCAGCCCGCGTTCTTTCTTCTCTCAGCGTATTTACAGGCAGCTTTTGAAAAACAGATTTATTGGCATCTTTGCCCAGGGTAAAAGTCCCGGAGGGAAGAGAGTCTCGGGAAGAGGGTGGGCGGTCGCTGTCCAGGTGGTAAGGCAGTCTCTGTCGCGAGCTTCCTTGCAGTGAAAGGCCTCTTTGGCCACCTCGTGCTCTCCCTCTGGCTCACTCTCTCTCTCTGCCCACCTCGCACTGCTGGTAGCGCTGACCTCTGCCTACTCCATGCTCACAAATGTGTCCGAGTTGCCTTGCTGCACCGCCAAGATCAACTCAATGGAGAGGGATCTCTGGAAGGAGTCGGTCAGCTTGAGCTTGCAGAAGCGCGTGGAGGGCAGCACCGTTAGCTTCCATGTGTCCGCCTGAGGCACAGCAACGGAGGCTGCTGCCATCAGCTCCTGGAGCCAGAAGGCGGTTTTCTGCACGTCGAGGTACGAGTGCGTGCAGAGGGTTTGTAGGAGGCTGGCTTCCTGACTGCTCCTCAGCTCGTCCTCAGGGTGGTGGAGGAAGCAGAGCACGTCCCCCAGCCACCGCTCCCTTCTGCACATGCACGTCAGTTCCACACGCAGGCGGGAGCTCCTCCCCAGCATCTCCCCTTCGGTGCCCAGCTCGAGGTGGAAGGAGTGCCCGGGGGGTGGCTTCAGGGGCACAAGCAGGCGATAGACAAGGTCTTCTCCACAGGCATCCTGGCCTTCTAGGAAGCCGCCCACTCCGACAGCTAGCTGCAGCCGCGGCATGAAGTCATTGCCGGAGAGGATTTGAGAGACGCAGAGAAGGTCGTTCACCACGTCTTCCACCACCATGCATATTTTTTGCCTGTTCGGCAGTGGCCACGACGTGTACACGCCCAGAAGCCTGTCCATATGTAACGGCTCTTCCCCCTCTTCTTCTTCCACCTCCTCCTCCTCCTCTTCCTCTTCCTCTTCCTCCTCCTCCTCCTCTTCCTCCTCCTCCTCCTCTTCCTCCTCCTCCTCCTCCTCCTCCTCCTCCTCCTCCTCCTCCTCCTCCTCTTCAAGGCACCTGAAGCTGCAATGCTTGCTGCTGCTTCCTGGCTCATGGCTCCTCTTCCAGAGCCACCAGCAGAGCCAAAAGAGCAGGACCAGGCCTCCAGCAAAGGCCCAGAACTGCCACTGCTGAAAGGCAGCACAGAGCACGGCTCCCCTGGCCATCCCGCTCGGCTCCTGGGGGCTCTGCTCCATCTCTTCAAGCAGCGGAGCCATGTCCTGGATCAGCTGCTCCACATGCTGCTGCAGGTGCCCGTGTGTAGCTGCACGCAGGTCATCTCCGACCGCCGGTGGCAAGTGGATGATGCCCAGCACAGTCAAGGCGTACGCTATCACCAGAGCCATGGCCTACAGGAGAGGGGAGAGAAGGGTGCTCAGTGGGGCTGGGCCGGGGGGAGCGGTGGCGGGAGCCGCAGGGACATGGGGGCAGGCAGGAGAGGGGGTGAGGGAGCTGGGAGGCAGCAAGGCCTGCACCCAGCCCCGGCGCTGGCAGCTCCGTGCCCTGCCCACGGCGCTCTCCTGGGCGCCAGGCCCTCGTTGCAGGTTCAGACCCGCTCCCCGGGGGCCCGTGTTTCTGCCCTGGCCCTCGTCCAGCCCAGCCCGACCTCCCCGCCGTGTGCACACTCACCGCTGGCCCGGGCCGGACTGGGGCAGCACTGCCTGCTGTTGGCCCTGATAACTGCCCCCATTGTCACGCGTCCCTTGTGCTGTCACATGCGCCAGAGCGCATCACAGACACGCCCTCGCCTCGCCTCACCTGGCCTCGCCTCTTCTGCTCCATTTACTTTTCCCTTTTCTGTTTCCGTTTTTCTTCCCCTCTTTTCTTCTCCCTTTTCTTCTCTTGTTCTCCTGCCTCTTCTTTCTCCTCTTCCAGTCCATGTGCCTTTTCCCTTCCTTTGCCTCCCTTTTCCTTCTCTGTTGTGCCCCACTCCCGCCTTGTCTTCTTTCTCTCCTTATCTTCTACCGTGGGGAGCCCACACCGGACCAGGGTCCCGACATGAGCTGTGGCTCGTAGAGAGGAGCCAAGACAGGAGCAGGTTTTCTGGCAAGAGCTGTGGCCCGTGGGGGAGCTGCGCTGGAGCAGCTCTTGAAGAACTGCAGCCCATGGGAAGGACCCATGGGAAGGAGAAATATTATGAACTGACTGCAACCCCTATTGCCCATCCCCTGTGCTGCGCGGGGGGGAGGAGGCAAAGGAGTTGGGAGTGATGGAGCGAGGTTGTGCCTGGGAAGAAGGCGTGGGGGGTTGCGGGAAGGTGTTTTTAGTTTTGACTTTGCTACTCACCATCCTACTCTACTTCCGAACGACAATAAATGACATTAATTTTCCCCAAGTCGAGTCTGTTTTGCCTGTGACGGTAATTGTTAAGCAGTCTCCCTGTCCTCATCCCAACCCACGAGCTTTTCCATCTCATTTTCTCCCCCTGTCCTGCTGAGGAGGGGGGATGAGACAGCGGCTTGGTGGGTACCTGGCAGCCAGCCAAGGTCAACCCACCACATCAGCAGAGGTTCATCACCTGCCTCCTGCCTCTCTGCAGCCTGGTGTATGCACCTTCTTCCCACCCTGCTATGCTCACATCCCAAGGCAGTTAATGGCCGGCGCATCCAGCCCGCGTTCTTTCTTCTCTCAGCGTATTTACAGGCAGCTTTTGAAAAACAGATTTATTGGCATCTTTGCCCAGGGTAAAAGTCCCGGAGGGAAGAGAGTCTCGGGAAGAGGGTGGGCGGTCGCTGTCCAGGTGGTAAGGCAGTCTCTGTCGCGAGCTTCCTTGCAGCGAAAGGCCTCTTTGGCCACCTCGCGCTCTCCCTCTGGCTCGCTCTCTCTCTCTGCCCACCTCGCACTGCTGGTAGCGCTGACCTCTGCCTACTCCATGCTCACAAATGTGTCCGAGTTGCCTTGCTGCACCGCCAAGATCAACTCAATGGAGAGGGATCTCTGGAAGGAGTCGGTCAGCTTGAGCTTGCAGAAGCGCGTGGAGGGCAGCACCGTTAGCTTCCATGTGTCCGCCTGAGGCACAGCAACGGAGGCTGCTGCCATCAGCTCCTGGAGCCAGAAGGCGGTTTTCTGCACGTCGAGGTACGAGTGCGTGCAGAGGGTTTGTAGGAGGCTGGCTTCCTGACTGCTCCTCAGCTCGTCCTCAGGGTGGTGGAGGAAGCAGAGCACGTCCCCCAGCCACCGCTCCCTTCTGCACATGCACGTCAGTTCCACACGCAGGCGGGAGCTCCTCCCCAGCATCTCCCCTTCGGTGCCCAGCTCGAGGTGGAAGGAGTGCCCGGGGGGTGGCTTCAGGGGCACAAGCAGGCGATAGACAAGGTCTTCTCCACAGGCATCCTGGCCTTCTAGGAAGCCGCCCACTCCGACAGCTAGCTGCAGCCGCGGCATGAAGTCATTGCCGGAGAGGATTTGAGAGACGCAGAGAAGGTCGTTCACCACGTCTTCCACCACCATGCATATTTTTTGCCTGTTCGGCAGTGGCCACGACGTGTACACGCCCAGAAGCCTGTCCATATGTAACGGCTCTTCCCCCCCTTCTTCTTCCACCTCCTCCTCCTCCTCTTCCTCTTCCTCTTCCTCTTCCTCTTCCTCTTCCTCTTCCTCTTCCTCTTCCTCCTCCTCCTCCTCTTCCTCCTCCTCCTCCTCCTCCTCTTCCTCCTCCTCCTCCTCCTCCTCCTCCTCCTCCTCCTCCTCCTCCTCCTCCTCTTCAAGGCACCTGAAGCTGCAATGCTTGCTGCTGCTTCCTGGCTCATGGCTCCTCTTCCAGAGCCACCAGCAGAGCCAAAAGAGCAGGACCAGGCCTCCAGCAAAGGCCCAGGACTGCCACTGCTGAAAGGCAGCACAGAGCACGGCTCCCCTGGCCATCCCGCTCGGCTCCTGGGGGCTCTGCTCCATCTCTTCAAGCCGCGGAGCCATGTCCTGGATCAGCTGCTCCACATGCTGCTGCAGGTGCCCGTGCGTAGCTGCACGCAGGTCATGTCCGACCGCCGGTGGCAAGTGGATGATGCCCAGCACAGTCAAGGCGTACGCTATCACCAGAGCCATGGCCTGCAGGAGAGGGGAGAGAAGGGTGCTCAGTGGGGCTGGGCCGGGGGGAGCGGTGGCGGGAGCCGCAGGGACATGGGGGCAGGCAGGAGAGGGGGTGAGGGAGCTGGGAGGCAGCAAGGCCTGCACCCAGCCCTGGCGCTGGCAGCTCCGTGCCCTGCCCATGGCGCTCTCCTGGGCGCCAGGCCCTCGTTGCAGGTTCAGACCCGCTCCCCGGGGGCCCGTGTTTCTGCCCTGGCCCTCGTCCAGCCCAGCCCGACCTCCCCGCCGTGTGCACACTCACCGCTGGCCCGGGCCGGACTGGGGCAGCACTGCCTGCTGTTGGCCCTGATAACTGCCCCCATTGTCACGCGTCCCTTGTGCTGTCACATGCGCCAGAGCGCATCACAGACACGCCCTCGCCTCGCCTCACCTGGCCTCGCCTCTTCTGCTCCATTTACTTTTCCCTTTTCTGTTTCCGTTTTTCTTCCCCTCTTTTCTTCTCCCTTTTCTTCTCTTGTTCTCCTGCCTCTTCTTTCTCCTCTTCCAGTCCATGTGCCTTTTCCCTTCCTTTGCCTCCCTTTTCCTTCTCTGTTGTGCCCCACTCCCGCCTTGTCTTCTTTCTCTCCTTATCTTCTACCGTGGGGAGCCCACACCGGACCAGGGTCCCGACATGAGCTGTGGCTCGTAGAGAGGAGCCAAGACAGGAGCAGGTTTTCTGGCAAGAGCTGTGGCCCGTGGGGGAGCTGCGCTGGAGCAGCTCTTGAAGAACTGCAGCCCATGGGAAGGACCCATGGGAAGGAGAAATATTATGAACTGACCGCAACCCCTATTCCCCATCCCCTGTGCTGCGCGGGGGGGAGGAGGCAAAGGAGTTGGGAGTGATGGAGCGAGGTTGTGCCTGGGAAGAAGGCGTGGGGGGTTGCGGGAAGGTGTTTTTAGTTTTGACTTTGCTACTCACCATCCTACTCTACTTCCGAACGACAATAAATGACATTAATTTTCCCCAAGTCGAGTCTGTTTTGCCTGTGACGGTAATTGTTAAGCAGTCTCCCTGTCCTCATCCCAACCCACGAGCTTTTCCATCTCATTTTCTCCCCCTGTCCTGCTGAGGAGGGGGGATGAGACAGCGGCTTGGTGGGTACCTGGCAGCCAGCCAAGGTCAACCCACCACATCAGCAGAGGTTCATCACCTGCCTCCTGCCTCTCTGCAGCCTGGTGTATGCACCTTCTTCCCACCCTGCTATGCTCACATCCCAAGGCAGTTAATGGCCGGCGCATCCAGCCCGCGTTCTTTCTTCTCTCAGCGTATTTACAGGCAGCTTTTGAAAAACAGATTTATTGGCATCTTTGCCCAGGGTAAAAGTCCCGGAGGGAAGAGAGTCTCGGGAAGAGGGTGGGCGGTCGCTGTCCAGGTGGTAAGGCAGTCTCTGTCGCGAGCTTCCTTGCAGCGAAAGGCCTCTTTGGCCACCTCGCGCTCTCCCTCTGGCTCGCTCTCTCTCTCTGCCCACCTCGCACTGCTGGTAGCGCTGACCTCTGCCTACTCCATGCTCACAAATGTGTCCGAGTTGCCTTGCTGCACCGCCAAGATCAACTCAATGGAGAGGGATCTCTGGAAGGAGTCGGTCAGCTTGAGCTTGCAGAAGCGCGTGGAGGGCAGCACCGTTAGCTTCCATGTGTCCGCCTGAGGCACAGCAACGGAGGCTGCTGCCATCAGCTCCTGGAGCCAGAAGGCGGTTTTCTGCACGTCGAGGTACGAGTGCGTGCAGAGGGTTTGTAGGAGGCTGGCTTCCTGACTGCTCCTCAGCTCGTCCTCAGGGTGGTGGAGGAAGCAGAGCACGTCCCCCAGCCACCGCTCCCTTCTGCACATGCACGTCAGTTCCACACGCAGGCGGGAGCTCCTCCCCAGCATCTCCCCTTCGGTGCCCAGCTCGAGGTGGAAGGAGTGCCCGGGGGGTGGCTTCAGGGGCACAAGCAGGCGATAGACAAGGTCTTCTCCACAGGCATCCTGGCCTTCTAGGAAGCCGCCCACTCCGACAGCTAGCTGCAGCCGCGGCATGAAGTCATTGCCGGAGAGGATTTGAGAGACGCAGAGAAGGTCGTTCACCACGTCTTCCACCACCATGCATATTTTTTGCCTGTTCGGCAGTGGCCACGACGTGTACACGCCCAGAAGCCTGTCCATATGTAACGGCTCTTCCCCCTCTTCTTCTTCCACCTCCTCCTCCTCCTCTTCCTCTTCCTCTTCCTCCTCCTCCTCCTCTTCCTCCTCCTCCTCCTCCTCCTCTTCAAGGCGCCTGAAGCTGCAATGCTTGCTGCTGCTTCCTGGCTCATGGCTCCTCTTCCAGAGCCACCAGCAGAGCCAAAAGAGCAGGACCAGGCCTCCAGCAAAGGCCCAGAACTGCCACTGCTGAAAGGCAGCACAGAGCATGGCTCCCCTGGCCATCCCGCTCGGCGCCTGGGGGCTCTGCTCCATCTCTTCAAGCAGCTGAGCCATGTCCTGGATCAGCTGCTCCACATGCTGCTGCAGGTGCCGGTGCGTAGCTGCACGCAGGTCATGTCCGACCTCCGGTGGCAAGTGGATGATGCCCAGCACAGTCAAGGCGTACGCTATCACCAGAGCCATGGCCTGCAGGAGAGGGGAGAGAAGGGTGCTCAGTGGGGCTGGGCCGGGGGGAGCGGTGGCGGGAGCCGCAGGGACATGGGGGCAGGCAGGAGAGGGGGTGAGGGAGCTGGGAGGCAGCAAGGCCTGCACCCAGCCCCGGCGCTGGCAGCTCCGTGCCCTGCCCACGGCGCTCTCCTGGGCGCCAGGCCCTCGTTGCAGGTTCAGACCCGCTCCCCGGGGGCCCGTGTTTCTGCCCTGGCCCTCGTCCAGCCCAGCCCGACCTCCCCGCCGTGTGCACACTCACCGCTGGCCCGGGCCGGACTGGGGCAGCACTGCCTGCTGTTGGCCCTGATAACTGCCCCCATTGTCACGCGTCCCTTGTGCTGTCACATGCGCCAGAGCGCATCACAGACACGCCCTCTCTCCCTTTCTTTGCCTTGCCTTGCCTTGCCTTGCCTTGCCTTGCCTTGCGTTGCCTTTCCTTGCCTTCCCTTCCCTTCCCTTCCCTTCCTTTCTTTCCCCTTCTCCTTCCCCTTCTCCTTCCCTTCCACTTCCCCTTTCCTTCACCTTCTGCATTCCCTTTTCCCCTTCCCTTTCCCTTTCCCTTTCCCTTTCCCTTTCCCTTTCCCTTTCCCTTTCCCTTTCCCTTTCCCTTTCCCTTTCCCTTTCCTTTCTTCAGGGTTTAGTGCAATAGGACAGGAGATGGCAGAGCCTCTTTTTGGAAGAATTTGCATGTTACCTTCTTTTGTTCCTCCTGGTGAGGGATCAAGCCTAGCAGCCTATTTCTGTACATGAGTGAATCCAAAGTTTTGTTAGATGCTCCACAAGCAAATAAAGGTGTAGTCTGTGTTAGAGAATCTTAAGAAGTACTTGATTGCTGGTTGGGGAGGAGGAATGGGATGCAGAACAGATGTTCTGAAGATCCCTCTGGTTTGAACATCTGCTCCATTGTTCCTGCAGCTGGGAGAGTCTCGATCTGATGACCAATTGCACATTCCTAGAAAGGCCATCATCCCTTCCTCAAAGCAGTCTGAGCCAAAGCAAGGGATGAGTAAGCATGCACTTCCATTGACTTTTGGCCAATGATTTCAACTTGCTGAAGTAGTGGGACTTGGACATAAAATGGGATATAATCAAGTGCTTAACTGGTTTCATCATTAGTGACGAATTGGTCCCTTACATCAGAGGATATAACACAACGACTGAGAGTAAAACAAATTCCTCATTTTAAATTGGCCTCTGTGGAGCAATGTGTATGTGAGTGGGAGAGTGTGTGTTCAGAGGGAGGAAGGTTGTTCAGGATTTTTTTTTTTTCAGGTTTTATTCTTTTCCCCCCCAGTTTCTATTGCATCCTCTTCATATTCTATTTTTCCATCTTTCCCCTTTTCCTAGAACTTGGTTTTTTCATTTGTTTATACACAGTACTAAAGTAGCTTCGGTATCTTTAAAACCATTGCAGTCTTTACTCTTAAAGACTGACCCCAGTTCTAGGAAATCTTAAATGCTGTGTCTCAGATTCCTTATAAACTCAGACATGAAGGAGGACTAAGTGGAATAAAATGCATCGGTTTCACCTCACCCCTTGCACCTCTTGGTTCTCTCAGTCAATAATATAGTTTAGCTGGCTTTTTTTATATAACTATAATTTTAGAGGTGTCAGTTACTCTTTACTTATCAAAAGTTACCAATCTCTGCACTATGAAGCCTGAATGCATAGCAATGCATTTCCTAAAGGGGCCATGTTTGTCATGGGTTTCCCAAGCCTAAGTATGTGTATAACAGTGAGTATAACACTTCTAGGATGCATCAGACACTCTCTCCATACCCAGATCAATTGCACATCAAATGTATAGCAAGTCCAAATTTTCCCAGAAAGAGCAGGATCATTGGTCATAGGTGAACCATCTGCTGTAGGCAGGGAAACTGTCTGGGAGCTACCACTCCACCCACCCATGACACGCCTGGAGGTATTAATCAAACATGGAAAAGCCAAGAACTCTGCCTAGATGGAAGAGAGGGCACTTCTAGTAAAACCTGCTTGGCCCAAATAGGAGCCCAACATTTCCAGATACATCTATGAGAATGTTTGGTAAATCTGAATCAAGAAATGGCTTATGAGAGAGTTGATAGTCTCAAGGTAGACTGAGTGCTGAGAACAAATAGTCATCTAGAGAAAAAAGCCAAGGGGTGTCTTCCTCCGCCCCCTTTAAACTGGAATATTGCCAGAGGATACCCAGTAGGTTTGCATTTGTTGGTGGAAGCGACATTCCTGCATGCTTTTGAGGTTCCAAACTAATGTATATATCTTTTTTCTCCTGTGTCCTGACTCCTTGACATCAAGCAAGACACTAGGAACTACCTTGGCAAGAAGGATACAGGCAGCTCAGTATTCTCTCTCTGTCACATATGGCTCTTGTCAAATGCTTTAGGCTGCTTGATACTCTAGGCAGCTACATCGGAGGGCTGGTCACCACATCATTTTCCAATGGAAAGGTATGCTGTTGGGTGATTTATAACGGAAATGATGCCAGTCTATGCAAATGTGAAGCTTAGCTTGGATGTCATAGGACATGGGTGGTTATTGGCAGTGCAGGTTGACACAGAGTCCTGGTGTCACCATACATCAAAGGATTATTGCCTTTATTTGACAGCCCAAGGAAACAAATGGTTAGGATCAAATGGTGCTAATCATGACTTGTTACAGCCCAGCTTTACTGTTATTAAGGATGTTGTCTTTTGTTTGCAAGCAACATGTTAAAATCACCTGTAGGCTGGTTCCTATGATATTGTAACACACAAAAAAAAATTAGGAGTGAGGAATTAAAGCAAATACATCTGATGAGACAACAGCTGGATTAATAGATACGCGTATTTGGGGTACTTTTGAATGGCCAGGAACTACCTGCTAGGTAGGGGTGGCCTCAGCAACATGCTCGCATTCATTATGACACACTGATGGCAGCTCACAGCGTGCAATATGCTAGATTTGTAACACTTGACTTCTTCTTTGCTTTGTAACTGGAAAATCAAACCATGTCCTAGACCCCAGATGTAGCCACTGCAAAGGGTAAACATGGGGAAGCCTTTCCAGTGATACCCTTTCCTAAAGTAAAACAGCCCAAACAATTACTCTTAAGCCTCAGTGGTTATAATGACCTTTCTGGGTTTGGTAGGACCACTGGAACTCAAGGTATTTTCTCCAGCAATACCCCTTTTGTAGCAACAAAACAGAAAGTACAGGACTGGAGAAACTAGTCATTTCTCAGTTTAAGTGCTGTATTTTACAACAGCCTAAAAGAATGCTTCAATCTTGACGCAACACTTAACTGACCTGAAACAGAAGCAGCTGTTTCTCTACTGTCTGAGTGCCTCAGCCTAGCAAACTGCAAGACTGAAGTGAAGGTCTGTGCTGAGATATGTATAATTACAGATTTTGTGCATGTCTGGCACTCTCTATTCTACACCCTTCAATAGGCCTTGTCTATAGGTAAAGTGGTATGGAAAATTACTGGCTTAAAAATGCATCTGCTAAGGCAGAGCTTGAGGTCTGCATAGCAGGCAAATGTGGTCCCCTTCTGCTCCTGAAAACAAGAGCAGTGGTAATTCTCCTCCACAGAATAGGGGACCACAGAACTCTGTGAGCTACCTTGACACGATGCAGGAGGCAGAGTCAGGACAGGATCCAGATGTGCTGTGGATAGGGACAGCTGCAATGTGGTCTGATGGCCTGCGTGTGCTGCTCTGGGTACCGGCCAGGGAGCGAGGCAGGACTACTGTCCCTTCACCTCTCCAAGCCAGCATCTGGGTATTCCCAAGCTGAGAGATGTTTGCGGTCAGGTAGCAAATAGAAAATGGGCTAGGTCTTTGAGGTATGCCTCACTGTGTCAGAGTTTTCTAGTTAAGCTGAATGAAAGAAAACAGAAAAAACCCAGACCCAGTGGACTGCAGGATTGTTTTTGCAGTGCTCACCAATCAAAACTGTCAATGATGACAGGTGAAAACAGATAATAAATTTAATTGGCATAGCTTGAGGCTATTTACATTAGAATCATAGAATCATAGACTATCTCAAGTTGGAAGGGACCCATAGGGATCACCAAGTCCAACTCCTTGCTCCTCACAGGACTACCTAAAACTAAACCATATGACTAAGAGCATCGTCCAGACGCTTCTTGAACTCTGACAGGCTTGGTGCCATGACCACTGCCCTGGGGAGCCTGTTCCAGTGACTGACCACTGTCTCAGTGAAGAACCTTTCTGTGGGGCTGCTCTCCAGCCTCTCGTCCCCCAGTTTGTACGTATAACCAGAATTACCCCATCCCAGGTGCAGAATCTGGCATTTGCTCTTGTTAAATTTCATATGGTTGGTGATTGCCCAGCTCTCTAGTCCATCCAGATCTCTCTGTAAGGCCTCTCTAACCTCGAAGGAGTCCACAGCTCTTCCTAGTTTAGTATCATCGGCAAAATTACTTAATGCACATTCAACTTCTGTGGCCAGATCATTTATAAAAACGTTAAAGAGCACTGGCCCTAAAATCAAGCCCCGGGGAACCCAGGGTGACTGGCCACCAGCCTGATGTAACCCCATTTACTATAACTCTTTGAGCCCAACCTGTCAGCCAATTGCTCGTCCAACAAATTATGGACTCGTCTAGCTGTATGCTGGACATTTTGTCGAGAAGGACACTGAGAGACAGTATCAAAAGCTTTGCTAAAATCCCAAATAAACCATATCTACTGGCTTCCGTTGATCAACCAGATACATGACCTTGTCATAAAAGGAAATTAAGTTAGTTAAGTAGGACTTTTGCCTCATGAACCTGTGCTGGCTATGACCAATGACTGCATTGTCTCTCAAGTGTTTTTCAATAACTCCCAGAATAATCTTCTCCATAATTTTACCAGGCACTAAAGTGAGACTGACAGGCCTGTAATTACCAAGGTCTTCCTTCTTACCCTTCCTGAAAATTGGGACAACAATTGCCAGCTTCTAGTCAACAGAGACGTCTCCAGACTCCCAAGACCGTTGAAAAATAATGCAGAGAGGCCCTGCAATAACATTGGCCAGCTCTTTCAGTACCCTGGGATGAATCCCATTTGGCCCCATAGACTTATGTGCATCCAGCTGCAGCATCAAGTCTCAAACAAGTTCAGAGTCGGCTGGGAGTTTCTCATTCCCCCAGTAATGATCTTCCAACACAGGGCTCCGGGGGTCCCATGGCCCATCATGGCTGTGGAAGACAGAGGCAAAGAAGGCATTAAACATCTCTGCTTTGTCTATGTCCCTATTTGTGAGGTGACTGACTTCATCAAGTAATGGACCAATGTTATTTCTGATCCTCCTTTTGCTATTAACATATTTTAAAAATCCCTTTTTGTTGTCCTTCACAGTTGTCCTAGAGGAAGATCCCTGCTCAGCCAAGCCGTACTTCTGCCCCGCTTGCTTGACTTCTGACACTTTGGAATTGCCTGCTCCTGTGCTCTTAAGAGATGGCTCTTAAAAAGTGACCAGCATTCATGGACCCCAACACCTTCAAAAGCAGATTCCTAGGGGACCTTACTAACTAGTTTCTTCAGCAGCCCGAAGTCTGCTCTCCACATATTCAGGGTTGAAGCTTTGGTAGCAGTTTTTCTCCTATCATCAATGATTTGAAACTCAACTACTTCATGGTCACTGTGACCAAGACAGCCACAAATCACCATCATTTGCTTTCCCCTTAAGCTAGCTCTTGCTAGGTGTTTCTTCTATAAGTATGGGGGCTCGTCAGCCACTCTTGTGTGAGCTGTGGTCTCCTGGCAGGTCTCTCCACTCCCCTGAGATTTCCTCAGTTCAGGAAACCTCCCTGTACACCGTGATTCTCCACTCCGCTGTGGATCCTGCCAGCACCACAGCTGCTAACCTTGGCAAAATGGTTTGGCCCAAAACATTTGAGATTGGCATCCTAAAAGCTTTTTTTCGTACTGATTCCTAATGGCTCACGTACCACAGGCACTCCCTCCCTGTTCATGCTGGTGTGCATCTGGCTGGCTTTCAATTTCCCTGTGTCCTCCTCAGTGCAGTGAAGAGAAAAGAAACTGAACAAGGGCATATAGTCCACTCAGCAGCATATGCAAACGGGAGTTTGGAGAGTAGTCAGCTGGAAATCAGGCTGCCTCCTGGTACCAAAGTGGAACAGCAAGGAAGCGAGTCATGAGACACCATGATTTAGATATTGGTTTTGTCACAGAAACCATCACTATATATTAAAATACATTCACACACATACATAGTGTATGTGATAATCTCTGGCTGCTCAGCAAACTTACAGCAATTGCTCTTGGTTGAGGCAAAGCAGTTTGCAGATCAGTTACTTTTGCCCTTTGCATCATCTTGCATCAAGGAGACACTAAAGCAATCTGACTTTTTGCCATAAAATCTCATGTGCACTCTTAATAGGACAGTGCACTGATGCCATGTTCCATTTCCAGGGCCCTCTGCTCACAGTTGTTAGAACGATTACACAGACCTTTTTTTCCTGCTGAAGAACTGCAGAGAGCTCTCAAACTATATTCCAGCTGGGAACATGCAATTAATCATCACATGAGATAAAAGACTGCTTCCATATGTCTTCTGAGGCACGCCACATTTACCTTTGCCTTGGATCCACATGCCTTCTGTGAGATGCTAAGAGGAGAAGAGAAAGCACACCCTGATGTTCATCTTGCAAACTTGTGAATGTAGTTAGTCAATGCTGAAGATCACTAAAATATTCTGTGCTTTGAAATCCCTCACCAGATCTTGCTGCCTATGAAACAAGGGAAATATGCAGCTTCTTTATTAAAATAAATGAATAATAACTGAATAATGAATATCAGTGATTAAAATCCCCAGTATCACAGCCCCATCTAATGGACTGGCTGAAAGATATTCAAAGGACCTACAAAGAGTGTCTCTATCTGTTCTTTTTCAAAATAAGTTATTGTGATAAACAGGACCCTGTGGCATATTAAACTCTTAATTATGGACACAGGAGGCATTTTCTCTGAAAATTAAAAAGGTTGCAAAATGGCTACAGCCTCTGGGACGCCACTCTTAGAAGTGAAATGTGGCTCATTGTTAGTGACTCCTTTATCTAGTGCCTTCAGTATTCTCTTGGCACGGATTAGCGTGGAGAGGGGAGTCTCCATATTTCTTAGTCATATTATCATTATGCCAATGACTCTGAAATGCCATAATCCTACAGAGCAGCACGGGCCCAAGGGAAAACACAAGGAAATCACTGAGGGACGAGAGATATCAGTTAATCCAGGCTTCATTTTCTATTGTACATTTGAGCCTTTTTTTTTAATTTAGGAAAAAATGGCAGGCGATGTGTGGCTTCCAGAGAAGTGCCTTGGCCTGCATGGTGTCAGTCTAGGGGAAGCCCAGCCTCAGGGCTGCCCATGCTACATGCTGTGTGACACATCTACGTAAGCCTGCCTGAAACACTGTTATGCTGGTACCATCATGATCATAAAGCTGGTGACCAACCTTTCATGTCTCATAACTAAAAACCTGTGGATTAGACCGCACAAAACAGAGTTACTAGCAGAAGGATGCTGACAGGATCGGTGTCATGAGGTTTACACCCTGATCCAGAGCTTCTGGAGGGAAGTGGAGGGACCCTTTTAGTTGCAGTGGGGGACAGATGGAGTAACTACTGGTTTCTAAACATCTGCAAAGGTATTTTGGATCCCAGTAGTTTTCATGATACTAGGTCACTAGGAATTTCTAGTGCTTCTTCCTCTGAGCTGTTCTTTGCTTCTCCAGCAGTGTCAACTGAAAAAGTGCATCTTGCCAGATGACTCAGAGCTCTGAGCCCCCATCCCATTCAGTAGTGCTAATTAGGCACCTTGCTGCTGAAAACCGGAAGAATTAGGCACCAGAAGACGTTTATAGGTGTTCTCATCCTGAGAGCCCACTTTTGTTCTCTTCTGAAGGTTTCCCAGCACTTTACTCAGCTTGTTAAGAAAAAAGCTCAAGCAAGGAGATCTCTAACATTTCCCTGTGAGACTGAGTGCCCAGACACAAACAAGGTCTTTTTGCACCAGATCCGTAAGCCAGCGCTTTGTATCTTACAGGATTTCTGAGTTGGGTAACTGACTGTAATATTTACTATGCACAGTTACCTTAGGGACTGGTGTGGACTTTGGTAAGAGAAAACGTGCTGGTGCAAGCCCCACGAAGCATGGCCAGGGAACCAACTCCACCAGAGCAGGAACATTCACCCTCCTTAATTTAAGAGACCCTCAAATAAAGCCTTGCTTAGGTCAAGATCATTTCAGGGGAGGGATCACTTCAGAAGGAGCAAATGTTGTATGTGATTTTCTATGCTGACCATTGATGCCTACTTTCTCTGGGGTTGGAAGGACATAGCGCAAGCATTTATCTTCTGGAGGCACAACTATTTCAGCAGCCACAAAAGTTCCCTCATGCTGACCAAGTGCCAGATTCCCATTTGAATGGTGTCAGTCTCCTTTCTGGACTTGTACAAAACATTCGCAAGGAAACACTTCAGGATTAACTATGGAAATGTTTCTGCTTGGGTTAATGTCTTTGCCGGAGACTTGAGTTTTCTATTATGGATTGATTCACCCCCCGAGGGGCAGCAGGGACTGAGAGTGCCGCACCAGGGGTGGGAAACCACAACGGGCTGTATGGTCACAGGGACAGGGCGTGCGGGTCTAGATGGCCATGCCCAGATGGCCACTGGTGACTGAGCTTTATGCACCTCCTCCAGAGCCACCACAAAACCAGAGCAGAAAAGGCAGGCAGACAACACCATTCCCATTACTAAGCAGCACCATCCCTCCTAATTGCCACATGTGGAAGGACAGTGCCAGCTAATTAGAAGGTCATTAGGGAGGAAGAGGCTGAAGCAATCAGGATTTCTACATAGTCTGAGCCCCAAGTTCGGGTCCTGGCTGCGGCACCCTGGCGCATGCCCCGCTCTGGAGCGCTCATCAGAAAACAGGGGCATCTAGTGGCTGCGTCAGAAATTTCAATAAACACCACCATTCCCTTGAAAAGATGTGAGAATTTGCCTTTTTCCTTTCTCGGCTCTAAAAATAAAAAATATTTTCTTCTATAACATTACCCAAAGGAGGAGGCAGAGGGACAAATCCTCAGTAGGTTTCACGCTCTCAGAGCAGCGTTTCCAACCCGGCTGTGACGCTCTGCAGTGGCGTAACCAGATTAAGAGAAGCTGCTGCTGATTTCTGCTGCGGCTGCTGCTCTGGAGAGCCAGACCTGCTGGCCTGGGACCCAAATCCCGTGCAGATTCATTGCAGGGGAAATGTTGTGTCTCTCCCTGCTGACCGAGGCATCTCAGGCAGCGTTTGCAGGCAGGAACTGTT